>NW_024080652.1:4827221-4873723 GCF_003009895.1 Hyaena hyaena | reverse complement strand
GGAGGGGGAGGGGGAGGGGGGAGGGGGAAGGAGGAAGGGCGAAGAGAAAAGAGTAAAGTGGGGGAAAGGGGGAAGGAGGGGGGACTCATTCCTAAGAGATTTCAAGTTTGTTCTTCATCCAAGGGCCTGGCAGCAAAAGCTTCTCTTTTGTATTATGTAAATAAAGTTTGTCTTACTAAATTTTCCAATTCTGAAGCTTGTTTCTTTATAAAGCCATGGCCACATATTAAAATAAAATTCTTAATCACCTCCATATGAGGGTAGGTCTAACAAACCACTGTGTATGTTTGTTCCAAGTTCACCCACGCACATATTCCATTGACATCTGAGCCACTTAGTAACTCTTTTTGGTTACCAATCTAATCCACATTTACCAAAGAACAAGAAAAATGAATGTGACTTTGACCTTGAAGCAAATAGACGACTTTAACGTATTTATAAAAATGACATTAAAGAAACCAAAACACCTCTCTCTTCTGCTTATACAGGTAACCTGGATTATAGGATGCAAATGATATGAGGAAACTTGTATGAACACTTCAAAAAAGTCACCATCCTCCCCAGAAAAACTGTTTTAAAGACTGAGGAAACATGAGGTGCCTGGGTGGTTCAGTCTGTTGAGTGTCAGACTTTTGATTTCCACATCAGACTTTTGATTTGAGGTCATGATCTCAGGGTTGTGGGACTGAGCCCCACAATGGGCACCGTGCTGAGCGTAGAGCCTGCTTAGGACTCATTCTCTCTCTTGCCCTTTCCCTCTGCCACTCTCCCTTGTTCTCGCGAAAGAAAGAAAGAAAGAAAGAGAGAGAGAGAGAGAGAGAGAAAGAAAGGAAGGAAGGAAGGAAGGAAGGAAGGAAGGAAGGAAGGAAGGAAGGAAGGAAGGAAAGGAAAAGAAAAGAAAAAAGAAAGAAGAGAAGAGATTGAGGAGATGTAAGTAAACGCAAGGAGTGAACCCTGACTAGAGGCTAGACAGGTTAAGAAAAATAGCTATGAAACGTTTTGGGGAAAGCAGAATTTGGACTGTGTGTGTAAGGATACTACAGAATTCCTACTGGTTCTCTGTGGTACGGCAGGGCCGTGGAGAGTGTCCTTAGGAGATCAAGACTCAGGTATTTAGGGATTCAGTATCACGATGTATGTAACTTACTTTCAAGTGATCCACCCCTCCCCCTGTCCCCCCTCAAAACCCTGTAGTTTGTATTAGAGATAAAGCAAATGCGGCAAAATCTTAGCAACTAATGAATTAAGGTGACAGATATAGGGGTATTTGTTCAACTTTTCTGTAAATTTGAAATTTTTCAAAATACAAAGTTGGAGGAGGAAAGATACAATTACCACATTGCCAGTTACCGGTTATTCCTAAACACGAATACAGCAGCTCTTCCGGTTTCATTCTGCTCAGTACATAAATGCGGGCAGGGGGCTTCCTGTGTTGACGACCACGTCTTAAATGCCTGCCAACTGTTAGGGATTTTTTTTTTAATGTTTTTTTTTGTTTTGTTTTGTTTTTTTTATTTCTAGGAGAGAGAGAGAGAGAGAGACAGCGTGAGCAGGGGAGGGTCAGAGAGAGAGGGAGTCACAGACTCTGAAACAGGCTCCAGGCTCTGAGCTGGCAGTCAGCACGGAGCCCGACGCGGGGCTCGAACCCACGAACCGTGAGATCATGACCCAAGCGAAAGTCGGACGCTTAACCGACTAAGCCACCCAGGCGCCCCTGTTAGGGATTTTTAACAGATTCTTCACTAAATAATTTCACTAGGTTTTTTTTGCCACGTCAGTTTCACATATGGGAAGGAAGGTTGACGCTTAAGGAGATTATACACACAGACTCGAGGCTGGAAGTCCTGGAGCTGCATGTATTTACTTAAAAAATATGTCAACAACAATCAGTTCTACTGGTTAAACAAACTTCTGAAAGTGTACACAAAGCAGAGACACAAATTCTCAGACCCAACCATTAACATCACACACAGCTGGCTATTTTCTGTCCTGAAACATCCTTCAGTGGCTGAGCTGACAGAGCAAATGGGCAGAAATTCTGCGATCTTAATTCCCTGAGTTAATCAGACCACAAGAAAAAGGAGGCCTTCCAGTCCCACTGGACCGAGATTATCTGCAGAGCAACGGCTGAACAATGCATCCCAGCGAAGTCAGCCACAAGGAAGCGAGGCTGAGAACAAGGGAGGCCGAGAACAAGGGAGGCTGCCGGGCACAGGGAAGATCCCAGGCTTCTAGATTCCAGTAGGTGGAAAGCAACGGCCTCTGTACGGAGGGAAGGAGGGATGCGCATTAGCAGAAAAAAAGCTTCAGTAAAACATGCATAGTCTTCTAAAATTAAGGGTTTATAGTAAAAGCCAGGCTCCCCTCTCCAGCAGCTGGGGAAAATGTTCAGGTTAGTAGTACCACCCAGGTTTGGCCATTACCCTCTTGAACAGGTCAAAGCTGAAATAGCCTTGACTGTCATTCACAACTCTTTAAGGAAATGGCTCTCCCGTCAAATCTGTTCCTCAGATTCCTGGTCAACAATCTATGTTTCTTGACTGTGGAAACCAAGATAAAACTGTGGAAGCCAAGCTCATGTGATCAGAGAACTCCTAAGATGGTCCCCCCAAGAGAACACGGAGGCCACAGGCTGAACCACGGGCTCGCTCACGACTCCACGCCGCGCAACTCCCGGTCAGGCCTGCATCACACCTGCAGGCGGCTGGGAAGACTAGCAAAGTCGGCTTCTCCCTCAAGAGTGAGACTGCTTTCCCCCTGCCCCAAACCTTCACAGATAAAATGGAAGAGGGAGATGAAGTTTCTAATGCGGAAGCAGCCTTGAACACTGCTGAAATAGACAGTCTTTATGATCTGGACGTGCAGGAAAGTCTGTTCTTCGCCAGGATCATATCACTTGATGGGAAGATGAAACGAGAAGGCCCCAGGCTCCTCCTTGGTAGAGGAAAAAGGGTGGAGGCAGTGCGGGAGGTAGGAGAGACTTAAATCCTGAAGCCAAATGTCTAAGCACTAACAGCAGCAGAACCCAGGGGAAATAGCTCAGCTTATGTTCTTTCCAGATTAAAAAAAAAAAAAAATTAGTCATGTTCTGCATGTCCAGCCAAATGACTGGGCATCTGCGAGGCAGAACGAGCACGGGGGTGCCGAACGAGCGTGGGACACGCACCGGACTGTGCTCCTCGCCACCAGGAGAAGGTCTACAGAGAGGAATCGTTGAAGCCCTCAGAGACTAAGGTGACCACAGGAAGGAGGCAGCTGACTTTCTTCCGTAAAAATAAAAAAAAAATGCCACAGTAACCTTTTGCCTAGCGGAGAGCCTAGCCACTATTTTAAATAAAAAAGCGAATTTGGTAACATGTTACTTTGGGGATCCACCAGGCACTCTGCGGTCCCCGGGAGCAGGCCACCGTTTACAAGATTAAGGATTTTACGAGGCTTAAGATCCCCCCAACACATGCCGTGAAAGGCACCATTTTCTCCTCAGGATGCTCCATGCCCTCAGGGGCGCGGTCACAGACTGACATGTCCGAGAGCCCTTGTCCTTCCCACACTTGGGAAGGACAGCCTCACCGTGTGAACAGGCCAAATGCTTCAAAGTCACTGAAATCCTCCAAGTTTCCCATACTCCTACACAAACAAAAATGAATTCATTTGTCTGTCTCGATTCAAAAAAATTTTAATTTAATTACTAAAACTTGGAAAAGGACATTCTTGATCATTTTATTTCCTCTCTGCTAAGAACTAAAAGGAAGTCCTGTCTTCTAATGGAATAGTAAGTGGCCAACGTCTGCCACTTTGAATTGCAGCACGTTTAAAAATGTCTGCGTTAAAATGTTATCTTAAGGAAGCGCCACATGCCACGATTAACGGATTCGTAAGCACGTGAAGATACATTTTGTTTTCTTAAAAGTAGGAGAACTAGGGGCGCCTGGGTGGCTTAGTCGGTTGGGCGTCTGACTTTCGCTTGGGTCATGATCTCGCGGTTCGTGGGTTCGAGCCCCACGTCGGGCTCTGTGCTGACTGCCAGCTCAGAGCCTGGAGCCTATTTCAGTCTGTGACTCCCTCTCTCTCTGACCCTCCCCTGCTCGCGCTGTCTCTCTCTCTCTCTCTCTCTCTCCCCTAGAAATAAATAAAACATTTAAAAAAAAAAAAAGTAGGAGAACTTATCAATCTCAAAAAGAAAACGTAACCTAGCTAAGTTCTTCAAGTGATAAACACATACGCTTGATGAATACCCACGGAGGAGGAGAGGGTTCCTCTGCGCACTGGGGCGGGGCGGGGGGGGGGGGGGACGCAGGTCCTGGCAGGCGATGAGAGCTGCTGCCACGGCCAGGAGCTGGGGAGACACCCGTACTCCTTACAGAACACTTCTCGGCCATGTAAACAAGAAGGGCATTTATCGTCCCGCATGACAGGAAGCATGGACACAGGGAGGCTCTTGGGGGGGGGGGGTGACACTCAGCAACTCAACCACATCCTCAAGGAGCCAGCTGGTCACCCTTGGCATGGGGACTGACACGAGGGACATCACGAATGGAAGCTGGCTACTCAACCAGGCCAACAAAGTCCATTCAAAGACAAAGAACCATTTCTTCCTTCTTTTTCCAAGAAAGAAGAAACCTTTCTAAGAAGTTCTCCCACCAACTGCCCTTCGCAGCTCACTGGTCAGGCTTGGCTTACACTCCCCTCCTCCAGTCAATGAAAAGGAGAAAGAGGTTTCCTTCTCTGGTTTATAGCGTTTAAGCTCCACTCCCTTGTGGTGACAAGGTCGTCTTCCCTAGAAGTTGACATCGGAACAGATCAGGGCTCCTTACGAGGAAGAAAGGGAGGATGGATCCCTGATAGGGTATCAACAGTATCACGCAGTCAAGTACCGTCACACCGACAGCTACCAACTGAGCAGCAATGGGCCACAGAGAAATGAGCCCGTTGATCCCCTGCCCCTCAAAATATCTAGATCCTATTTTATGGTTTAAAATCAAGGGTTGTTACTTGAAAGTTCCATTTTAAAGAAAAGAAATATCTACTTTTTTTCCTGTTTTAAACCTATCAGCCACCCTAACACTTAAATCAATTACAGAAATAGCTAAATAGTCACAGCTTTAATGAACCCTCCTATTATCAAATTGTGGTTTTAAAGAACCTTGAGAATGTAAAGTAATAAATGCAACCCAGATGTTCACTGAAAAATGAAAACAAGATTGTTTTTACTTCATAGCAACCAGTAGGTCAACCCATTTCCTCCTTCAGAGAATTCTCAGAGGACCACAAACTCCACTCAAAGACCATGTGTTTCATATGTATCTGTCCACAAAAAAAGGAAACTCTGGTGTCCAAAATAAACGGAGAATATTATATGTTCCCATGAAAGTGAATTAGAAAACTGCAGGAAGACAGCGTCTACACGCTGCCAAACATCTGGATGAAAACAGGGGGGGGAAATATCACTAATTACCTAGATATTGGCAAATACTTTTCAATCATTATTAAAATGTCCACTTTTACAGCAAACTGCTTTTATTTATTAGAGAAATCAGTTGTTCAAAAAGAAGGGCACAATAATTAAAAATAACCCTGCTGAGAGTTTAGGACCGGAACTTATTTTCCACAATTTGAACAGAATTCCTCATGACTTGCTGAAAACTCAGTCAGCTGAAAGAGTGAATTTGCTCTGTGAAAGCAAATCACCAACTCTTCGTGGACAACTATTATGACCCAGGTGGGTCTAATATTTACCTAACGCTGTAAGGTAGATTTATTCAAAATAAACACGTGCCAAACTGCAACCAAGTTATCAAACCCTACAGAGCCTGGTGTCTGTTCTACCAAGTCAAGTGGGGAGCCTGTTGAGAAGTCTGATTAACTTCAAAAATCAGGATGGAGGATCATGTACTTTCTCCTCTCCTCAAAGTGACCTGCTATTCTCCTATAACTGCAGAGCAGTACTATTGTTCTCGTGTGTTTCTTGGAGACTTTGATAAATCCTATCTTTCCAAGCTTCAGTAGTCCCATCTCACAGATTGATAAACCTGCTTCCTCAAGGATCTGCCAATATCGCTGTCAAAGCTAATGTGTCTCTGTCTCTCCCAAAGTTCTTCTAAGAGTGTAACTGTGCCAACTTTACTGTTAGCTCACCTGGTACAAATTGCTGTGGGTCCTCCATCAAAATGACTTACTAAAGAAAAGTTTTGGGGCACACCTCTCCCTCACCAAGCCCCACCCCTCCGGCCACCCACTCTCATTCCAGGGCAAACCGCAGGTGTGGGTGTGGCGCAGGCTCTTCCTAAAGCAAGCAAACATCCTTCCTGATCCCTCGCCTGTCCCCCAGTCCAGGGGACACTTCTCCATCCTCATTTAAGCGTGCCTCTCAGGGCATTCAGTGCAGCTGACCACTCTCACTTCTGACAACTCGGCTCGCCTGTCTCCTCCTGCAATTCCCCACAACCTCCAAGGGTCCCCCATGCTACTGGCCTCCCTCTCTGGGTCTCCTTTCCTGGACTGTCCCCAGTTGTGGGACTTCCTCCAGTCAGCTCCCCCCCCTCCCCCGAGTGATCTGATTCATCCAGTCCCATGAATGAAGCGCACCAAAGTCTTCGCAAGGCTAACCGCCCACCCGCCAGGCCCTCCAAGCAGCAGACCCCCATGGCCGCCCGCCTTGCTGCTGTCTCCACCGGGACTTCTCGCTGCCGAGTCCAATTTTAATGCCCAAACTGACCTCCTGAGACGATGCTTCCAGTCAGAGCTGACTCGTTTGTAACAGACCAACCCATCTGCCAAGAACAACGGACAGAGCTGAACAAATTATAAGAAACAACTGTGTGAAGGTATCGGACAGCTACCAAATAACAGAGGATTCCAGAGGCCAGGATCCCAGAGGCAAGTGCAGGGAGGTGAGCCTAACATCTGAGCCACTTTTCTCCTGGAGAGGTTTGCCAATTCATGCAGAAGCTGAGAGGCCAAAAAGCTAAGCAGAAGCCAGTGGTAGAGACGGAGTGGGCCGGCAGAGGCTCCAGCAGTCCTCAGGGATGGGAAGGGAGGGGAGAGCTCAGGGGCTGCCAGGCAGAGGAGCCCAGGAAAGAGCCCAGGCTTTCGGCTGGGACCACCAAAGAGCTACCCCAGGAGGGGGGCAAAGCAGAAGCAGAGTACTCCTCACGATTCTCAAGTGTTACTTCCCTACCTTAACCACCTGTCAGAAGCCTCCCTTGAGGGAAACTGCCAGAGTCTCCAAAGTATCACTACAAGTTTTCATACACGTGGTCTACAATTACCAGGTATGTCTAGACAAGACCCCATGACTGAAAACCCAGGCTAGAACAGGCAAGAGAGTACACCCACAAGCTACCAGACAGGGATGTTACAGTAACTGGGGTTCACATAGCAAAGAAATTAGTTTACAAGATGAGAATTTTTGGCAGAAAATTGGAATCTAAGAAAAGAATCAAGAAAATTGAAGAAGGCAGTCACTGAAAGAAAACTGTGAACTCAAGACACAGGCTTCGATGCAGGTTGGACATGAGGAAAGGATTATCAGTACTTTGGAATACAGGTCAGACGAAAAGACACGGGGTGAACCACAGACCCATCACGCAGACGAAGAACACAGAAAAGAGTCGGAGAGTCACACAGGCCATGACGAAAAGGTGGAGTCCCGGAAGGAGAGATGGGGAATGCAGCCAACGGAATGAATGGAGAGATAATGAGCACCCGTTCTCCAAACCTAAGGTAACATTAAGCCTGGTCACGCCACCGCCAACACTAACCCCAACAAGGTCAGATTTCAGGAAAACCACATCTGGACACAGCACAGGAACAGCTGAAAATGAAAGGCAAAGAGAAGAAGCTTAAAAGCAGCCAAAGCAGGATGCAGGAGGGACTACCTTCAAAAGAACAAGACAGGTAATAGCTGATTTCTCAACAGAATCAATGAAAGCCAGGGACAATGAAATGACAGGTCAAAACACTGCCAAGAAATTAACTTGCTAACATATAACTGTAAAGCCGGTGAAACTATCCTTCCAAGGTCAGGGCAAAGTAATGACATTTTTGACAAAAAAAAAAAAAAAAGAACCCTCCAAATGGCTTTCTCCTCACCCTGCCTCCCCGGACCTCCCCGTTCTCTGTGGCAGCACCACCAGCACCAGCGCCACCCTGTCACGCAAGCCAGAATCCAGAAGTCCTCTCTGCTTCCTGCACCTCTGACCTCCCAGCTGTCGGCACATCCATCTGGTTCTCCAAGGTGCATCTCATCACTAGTAAAGCAACGCATCATTTCTTGCACAGGAGACAGGCAACGTTTAAAAGTCTGGTAAATGTACCAACTTGACAATAAACTATTTGTAAGAAAAAATAAATAAATAAATAAAATAAAAGTCTGGTAAATGCCCAAAGTGGGGGAGAATGCCCCCAGTGAGAAAGCAATCTGTCAGCAGGTAAGGAAACCAAAAGAAAGCTGACTCCAGGGTGCACAATCTGGAGCTGTGCTCTAAAAAAGCCTCCCCCAAGCCTGGAAAAGGAGACGAGCCCAGGAGTTCACCTGTGTATGGTTTACAACAACAATGTAAAATCAACATAAAAGTCCAACGGAGGACAGGATAAATGTTATGCCAGTTCCATGAAATAAACAGGGTCTACATATAACAACATGGATACTCTCAAGCATAAGCTGCAGAACATTCCAGACGATAGGATACCATTTTCATAGTTTTTTTAAACCAAGAAGAGATCTTTACCTTGTTTATGGACACACATATATACTGAAGTAGGAAAAACCACACCACAGGACCCACAGCTAATTCACACCTGCCCTTAGGAAATCCACAAGGGAGGAGGGGAGGAGGACCAGGAATCACGTAACAAGTGATACTCGCTGAAGGCCTGTGTACTGTGATTCAGGTCTTGGAGTATGGTTGCCAGTGAAGGTAGATGATATTCCTGCTCTCATGGAACTTAGAGTCCAAGAGAGAAGAAGCAGTGTACAAATATGGAATAGGTACAGGATGGTAGGTGTTAAGAAGCCAGGAAAGGGTAACGATGGGGGGCTATTTCAGACAGGCTGGTGAAAGAAGGCCTCTGCAGCAGGGAGACATGAAGACAGAAACCTGGATGAAGGGGCGCCTGGGTGGCTCAGTCAGTTGAGCATCTGACTCTTGATTTTGGCTGAGGTCATGATCTGACAGTTCGTGAGTTTGAGCCCTGAGTCTGGCTTCATACTGATGGCATGGAGCTCTTGCTTGGGATTCTCTCCCCCGCACTCCAAAAATAAACTTACAAAGAAAGAAAAAGGAACTTGGATGAAGCCAGAAAGCAGGAAGTAGAGACCTCAGGGAAAACCACTATGGGAACAGCAAGTGCAAAGGCACCGAGGCAGTTTGTGCCTGGCACGTTCATGCAAGAGCAAGGAGACCAGCATGGTAACAAGAGTGGTAGGAATGTCAAAGAGACAGCAAGGGATGAGAGCAGGAGCCAAGGACAGCCCCCAAGGAAAGAATTTTTTTTATGGTTTTAAAGGGTTATTTTTAAAAAGTTGGGGGAGGGGGCCTTGCTGGCTCAGTTGGCTGAGCATCCAACTTCGGCTCAGGTCATGATCTCACGGTTCATGGGTTCGGGTCCCACATCGGGCTCTGTGCTAACAGCTCAGAGCCTGGAGCCTGCTTCACATTCTGTGTCTCCCTCTCTCTCTCTGCCCCTCCCCTGCTCGCACTCTGTCTCCCCCCCACAAAAATAAGCAAACATTAGATTTTTTTTAAAAAAAAAACAAAGAATTTGTGAGTATATGTGGCAAACGAAGTCAAAAACATTTACTACCTGGCCCTCTTACAGAAAAANAAAAAAAAAAAAAAAAAAAAAAAAAAAAACAAAGAATTTGTGAGTATATGTGGCAAACGAAGTCAAAAACATTTACTACCTGGCCCTCTTACAGAAAAACCCTGCAGCCCCCTGGACAGGAACACAGGGACCCTACACTGATAGGCCCTGTGGGCCACGGCAAGGTCTATCGAGTGAGCGTTCTAGCATGACCACTGTACAGAGACAGATTCAGAGAGGGTGTGGCAGGATCTGTTTTCAAGGGATCGCTGTGGGCCAAGACAGCAGGGAGAGCATCAAAGGGCTAAGGCAAAATCAGCGGAGAAGGGCACCAAAACCTAACAAACCAAAAAGAACAATGTTGCCATAGGCAGAGATGGAGACTCACCTGTAAAGCTGGAATTATTTTTTTCTTACAAAAGACCTAAAACAACGTCACAGAACATTAACAGCTATTCTGTTCATTCTGAGCAATGGCTACATGAGTGCTTCACTGTTTCTTTCCTGTACCTTCTGTGTCTTTCTAGACCCCTGTCCCTTTACTTCTGCCTCGCTGCCCAATCCCACATGTCCCTGCGACTCTCCCTTGAACACCTGCCGAGCTCCTGCCCTGCGGTGGTGTCCACCCCAGGGGGACAGCCTCCCGTTCTCCAATCCATTCTCCACTCGGTGGCCAGGAAAACTCTCCTTAGAAGGGCAGGGGGTACAACAGTGAAGCATGTGGCTTCTGGGGGTGGAATACCCCCCATTCAAATCTCTGCCCCACCCCTTACTAGCTGTGACATCTGATGCAAGTTGGTTAGTTTCCCTAAGCCTCCGGTTTCCGTTTCCCTCTGTAAATAGTGATACTGTGAAGTGTGTAATAGGGTTACCGCGAAGAGTTAAGTTAAGATGCATAAAGCACGCAGGACACAACCACACAGCCAAGAGTGATATGTAAACATGAGCTAAAATCTTGGAAACAGAAGTCAAATGTCATTGCCCTGTTTAAAATCCTTCACTGGCTTCGAGTGCTTTGAACAAAATGTAAATTCCTTACCTCTGAGGCTGCTCCTTCCAGCTCCGCACCTGACCCAGAGAGCACTTCCTCCCAAATTCTCCTACCCATCCCCCTCTCCCCCCCCCCCCATTTCCCTTAACACACTCAGCATAACCTGCAATTATTTTATGTGTCTGTTTACCTTTCCGGTCTGTCTCCCATCTAAACAAAAGCTCTGGGAAGGCAGGGAATTCACCTGCCTCATTCACCCCTACTTAACCATGTGCCAGGCACAGGACCTGGCATTTTGGTAGAGGCGCTGTCACTATCTGTTGAATGAACGTTCCAAGGAGAGAACACACTCCAAGCATACTTTGAAAACGGCCATCACGTCACCTCTTAAATATTCAAAAGAACAGTAATTTCATGCGCTTCGGCTGGAAATGTAGGTAAAGTATTTTATAACTTTTTACATTTAAATTTTTTTTTTTTCCAGTATATAAAAATGCTCTCGGGGCACCTGACTGGCTCAGTTCGTGAAGCATCCAACTTTTGATTTCAGCTCAGATCGTGATTTTTCTCACGGTCTTGGGTAGATCCCCACATCAAGCTCTGCGCTGACTGTGGACACTGCTTAAGAGTCACTCTCTCCCTCTTCCTCTCCCCTGCTTTCACTCTCGTTCTCAAAAAAAAAAAAAAAAAAAGCCCTCTCAAAAAGAATGTTTTCTTACCAGCATACTATTTTTCTGTGTGAAATGGTTTTCCAATTTTGGAAAAAGCAGAAATAAACGTTTTTGAATTTCAAAAAAATAAAAAGGCACAGAGCGATGGCTCCTTTGCACCTTCATTCCCCACTTGCTCAGTTCCCATCGCCCTCCCCAAACAGGTAAACCTAATTCTTGGTTCCTTATTTAGCCTTCCCGAGAACTTTCACACATATACAAGCACTTCCTTTTAAAAAAAAAAAAAAAAAAAGGAAAGCAAGAAAGAGAACGAAAAAAAAAACGGTAGCCTACAAAGAACATTTTCTTGCACTTTGCTTTTGTAACTTAGTAAGATATTTTGGAGCTCTTTCCAGATCAATTTACAACTTCATTCACCATCTGGGTATGAGATTTATCTGCTGAGTCTCCTGTGGGTGGACACCTGGGTTATTTCTCATCTTCTACCACAAACAGTACAGCGAATACTCGTGTGCCCATAGCATGTCCACCATGCATACATACACACCTGCAGATTAAATTCCTAGAACAGTTACTGCTTGTTCAAAGGCTTTACGCACTTGCAATTGCCTAAAAAGCTGCTGCTGCCCGATGCTGTGTCTCTCGGGACCCAACCAGAAAAACAGAAGAAGGCCCTCTAAGGATGTGAAGTGGAGGGAATTTCATACAAGAAGTTGGTGACATGCATGATGGAAACGCTGAGAAGTCACACAGGAAATGGTCAGACAACCAGCGACCAGCAACGGCAAGCGACCTCTAAGCTGGCGGGCCAAATGCAGGAGGATCTCCAAAGCACAGGGGCTCTCGGTCAATGGCAGGGGCTGGAGCCAAAAGGAGACAGGGCAATGGCCACAGAGACTGTCTGAGGCCTCACAGGAGGAGGGGGACCTGGTTTCCCCTTCTTCTAGCCATCCATCCCTCCCACCACCCACAGCGGCTCCCGCAGGCCAAACCTAGCAGCCAGCCAGCTCACCCAAAGGTCTGGGGAATGCTGCCTACAGGGGTGAATCCCTCGGCAGAGGAAGGGCAAGCAATGGATCTGAGCCAACAGGTCACAGGCTGGCTCTGTAACTAATTTACCCTCCTATCGCCAACAGATGGTTTCAAACATGGGGGTCCTTGCTTGGCTGACAGGAGAAAGGTGGGCTCTCAACCTGGTCTTAATCTGTATTTATTTCATTATGAGCGAGGCAGAGCATCTTCTCACATGAAGCACGCGCTTAATCCTCATCTACACTGACTGGGGGTGGAGAGGGGAAAACCGGCAAAGTTATTCACTTCATCTGCCACAGATGGTCCATTCGGGAACATCAATCAGGCACATTCCCAAACTGAGCATTAAGATGGTGGCAAGGAGCCAAACTAGCCAGTCACCTGCCAAGTAGAGGCAAACTCAAGAACTGTTCTAGAAAAACTGAAAGGCAACAAAGCCCCAAAGGAATTAAAAATACCTTAACTGTACTCTGCCTAAATTATAAGTAACAATGTGTTCTTGTAATCTTGTAACCGCCCCCCACCCCAACTGTTCCTCCTTAGAACTGCCCTCCAACCATTCAGATCACCATTCTCTCCCCTTATCTTACACGGAAAGAACACATAATAATACTCTGCACAAAAATGTAAATTCTTTCTTAAAGTCTTTTGGCCCTACAAACACGTTAGCCAGAAAAAAAAAAAAAGAGCTTTTAAATCATCTCTCGTGCCAGTGTAACTACCATTTACATAGATTATTTACCCTCTCTTGTAAACAGGCTGTGGCTGACTTCCCCATGTACAGTTCAAAGTTCTCTACTTAAAATATGTACACAAAAGTTATGTTCTACTGTGGCTGGCAAAGGACTGGCAACTGAAATTATTCTCTTTCAGGGGTGCCTGGGCAGCTCAGTTGGTTAGGCGTCAGGCTTCGGCTCAGGTCATGATCTCATAGTTCGTGGGTTCGAGCCCCGCGTCGGACTCTGTGCTGACAGCTAGCTCAGAGCCTGGAGCCTGCTTCGGAGTCTGTGTCTCCCTCTCTCTCTGACCCTCCCCTACTCACACTGTCTCTCTCTCTCTCAGAAATAAAAAAAAAAAATTAAAAATTTTTTAGGAAAGAAATTATTCTCTTTCAGAGGGATGAACTTTATTTTTAAAAACGTGAATTTCAGAAGCGCCTGACTGACTCAGTCGGAAAAGCATGCGACTTGATCTTGAGGTTGTGAGTTCGAGCCTCATGTCAGTGTAGAGGTTACTTTTTTTAATTTCTGAGAGAGAGAGAGAGACAGAGACAGACAGACAGCGATCTGAAACAGGCTCCAGGCTCTGAGCTGGCTGTCAGCACAAGAGCCCGACGCAGGGCTCGAACCCATGAACCGTGAGATCATGACCTGAGCTTAAGTCGGACGTTTAGCCGACTGGGCCACCCAGGTGCCCCTTAAATATTTTTTTAACATGAGTTTTAAAGCAAAGAATTTTTTTAAATCTAAATGGCAGTGATAACTGTAAGGAACTTTAAAGAGGTATATTAACTTCAAAACCTCCAAAAATAGTCAAATATAAGCACATCAAACGTGCATCACAATTGCTATATAAAGATTCTTATTTCAAAACTCTACTGCTTTCATTTATCCAAAAATATATTTATTGTAAGATTGCCAAATTTATTTTTAAGTGTCTCCTATAATGTAAAGCAGATAATAAGCCTTATCAGCAAAGGTTAAAAGTTGTTTTCCGTCACCTTGCATGCTGCTGGGCCTTTTAGTAGACAAACAACTGGTCATTGTCGATTGTTCTAGTGAAGTGGATTAAATGGTACATTAAAAACAATCACACCCTTTTCCCAATGAAGAGTCGTTTTTTATAAGGTTCTTCTTTAATTCAAATTTGAAAGTAATACACAGCATTCCAGAAACGACAACAGAAAAACTAAGAAAATAAAGTATCCACACTCTTAGCAGCTTTTACATGGTTTCCACCACGATACACAAAGCAACTGCTTGCTTTTAAGAGCTGTAACATCTCATCAATAAACTTCCCATAATTTACTTCACCTTCCTCCTATCGGGCATTGCTAGTTCCGATTTTCTACTATTACTAATAGTATAACGCACATTTTCGAGCATGAGATTTTTGAAAATCTCCCGGGAATACAATCTTGAAATTAACAGCCCAGAGAAAGTTTTAAGACTTTTGATACTTAGTAACATACAGTACTTTGCTACATACAGTACTCGAGATCTATAAACTGCTGGGCCACCCTGACTTCCTTTTCTAATCTTCATATCTCCTTTTACCTTCAGCCAGCTCCATTTCTTTATTCACAAGAGTCGGAAACACCTTTCAAACAAAATCACCAAGCTGGCTAGCTACCTCGACTCTGATGTCAAATGCTTAAACGTGATGCCTGTTTATCTCCACTTTCTAAAAAGGAAAAAGTGCTGTATGCCTGTTGTGTTAGTTACCCCAATTGTGACAGGCAGGGGATATACGGAGAACCCTCCCCTTAGACTCTTCAGACAGACAGCTTGGCTTGTAGGAGGCTTTGCAACTGGCTCCTTCTTTCCACAGCACTTTCTTTCAAAAACAACACACCCACTCGATGCCACAGTTAAAGCTACCCCTAGCTTTAACTACGAGATCGGAATTCGCCAAATGCCACCAAGCCTGCCAGCTTCCCACAATCACAGCCGCATCGCTTCTTGGGACACAAACCTTTCCCCCCTGGGGCAGCACTTACAGTCTTAGAAGGCACCTTGATTAACCAAGCACTTCAACCTGAAAGCGCTCGATACTGCTGATTCTCACCGGCGGCGGCTGCTCCAGCAGCCTGTAATTAAGATTTTCCCCCCCTCAAAACGCTCCATTATAAGGGGTTCTGAAGATCCCGTCTGTCAGCATAAAGGAGATCTTTAGCAAAAGTCGAGAGAACCTCAACTTCGAGTGTGCCTGCAAGACAGGGACATTCTGTAACCTCGCGGCTTTCCAAACCAACGACCCCACTCCATACACACGCGTAAATGCAGCTTTACGGGCATAATTCGCAGCATGACACGACAGTAATTTGCACGCCACTAAGTCATCCACAACAATTGCAAATCTTTCTGCAAGGGGTAACTGGGCGTCGGGCACACAGCCCGGTTCTTGCTAGTCTCACCTGAGCGCGGGCTGCCCCGGCTTCTTGGGGGGCTTACCCGGTAACGTCCCGTAGGTCAGAGAATGCGTGTGCTCTGGCTGCCCCCTCCTCGTGGAAGCCTCCCCACGGACCACTTCTGACCTAAAGCCCGGCACGCGGGCACACGGTTTTCAACCCTGTTCCTCCACCCGCCCCTCTTGGACCCCAAGGATACCCAATTCGGAACTTTCCCCTCCCGATTTCCCGGGGATATACCCCCCTTCCCACCACCTGAGAAGAGACGTCCAAGGGGAGGGGGGTCAGTCTCCTGAGGTTGGGCTCCGGAGGGCGTGGACGCCCTTGGCGACGAGAGGCGGGGAAGGTCGCCCCCAAGGTCCCCCGCCCCGGGAGGGCGACCCTCGAGCCCTGCCCCAGCCTCCGGGCCACCCTGGCCGCCGGCGACCCCGGCCTCGCCCGGGACCCTCGCTCGCGACAGGCGGCGACCCCGCTAGCCCCCCTCCGCTGGGCCCCGGGCCGGCGCGCCGCGGGCCTCGTCTGTCGCCGGCCGGCACGAGCGCTGCCCGGACCCCCAGACCCCGGGCCCCGGACCAGCCGCCCAGCTCCAGTCCCGCGCGTCCGCGACCCCCGCCCCAGGCCGCCAGCCCGGGCCGGCCACACCTCCGACACTCACCGCCGCCGCCCTCACCGCCGCCGCCGTCTTCGTCCATGTTGAGGCCGCTCCCGCTACCGGCGAGCCGGGGGCCGCGGGCGAAGGGCCGCGGGCGGTGGGCGCCGCGGGTGCGGAGCGCGCGTGCGGCCAGGCGGCTCCAGCAGCGCGCGCGCCGGGTCGCGGCCCGGGCCTCCTCCGGCCGGGCGGGGCGCTCTCCGCTCGGCGCGCCGTCACGTGACGCGCAGGCCCCGCCCCCGGGTGTGGTGGGCGGGGCCGGGGAACGCGCGGCCCCGCCCGCGGGAACGCGCCCGGCCCCGCCCGGACCGCGCGGCGCCGACCCGGCGGGGGCTGAGACGCGACCCTCAGGGGCCCGCAGTGGGGCGACCCCTGCCTCGCCCTCCCCCGCCTTCGCGCGGCCTGGGGACGCGCGTGGGGTCCGAGGCGCGGGATGCCACTTCTACAGACCCCGGCGCTGAGATTCCTCTTCGCACGTGCACTCCGGAGGGGAAAAATAGCTCAAGAAACGCACACATTCAAAAGTCTGGCCTCGCCCTTGGGCCCCTCGGCATTTCCGAGTAATCGGCTTTCTGATGCATAATGGAGGCGCTCCTTTGCTGGCGACGAGCGCACTTTAAAATTAGCAGAGCACAAGGCCGGACGCGAACCCCAAGCCCGCACACCTAGGGCCCACCCTCATCTGGGGGCTGGCCCGGCTGGCTGGCCTCAGATGCTCTCGCAGTGTCTCTCCAGTCTGCCTTGGAGCGCTGCCAGCTGCCCTGGATTTATTAATCAGAAGGAGCTCTGAATTCAATTTCCCGTGGGCACAGCCAGGTCCTAGGCGCAGGCCTCCTGGGCGGAAGGCTTCAGCCTGGCCTGCCCCAGATCTCTGGATCTCCTTTCTCCGTCCACGTCTTGCTTCCAGTAACCCCTGAAGCATTGGATGCAGCCCCTCCCCAGCCTTTCTGTTCATTTCGCTTGAACCAAATTGCATTAAAGAAAAGGAAACACTAATGGAGGCGATAATTCATCTCTAACGTCATTTTCCAGCAACGGTTTTATATTTACAAATGGCCCGTTTAGTGGCAGAATCCTTCCGCTGTCATTTATCAAAATGGAAAGTTTTCACCTTTTCGTTCAAGGTTGTGGGATGATTCCAGAGTGCAATCTGCTAGTAACCTCGGGAATCAGACGCCCGTCCGTCGTTGCTGTGCTTCTCCGGTGACGGGCGCACTTCCGGGTGTCCGGGGATGCAGGTTTGGGTCCCAGCCCACAGATGTGGCTTCCTGATCTTGTCCCTGTCAGCTTGGTTATCTTGAAGATAACAGCATGGTTACTGAGAAAAATGACAGCACGCTTTGAACTTGATAATGTAATATATGGAGCTTTGTACTCAAAGATACTATCAGTTACAAAAGCCTTTAAAATTCTTTAGGTTTCTTCATGTGTGATCCAAGGTGCTTCTCTCAAAGTTTGAATCTGAAAATTGCTCCCTGATGTCCATCTAAGACCACTTCCATCAGAATAAAGAATGGCCCCGTTATTCATAACCAGCATGTTACATCACAGCTTAATCTGGGCCTCCATTTTGACAAAGCCTGAAAAAATGTTGGGGGAATAAAGGCTTAGGATGTCATTTCCTTTCTTTTTTATTTTTTTTAAAGTTTATTTATTTATTTTTGAGAGAGAGAGAGAGAGAAAACAGGGGAGGGGAGAAAGAGAGACAACCCAAGCAGGCGCCACACTAGCAGCACAGAGCCCAACATGGGGCTCGAACTCACAGACCATGAGATCATGATCTGAGCTGAAACCAAGAGCTGGATGCTTAAATGACTAAGCCACCCAGGAGCCCCTCATTTCTGTTCCTGAAGGGAGAAATAAGAAGACTTAGAAACCTTCACTACTCAAAGAAATTACTATCTAATGGGAAATTAGGTTAAAAAAAAGAGAGAGAGCTGTTTTTCAATATCTTTTAAATCCTACCAAGATAGCATTTATCTAATCTACACACGTGCAGGCTGTCCCTACATATAGGAACATTAAGTATCCTCCTTACCCACTAAGCTAGGCATTCACTTTATGGTCAGAAGTTGAAAGCTTTATAAACGAATTTGTGAGGAAAACATGTCATGCAGCAGATAGGGCCCTAAGATGACAAGTGTTAAACCCGAGACCCCATTGCAATCCCTCAGTCAGACAATAAGTATTTAGGCACCTGCAGTATTCCAAGCACTGTCCCAGGTGCTGGGAAGATGATGGTGAAAAAGATCAATTCAGTCCCTGTCCTCAGGGGACGTAAGGCCTAGAAGGATTACAGCCATTAGGCAAATAATTACACAAATAATTCTGTAATTGAATTTTGATGTCCTACCCTCTTTCCAGACTTTCTCACAGTGTTTGCGGTTTCCAGTGTATTGGCTTTGCAGCCTTGAAACTCCTTCAGACGGAGACTATAGTCTGTATATATTCTGCCTCCACGATCCACTGCAGGGCTGGCCATGTCAGAGATAGGGGGAAAGCAACAGCGTTTGTTATGGCTGCTGAATGATCAGGGCCATCCAAAGGAGGACACATCTTGAAAACATGTTGAAACCCATTTATCAGCCCTCTGACCATTGCAGAAATAGTTTAAGAAATCAAGAATGTGCACATTCCGGAAAGGTCAGAGCACTTCTCCTTTGTACATCCATCTGCATCCTCCAAGTGGAAGTCTGTGAAACTGGACAGAAAGTGTCCTCTCCCAGCACTCAAGTCATAAGAACCAAAATCCTGCCCAGGCCCATGTCTTCCTGCTCAGCCAGAAAGAGGCTGCCCAGGCCCCCTGGGCTCCAAGTGCATTCGGAGCCTGCACGAAAAAGCAGAAATGGCAGTGACCGTCAGCAGATGGGAACCTCGGCTAATCCGTTACATCTGCTCAGGGGTCTGGTCCAGTCCACGGAAGGCGCCACGCACACAGCGGCCAGCTCACTGTCAGCTCACGGTCACAGAAGGAAAATAATGGTTTCCGAAATCTAATTTCATCTCAGAAAGAAAACATCCCGTTGGAATAGAGATGATCTTGTGCACATTAGCATTCCCCACTCTGCCCGGGCAAACAACGGGGTCTAAGTGTGAAGACACATCCTCATTAAATTTTCAAGAGCCCAGACATCACGTCCTTGGCAGCCTCCGCTTCTCTTTCCTACTTTCAAAACTATCCACCTTGGTCTTGTTCTCTCCCCTGGAGTCCACACAACTGACAGAGATTCTCTGGCCTTACCTTCCCAAGGGCAGCATAATTCCTTGTAGACTGATTAGTAACTTGCATTTCTGCTTGAAAAGGCACTCGTATTTTGTGTTAATGGCAAACTCTGAAAAAATAATTTGGATACCACTTCAAGCTCTTTGTCTTTGCATAGGAAGGCTTTATACCACTCAGGGTGACAACAGTATGAAGAATTATTACACACAAGGTGTCTTCTATAGTAATAAAGAACTCGGTTGTTTTTATCTAGCTCTTCATTTTTATAGTATGTCCCTGACCTACCAAAAAACAAAAATAACTTTTTTTTTTTTTTTTTTAATTTAAAAAGGTCTCCTTTGGAAGTTGGTCAGAGTCTGTAGTGTGCAGCTTAGAGCCGTCAGGAAAATCCATCCCAGAGTTTCGAGTGTACTAGTGGACAAGCAATTAAAAAGAAAAAGGGTGAAAATGACAAACATAAGGACATAGAACATCTGTCTGTGATCATGGTCCTCCGAATAGAAAGTGACCTCCTAGCCAGCAGCCCAGTGACAGAACAGCCACTGCTGAGTGCTGTGTGACCCCGAGGGCCTACCTGTGCACACACAAATGGGATTCTACACTTTGACGTATAGAGTTCTGGTCAGTCATTGCCTTTGTGGAAAAGCCCCACAAAAACCCAGTAAGGTCATCAGGTCTCAGCCGTGACGCACCAATGCACACACCATGTCTTGTAACCGATAATCCAGGCTCTAAAGTCAGACGGCCCAGGGATTTCTATTTCTTGTCTGTGTGACCTTGAACAAGTTGCTTCACCTCTCTGTGCTCTACCTTCTGCATCTGGAATAGGACCACCCCCAACTCTGCCCCGTACATTTATTCTGGGAGCTGGAATTAGATGCTACCGTACACAGGGCATGGCGCACCACAGGTGTCAATAGATACACACCATCATCAAGAACAGAAGTAGAGGGGGTGCCTGGGTGGCTCAGTCGGTTAAGCGTCCGACTCTCGATTTCGGCTCAGGTCATGATCTTGCAGTCATGAGACCGAGCCCTGCGTTGGGCTCTGTGCTGGCAGCATGGAGCCTGCTTGGGATTCTCTCTCTCCCTCTGTCTCTGCCCCTCCCACTCACACTTGTGCATGCTCTCTCTCACTCAAAAATAAATAAAGATTAAAAAAGAAGAGGTATAAAGTTTCCCCACTCACTCATTCACAAGGCCGGCAGAATCCATGTAAAGGGCTCCCATGTCACCGCCACCTACTAGCTGCTGTCTTTTCCTCCACATCTGCCTTCTGGAATGTTCCTTGCCACAGACTCCACGCCCTCTGCATTTGAATTGTCCCACACTTCATAGCTGAACAGTCCTCTAAAGAACTGGGTTCTCCAAGCCGCGCTCCCATATGTGCAGCGGCATAAAGGAATCGGGACTCTGTGCCCCACCTGTGATGTCACTTCATTCATTCGTGTTTCTTAGCACCTCCACCAAGCAGGCCCTGGGGTTTCAACAGGAGCAAGCAGCCAATGACTTTTGATGATGGACATGTCAGACCTCAGCACCTAGGGTGACTGTAACAGCCTCGGAAACCTTCACTACACCCCCTTGCAGCTCTTCTTCTCAGGGAGAAAAAGGAGGGAGAGGGTCTCGTGTGCACACATTACTCAAATAGGTCTCCCTCAATAACAGATTGACCATATAAGTTTAATTTTCAGAGATATGCTGCTTGATCAATACAGTTTCAGCATTTAATACATGTTATTAAATTTTATCACTGCAGGACGCTTGCTAAACTGCTCGTTCTCTCTCTCTCTCAAAATAAATAAAAACAAAGGCGCCTGGGTGGCTCAGTCAGTTAAGCGTCCAGCTTTGGCTCAGGTCATGATCTCACGGTTCGTGGGTTCGAGCCCCGCGTCAGGCTCTGTGCTGACAGCTAGCTCAGAGCCTGGAAACTGCTTCAGATTCTGTGTCTCCCTCTTTCTCTGACCCTCCCCTGCTCATGCTCTCTCTCTCTCTCTCTCTCTCTCTCTCTCAGAAATAAATAAAACATTAAAAATTTTTTTAAATAAATAAAAACATTAATTTTTTTAAAAAATAATGTAGTTTAGGGGTACCTGGGTGGCTCAGTTGGTTAAGGGTCCAACTCTTCATTTCAGCTCAGGTCATGATCTCATGGTTCGTGAGTTTGAGCCCTATGTCAGGCTCCATGCTGACAGTATGAAGACTGCTTGGGATTCTTTCTCCCTCTCTCTCTGCCCTTCCCCTGCTTGCACTCTCTATATATATCAAAAATAAATGAACTTTAAAAATTTTATAAAAAATAAAATAATGTAATTAGACAGACTTCTCATTCCAAAAAGATACAAGATTTTTTTCTCTATTCCTCCTGCTCAGTACAAGTCCATGGACATTGTATATGAACTAAACACAAGAAGACCTGAAAGGAGAAGAGGAAAGAGGGACTAGGCACCTTGGTACCCAAGGAATGACATGATGGTGAGTTTCTTGGGTTTTCTTTCTTTCTTTTTTTTCACCGTTTATTCATTTTTGAGAGATAGAGATAAAGCATGAGCAGGAGAGGGTCAGAGAGAGAAGGAGACACGGAATCCGAAGCAGGCTCCAGGCTCTGAGTTGACAGCACAGACTTGCAAACTCACGAACTGCAAGTTCATGACCAGAGCCCAAGTCAGATGCTTAACCCGACTGAGCTACCCAGGAGCTTTGGGTTTTCTTTTTGCCTTTGAGATCCCAAACTTGATACTGGAGAAGTCAGAAACCCAGAAACACCCACTGATACAGATTTAAAAAAAAAAAAAAAAAAAAGGTCGGGGGAAGAAAAGTCCTAACAAAAGCCTGCCTTCTCTAGTCAAAGGATCAGGAAAAGTGCTGCCTAGCAAAGCGGAAAACTTTTAGACAATAAGGTTGTACTCCAGCCAGCTGCACCCTGACAAATGTCAGTGAATGGCTGAGTGGGGAGCCTAGACCTCCACCCTCCTCAGCTGAAAGGTGTCCCAAGCCAATGCCCCCTCCCAGAATGTGATCAGAGAAGGCCAAGCAGGAAACCTGGACTTTCATCCCAGCCAGGCAGTAATGGGGGCCCCATTTCTCCCCACTGGGATGATGTTGGAGAAAGCCTCGAGGAGACTCAGGACTTTGGCCACCAGCAGTGACAAGGCCACCCAGTCCCTGAGTATCAGTGGAGGCCATGTGGGGAGCAGTAATGAAGCCCCAGCCCTTCTGAGCCAGAGCGGTATGAGCAGAGGCCCACGGGAGCCTGAAACTCCATCTCCACTCCTCAGGAGCCAGGTACTATTCCCCAACCCAGGATGTCCGCAGAAGCTAAGTGGAGAACCTGGATCCCCTCCGCACCCCCCTCCCCGCACCTGTTAGGAAAGAGGAGGAATGGGGGCGCCTGGGTGGCTGAGTCGGTTGAGCATCCAACTTCGGCTCAGATCATGATCTCACAGCTGGTGGGTTTGAGTCCCGTGCTGGGCTCTGTGCTGACAGCTAGCTCAGAGCCTGGAGCCTGTCTTCAGATTCTATATCTCCCTCTCTCTCTGTCCCTCTCCTGATGTCTCTCAAAAAATAAATAAAAAACATTAAAAAAAAAAAGAAAGAAAGAAAAGAGGAAGAATTCCCCCCTTCCTTTGCTGGAGGAGTCAGAGGAAGCAGGCATAAACAGAATATTTATTGAAGACTGCATAAAATACCAAAAAGTCCAGGATACAATTGGAAATCCCTCATCACACCAAGAACCAGAAAACCCTGGATGGAATGAAAAGGATGATTGGTGGGTGACACCAATCCCAAGATGACAGAGATGTTAGAGTAACCTGAGATTTTTGAAGCAAAGCAATCAGTAGAAAAATATCCAATGAGCAATTATGAACACCCTTGAAACAGATGCAAAAAGGGAACAAAACATGCAAAGGAATTGAAGGTTCACATCATCAGAGCTCTGGAAAAAGAGAAAGAGGGCACAGTGGAAAAGTATTTTAAGGAAAAAAAAAATATTTGAAAAATAATGGCCGAAAACGTCCTGAGTCTGGCAAGTGACATGAACCTACAGAGTCAAGAAGCTAAGCAAATCTCAAACAGGATGAGTGTGAAAAAAAATATTTTAGGGGCGCCTGGGTGACTCAGTTGGCTACGTGTCTTACTTGAGCTCAGGTCATGATCTCACAGCTCGTGAGTTTGAGCCCCACATCAGGCTCTGTGTTGAAAGCAGAGCCCACTTCTGGATCCTCAGTCTCCTTCTCTCTCTTTACATCCCCTGCCAAAAATATTTTTTAATGTTAAAAAAATTAAAAATTAAAAAAAATTAAAATTAAATAAGAAAAATAAAAAATAATAATTTTTAATGCTTTATTTATTTTTAGAGAGAGAGAAAGAGAGAGAATGAGCAGGAGAGGGGCAGAGAGAGAGGAGACAGAGGATCCGAAGCAGGCTCTGTGCTGACAGCAAGCCCCGTGCAGGGCTAAAACTCAAGAACCTCGAGATCATGACCTGAGCCAAAGTCCATGCCAAGACACGTCATAGGAGAATTTTGAACTTAAAGAAAATGAAAATCTTGAGAGCAGTGAGAGAAAACAACACCTTATGGTCAACATTTCTAACCCAATAAAATTAATTATTTAGTTATTTTTAAAACTGGTTCTTTGAAAAGATAGATAAAATTCACACGTTTCTAGCAAGACTCACCAAAGAAGGAAGAAAGAAAGGAAAAAAACCCACAAATTACCCAATATCAGGAATGAAACAGTGCCTTCAGATGTTAACAGGGTAATAAAGGCACATTTTGAAAATCATCCACTCTTATATTTGAAAACTTAGGTGACGTGGACCCATTCCTCAAAAAGTGAAATATGTCACCACTCATCCAAAATGCAATGGATAATTTACAGAGCCAATCACAGGGGCACCTGGGTGGCTCAGTCGGTGGAGTGTCCAACTCTTGATTTCGGCTCAGTCAGTTCATGATCCCAGGATGATGGGATTGAGCGCCAAGACTGGTTCAGTGCTGAGCATGGAGATTGCTTGAGATTCTCTCTCTCTCTCCCTCTCTCTCTCTGTCCTTCTCCCCTACTCATGCTCACTCTCTCTCTCTAAAATAAAATAAACTTAGAAATGCATTTTTAATTTTTTTTAATGTTTATTATCGAAGGAGAGAGAGAGAGACAGAGTGCGAGCAGGGGACAGGCAGAGAGAGACAGAGACACAGAATCTGAAGCAAACTCCAGGCTTTGAGCTTCAGCACAGAACTCGATTCGGGGCTCAAACCCATGAACCGTGAGATCATGACCTGAGCTGAAGTCAGAGGCTTAACTGACTTAACCACCCAGGCGCTCCAATAAAATAAAATTATAAAGAAGCTATAACAATTAAGGAAATTGAATACATAATTTTAAAATTCCTAAGAAAAGAAATCCTCAGGCCTAGATAGTATCACTGGAGAAGTCTACCAAATGTTTAAAGGATAAATATCAGGGGTGCCTGGCTGGCTCAGTCGGTAGACCATGCAACTCTTGATCTCAGGGTTGTGAATTCTATACCCTATGTTGGGTGTAGAGATTACTTAAAAATAGAATCTTTAAAAAATAAGAAATAAATAAAATGGGGCGCCTGGGTGGCTCAGTCGGTTGAGCGTCCAGGCACTAGGCTACAGAGCCTGGAGCCTGTTTCGGATTCTGTGTCTCCCTCTCTCTCTGACCCTCCCATGCAAATAAGAAATAAATAAAGAATAAGCATCAATCCTACATGACTTCTTCCAGAAAAAATTCAGAGGAATACTTCCCAATTTAATTTATGATTCCAGTGTCACCCTGTTCCCAAAACTAGACAGAGACAGTATAAACTGGGAAAATTACAGACACTATCCTTCATAAACATAGATATAAAAATTCTTACCAAACCACTGAAAATATAATTCAGCAATATATGAAAAGAACTGTAATAAAAAATAAAAAATAAAGGGGCACCTGGGTGGCTCAATGGGTTAAGCGTCTGACTCTTGGTTTTAGCTCAGGTCATGATCTCACGGTTTGTGGGTTTGAGCCCCACGTGGGGCTCTGTGCTGACAGTGGGGAGCCTGTTCAGGATTCTCTCTCCTTCTCTCTCTGCCCATCCCCCGGTCAAACACACTCTCTCCCTTTCTTTCTCTCTCTCTCTCTCAAAATAAATAAATAAACTTTACAAACAAGAATTGTACACCAAGATCGAAGGGGTCTATTCCAGGGATGCAAGGCTAGTTCTAACAATCACAAATCAGCCAATGTAATCTACAGGCTAAGAAGAAAAATCACATGATCATATCAATGGATGCAGAAAAAAGCATTTGATAAACTTAAACCCCCCACTCATGATTTTAAATACTCAGGAACTAGGCATAAAGAAGGACTTCTTCAATGTGATTTTTTTTAATTTACAAAAAAACCTATAGTTCCCAGCATATTTAATACTGAAAAACTGAAATCCTAGCCCACACAATAAAGCAAGAAAAGAAATAAAAGGCATACGGCTGAGAAAGGAACAAAATTAAAGTGTTTCTGCTTATAGATGACAGGATCGTCTACATAGAAAATTCCAGAAATCTCCTACAACTTATAGGTAAGCCCAGCAAGGTCACAGAAGTGACATAAAAATCAACTGTGTTTCTATATACTAGCAAGGAGCGCGTGGGCGATCCCTCACTACATTGCCACCAATGAACCCTTGCTCCCCTAACTGCTCCCCAGAGGACCCCAATTGTCCCATGGTTGCCTGGGGGCAGGGTACTGTTGCCTGGGAAGGGGCACAAGGGAACTATGGAAGTTTCCAACTTAAAAATCCCTACACAAGGCAGTGGTGCTTAAAAGAGGGGGAGGGGAACGCTGTTGGTCTGTGGATATGGCTTTGAATCTGTGTTTCAACGTATTAGGTTTGTGTGCTTGGGATTTCGGATCACTGCTGCCATTTGGAGTTGTGGTTTGTGTACGGAGATGAATAGTGCCCCGCCCCCACCCCCAAGTTCACATCCATCTAGAATTCGCAGAATATGACCGATTTTGGAACTAGAGTCTTTGCAGGTGTAGTTTGTTACGATGAGGTCATACTGGAGTAGGCGGGCCCTAAAACCAGAGACTGGTGTCCTTATAATAACAAGAGTGCACACACACACACAGGGAGATGACCATGGGCCACAGAGGCTGAGACTGGGATGAGGCAGCCACCAGCAAAGCTTTCTGAGAGCCACCAAAAGCTAGGAGAGAGGCACCATCTCGCCTGCTAACACCTTGATCTCAGACTTCTGGCTCAAGAACTGCAAGAGAACAAATTTGTGTTGTTTGAGGCCACCCAGTTCATGGTAATTTGCAGCCCCAGGAAACTCATACCATCTGATTCTCTTTCCTGTGGTCTTGACGAGGTGGAGTACTGTCTCAATGCCTGGAGAAGGGCTGTCTCCGCCCATCCCCGGGCACTGCCTGTGGCTTCCTCCCAAGGAGAATGAATTCCAGATTCTGTTTGGGAATTGAAGAATTGTCTTCTACCCTAGGAAAGAGGGACACGCCCTCAAGCAGGCAGCATTTTTCTGTGTATGAAAGAGGGGCTGGGAAGCCAGCACACAAAAATCACATTCTTGTCCCTCTGCAGAATGCACTGCCCCGGGCACTCTCTCCTCTGGCGCCGGCTTGCTCAGCAGAAAGCTGTCGGGCAGCTGGCTGAGAGCTTAGTCATGGCCTTTCAAACCCTCCTCCACTGCCTCCAAGTTCAAAGGAGAGAAGAAACCAGAAAGGAGGCCTCCCAGACCTTCTAAGGGAGACACCCTGCCAGAGCAGGTGAGTCAGGGCAAGAGTGCCCTCCTTTCTTAAAAGATTTTCAAATTCGGCTTCTCCCTAGGGAGGCAAATTCCTCCACTTTACCTTTCTGCATCCTTTGCTCTCTGGCACCTCCATCCGCAGCACCAACCACCTCGTCATCACCATCTTCACCATTGAATAAGTACAGTAGGATGGTGACCACTTTTAAGCGCCTGCTGTGTAGCAACCTCAGTACCAAGTGCCTTCCTACGTGCCCTGGAGCCCCCTCCTTCCCCCCCTCCCCCGTACCACCTGACCATGTAGATACTGCTAGCCCTCTGTGGAGACAAGAGCTGAGTCTCAGAGACACAAATTAACTTGCCTGAGATCACACAGGAGAGAATGGAGGAGCTGGAAGCGGCCCTGCCCCTGCTGCTCCTGTTCCTTCAGGACACCATCCAGCATCGGGAATACAAAGGAAAAGGGAACATAATATTCCCAGTTACTCCTGGAAGTGCACACACACAGGGAGTCCCCAGCCTGTCCCCCACACACGGCCTGATGTCCTCACCTATCTCCCATACCTCTTCTTTTACCATCTTCTGTCACATCCATCTTCAGCCCCTACCACATGGCACGGGGTTGATCGAGGCACCTGACGTCACACTATGGATCGAATTTTCCATCTGACGCTGGTCCAAGGGTCTGGGTTGGGAGGGGCTGTTTAAATGGGCACAGGATTCCCTTGGCGGGGGGGAAATGCATGCACTCTGGAACTAGAGGCAGATGGTGGGGGCACAACACTGGGAATGTGCCACCGGAGTATTTGCTTTAAAATGATTAATTTTAGGTGATGGGAATTTCACCTCAGTAAATTAAAAATGTTTGGCAAGTGCCCCACAAAGGAACTCCATAGCTGATTTTTTTTTTAAGTTAATGTTTATTTATTTCTGAGAGAGAGACAGAATGCGAGTGGGAGAGGGGCAGAGAGAGAGGGAGACACAGAAGCCAAAACAGGCTCTGGGCTCCGAGCTGTCAGCACAGAGCCGCATGGGGGGCTCGAGCTCACGAACCCTGAGATCACGATCTGAACTGAAGTCGGACGTTCAACCGACTGAGCCATCCAGGCACCCCGTGGCTGATTACTTTTAGTATTGTCCCAGCCTAAAAGCGCCTCATGTCTTCTTCTCTGCTGGAAGCACACTCTCATTAAATGTGTGCAGGCAGCAGGAAAGAGTCCCCTGAAGCCCCGGTGGTGTGGGCAGATGGTTGGGTGAGCCACAGTGGCACAGAGTCCCAGTTGCATTGCCCTCTCTCCCATTTCAGCCACCACCCCCCCCCACGCCTACACATCCTATCCACACTAAAGTTGAGGAGAGACAGGACAGCCAGAAGCTTGGAGGTCAGGCTCACCATAAAGTGACTCAGTGAAATGGATTCTCAGTGCACCTGTCCCTCAGAGACTATGACTTCTCGTTGTGACACTTCTAGAAAACCAAGGACAGGCAGAACTGCCCGCCCACATCCTGGAGCACCCTCCCCAGGGAGCATGATGAGGCAGCTTCCTAATTGCTGGGTGGCCTCCGAATGCTGTGACCCTCTGAGACATGTCACCTGGCAGGTTCTCCAAGAGGTGCTGCCTGTCCCACAAGCTGCAAGAGGCCACAGGAGGAGCAGGACCAGCCTTGGCCACAGGCGAGGATGGGCAGCTGCGAGCGCTTCAAAGAACCAGTCCCTGGCTTCATTGATCTGTTCTATTTTTTTTTAATCTATTTCATTTATTGCTGCTGTAATCTTTATTAGTTCACTTCTACTGGCTTTGGGCTTTGTTTGTTCTTCTTTTCCTAACTCCTTTAGATATAAGCTTAGGTTGTTTATTTGAGATTTTTCTTGCTTCTTGAGGTAAGCCTATATTGCTCTAATCTCTCTTAGAACAACTTTTGCTGCATCCCAAAGATTTTGGACCACTGTGTTTTGATTTTCATTTGCCATTATGTATCTTCTTTAAAAGAATTTTTTTAGCATTTATTTACTTTTGAGAGACAGGGAGACAGAGCATGAGTGGGGGGGGTAGAGAGAGGGAGGAAGACACAGAATCCAAAGCAGGCTTCAGACTCTGAGCTGTCAGCACAGAGCCCAACGTGGGGCTTGAACCCATGAACTGTGAGATCATGACCTGAGTCAAAGTCAGATGCTTAACCGACTGAGCCACCCAGGCGCCCCTGCCACTATTAACTTTCTGATTTCATCTTTAATTTCTTGGTTGACCCAGCTCTGAGCCTTTTTGATAAGAGAAAGAAACCAAGAGCAAAAAGCAGCCAAACTTCCCCAACAGAGGTGCCCAGACAAGTCCCTGGACACACACGTTCACAGCAGCCTGACAATAACCAGAGATGGAAGCATCTCCAGTGGCCATCAGTGGATGAGTGGATAACAAACTGTGGCAGATTCATACCACGGAATATTACTCAGCCATAAAAAGGACTAAACCACTGACACCGTCTATGATATTGATGACCCCCCTAAACATTACACTCTGTGAAAGAAGCCAGACACAAAGGACCCCATATTGCATGATTCCAATTAGATGAACTATCTAGAAGAGTAAATTCATAGAGACAGGAAGCAAATTGGTGGTTTCCAAGGATTAGGGAGAGGGGTGTGGGGGAACAGGGCATGACTGCTGAGTGGGTATGAGGTTCCCATGATGAAAAAGTTCTGGAACTAGCTAGAGGTGATGGTTGTACAACATTGCAAATGGACTAAATGCCACTAAACAATACACTTTAAATGGTTAATTAAAAATTACATATATATTTATAATTAGAATATGCATAACATGATAATGACTATGTTAAACATTCACCCTGCCATGCAGCCATCACTACACTCCATCTCCAGAACACTTTCATCTTCCCAAATGCAAACTCTGTCCCCATCAAACACTCACTCTCCATCACTCCCCCCAGCCCCTGGCTCCCACCATCCCACTTTCTGTCTCTTGTGAATGTGATGGCTCTAGACACCTGATGTAAGAAGAATCATACAGTACTTGCCCTTCTGTGACAAAGTGGTTAATTTTATGTTATGTAGATTTCACATCAGTTGAAAGAAAGAGAGGGAGGGAGGGAGGGAGGGAGGAAGGAAGGAGGGAGGGAGGGAAGGAAGAAAGGAAGGGAGGGAGGAAGGGAGGATCTATGAAAGAAAGAGAGAAAGAGAGAGAGAGAGAGAGAGAGAAAGAGAGAAAGAGAGAAAGAGAGAAAGAGAGAAAGAGAGAAAGAAAGAAAGAAAGAAAGAAAGAAAGAAAGAAAGAAAGAAAGAAAGAAAGGAAGGAAGGAAGAAAGGAAGGAAGGAAGGAAGGAAGGAAGGAAGAAAGGAAGAAAGGAAGAAAGGAAGAAAGGAAGAAAAGAAAGAAAGAGTACATCCCAGCCACCTCTTCACCCTGACCATTTTAGCCAAGGACTGAATCTGAGTGGAGATGACCATGGCGCCTTCTGAATCTATCTTGCACCCTCCACTGTTGTCCCCAGAAATGAAACCGAGTTGGCCGGAGGTCAAATCAAACGTGTGTGGAGGCGGCTGCAGCCTTTGGAGCCATGAGAAGCTGGTGGGAGAAAACGCTGTCCTGAGTCTCAGACACCGGATTCATGAACAAATCTCAAGTTTAAGTGCCTGAGAAAAACGGCTTGCTGTGGTTTCCCCCCTAAATGTTGGAAATCAGACAGCTCATCCCTGCTAATGGAAAGGCCTGTATCCGCTTCCTGGATTTTGTGAGTGGGGTAAAACCCCAGGAGATAAAGCTCCCATGCAAGGTCGTACCCCATCCATTTGTTTTCTGAGTGTAACTTCAGGTTAATTATTTATGACGGGGCTCCAAACAAAGTGTTAGTAAGAGACCGGCTTCCTCTTCTAATTGCTAGGTTTCTGAGAAGGCAGCTTCAGCCTGGAGGGACTTTGTGATTGGAATAAAAGGAAATCTAAGAAAGTGAAGTGTGCATTGGCCTGGCCCAAAAGAACAGCCAGACTACTGAGAATTAAAAGGAAAAGTGAATTATTAATAGCCGGAATATGGAAGAGAAGAGAAGACAGAGGAAAGACAGTTTCCCTGAAAGCCCTTCTGATGCCTGGCCCTTCCCTGACTCTCCCACAAGGAGAAACCAAGGGGAGCTGGGGCTGAGCCATCCGCCAGACGCTGACGGTTGCTCATTGGTTCTGAAGATGAAACAGCACGAGCCTGCCTACTGGTGGGAAATCCTCGCGCCAGGGAAGGGTTGCAAGGTAGACGGACCTGGGCCGTGAAATCAAATCGAACTCTGGCTTTCCAGAAGATGGCACGTATGACACCTTCTCTTTACCTTCTGGCCACTCCTCTCCTCTTATAAGCATGACTTCTGATGTTTTCACAGCTGGTTTTTACTTGGACAGCAAATACCCAGCCCTTGGGGTCATTCGCATCCCATGAAACCAAGATGGAAGAAAAAATAAATGGGAAGGAGAAAGGACCCAGCTTTCAAGGAGCCCTGTTTTGAGGCGCACCTGGGTGGCTCAGTCGGTTGAGCATCCAACTTTGTTTGACTCAGGTCATGAGCTCATGGGGCTCAGGTCATGATCTCCTGGTTTGTGAGTTCGAGCCCCACATCAGGCTCGCTGCTGTCCTCACAGAGCCTACTTCGGATCCTCTGTCTCCCTCTCTCTGCCCCTCCCTTGAGTGCGATCTGTCTCTCTTTGTTAAAAAAAAAAAAAAATCAACATTTTGGGCACCTAGGTGGCTCAGTTGGTTAAGCCTCTGACTTCAGCTCAGGCCATGATCTCCCAGTTCGTGGGTCCGAGCCCCAAGTCTGGCTCTGTGTTGACAGCTCAGAGCCTGGAGCCTGTTTCGGATTCTGTGTCTCCCTCTCTCTCTGCCCCTCCCCTGCTCATGCTCTGTCTCTGTCTCTCAAAAATGAATAAACGTTAAAAAATTTTTTCAATTAAAAACCAAAATTAAATAAACAAAAAAAGAGAGAGTCCTGTTTTGCTACTTACTGAAGATTTCATAGGGGAAGAAATTACAGTAATATTCGCTAAAATGCAATTTAAATTTTACCCATTTTATTTACATATCGTCTTTGTCCCCAGCCATCAATGACAACTACAAGCTGACTTATCTATCAATTTGAGTCCCACGTATTCTTCCTTGGAAGCAAGAAATGGCTTATTAGGACACAGTGAGAAGTTGCCTGGTGAGGACTCATTTAGTAGCTCAGTCACTGGAAGGTTGTCTCATTTCTATCCTTCCTGGCAGTTCTGAGCTTCTGTGAATGCCGAGGCATTTTACTTCCTCACTTAAACTCTAGGCACATCAGCAAGAATTATTCATTAAGATGTGGAATTTAATAACAGACACATCTAATTATAGATGTTGCATTTGCCTGTTCTGGAGGATTAAAAACAAAGTGTCCCCTAGAAAACCCAAGACAGAGGGTAATGAAGGAGCTGAGACTGGTGAGCCGAGGAATGCCACCAGCTGTTTAAGAGATGGACAGATGTCGGGGCACCTGGGTGGCTCAGTCACTTAAGCATCTGACTCTTGATTTCAGCTCAGGTCATGATCTCATGGTTTGTGGGATCGAGCCCCGTGTTGGGCACTGCACTGACAGCACGGAGCCTACTTGGGTTTCTCTCTCTCTCTCTCTCTGTCTGTCCTTCCTCTGCTCATGTTTTCTCTCAAAATAAATAAATAAACAAAAATTTTTAAAAACCCATTTGAAATAAATACCTTGGCAGATTCCAATCCAAAAGACAAAAAAAAGAGAACAAAAGAGATGGAGAGATGTTGAAGCAGGGAAGGGTTGTGTGGGGCAACTGAAACCGTCTCAGGGTTATTCATCAAAGGACAACCCACCTGGGTGGCTCAGTCGGTTGCGTGTCAGACTTCAGCTCAGGTCATGATCTGATGGTTCCTGAGTTTGGGCCCCACGTCAGGCTCTGTGCCAACAGCTCAGAGCCTGGAGCCTGCTCCAGATTCTGTGGCTCCCTTTCTCTTTCTGCCCTTCCCCTATTCATGCTCTTTCTCTCTCAAAAATAAATAATTAAACTTAAAAAAAAAAAAAGACCTGCCCAGCAAGGCCCCCAGTGAGGCTACCACTGTGATATACACAATCAGGTTGGAAAACATTGCTTTTGCTTTTCCTCTGCTGGGAACATACTTCCCTGATCAGCTGAACACCCCCAAAGTGCAGCTCTGACGTCCCCTCCTCCAGGGAGCCTTCTCTAAAGGCCCACCTCTAAAGAAATGGATTTTCAGGGCAAGGAGACAATCATCCAACAATGGGATTGTGCACCCCTTGGTGCTGGGAGTGCCCATCACAGGAAGCATTCAAGCAGAGATCAGAGAAGACATGTCTGCCTATATTTCTTGCAAAGCCCCTTCCAGCTTTTATGTGAATTTTCAAGTTAACAGAACTGAAGCTCAGTTACCAGATCACAATGGCTGTTCTTTGGCCAACATTCCATTCTGTGAATTGTGGAGGGAAGTAGGGCTAGAGGTTATCAAAACCAATCATGGACAAACCATTGTGGCCAAAGATCAGATGGCCCCCGCCACCCAACTTTAAGATACGGTCTCTGTGCAAAGATGTAGGGAATTGGTCCCCTCATGTCCTGCTGGTGGGAATGTGAAGGAGGGCAGCTGTCATGGAAGACAGCTTGACGGCTCCCCAAAAACTAAACATAGAGGGGTGCCTGGGTGGCTCAGTTGGCTGGGCATCTGACTCTTGATTTTGGCTCAGGTCATGATCTCATGGGTTTGTGGGTTCAAGCCCCACATCAGGCTCCTTGGACTGACAGCACAGAACCTGCTTGGGATTCTCTCTCTCTCTCTCTCTCTCTCTCTGTCCCTCCTGTGCATGTTATCTCTCAAAATAAATAAATAAACTTAAAAAAAAACAGCCAAATGCCTCCAATGGATTAATGAATAAACAAATTGTGGTATGTATAGAATATATATGTTAACATATGTATTATTATATACACAATAATATATAGCATATAATATTATATATTATATGTATCAATATATGATAATATATATAACAGAACACTTCTCAGCCATACAAAGAAACAGAGTACTGATATATGCCCCACGGATAAGCCTTGAAGATATAACACTGAGTGAAAGAAGCCAGATACAAAAGGTTGCATGTTGTAGGATTCCATGTATATGAAATGGCTAGAAATAGACAAATCCACAGAGACAGGCACAAATTGGTGGTTTACAGATGCTGGAAGGACGGAGGGATGGGGAGGGACCACTAATGGGTACAGGGTTTCCTTCGGGGGGGATGAAACTGTTTAGGAACTAGAACTTTAAGCTATGAGATTAAAAAAAAAAAAAAAAAGCAGAGGTGCCTGGGTGGCTCAGCTGGTTAAGCATCCTACTCTTGATTTAAGGCTTAGGTTATGATCTCAAGGTTCATGAGTTCAAGCCCCATGTTGGACTCAGTGTTGATGGTGCAGAGCCTGCTTGGGATTCTCTCTCTCTCCATCTGTCTCTGCCCCTCCCCTGTGCTTTGTCTCTCTCTCAAAAATAAATAAACCTAAAAAAATTTTTTTAATCCTTGAAAAAAATTTTTAAAAAAGCAGTAACAAGTGTTGGTGAGGACGTGGAGAGGAGGAAACCCTCATGCACTGTTGGTGGGAACATAAATTGGTACAGCCGCAATGAAAATCAGTATGAAGTTTCCTCAAAATACTAAAAATAGAATCACCATATGATCCAACAATCCCACTTTTGAGTAACTTATCCAAAGAAAGCAAAAACACTAGTTTTTTAATTTTAGTTTAGAGAGAGTGAGAGAGCACATGTTAGGGGAGAGGGGCAGAGGCAGAGAGAGAGAAACTTAAGTGGGCTCCATGCTCAGCGCAGAGCTTGAAGTGGGGCTTGATCCCACGAACCTGGGATCATGACCTGAACCAAAATCAAGAGTTGGCTGCTCAATCCACTGAGTCTCCCAGGCATCCCCAAAAACAGCATTTTGAAAAGATGTCTGCATCCCCCTAGTTCAATGAATAAATGGATAAAGAAAACAATACATGTATAATATACACACCACACACACACACACACACACACACACACACACACACACACACAATGGAGTATAATTACTCAGCCATAAAAAAAGAATGAAATCTTTCCACTTGCCACAAAATGGATGGCCTTGAGGGCACTGTGCAAAGCGAAATAAGTCAGAGAAAGACAAAGACAGCATGATCTCACTTACATGTGGAATCTAAAAACAAACAAAACAAAACAAAACGAGCTCATAGACACAGAGAGAGGATTGGTGGCTGCAGACGTGGGGGTGGGGGGGAAGCAGGTGGATGGAGGAAAGAGATTCCAAAAGTACAGGCTTTCAGCTATAAAAGAAAGAAGTCATGGGGATGTAAAGTATGGCATAGCAACTATAATTAATATACTATATTGCCTATTTAAAACTTACTAAGAGGGGGGCACCTGGGTGGCTTGGATGGTTAAGCATCTGACTCCTGGTTTCAGCTCAGGCAGGTCTTGATCTCACGGTTCATGAGATCGAGCCCCACATGGGTCTCTGTGCTGACAGCGTAGAGTCTGCTTGGGATTCTCTCTCCCTCTCTCTCTGCCCCTCCCCTCCCTCTCTCTCTCTCAAAATAAATACATACACTTTAAAAGTTACTAAGAGAGCAAATCTTAGAAGTTCTCATCGCCAGAAAAAATAATTTTTTAACTACACAGGATGATGGATACTAACCAGATTTGTGACGATCGCTTCACAATGTATACAAATATCGAACCATTATGTTGTGGACTTGGAACTGATAAAATGTTATATGTCAATTATACCTCCAAAATAATAAAAAGCAGGATAACAAATTCAGAGAGCCAGAAAGTAGAATGGTGATTTCCAGGGACTGGGGAGTGGTTGTTTATTGGGGACAGGGTTTCAGTTTAGGAAGATGAGGAAGTTCTGGAGATGGATGGTGGTGATGTTCACAACAATGTGAATATGCTTAATGCCACTGAACTGTACACTTAAAAATGTTTAAAACAGGGCGCCTGGGTGGCTGAGTCATTTAAATGTCTGACTTCAGCTCAGGTCATGATCTCATGGCTCGTGAGTTTGAGCCCTGTGTTGGGCTCTGTGCTAACTGCTCAGAGCCTGGAGACTGTTTTAAATTCTGTGTCTCCCTGTCTCTTTGCCCCTCCCTTGTTTGTGCTCTGTCTCTCTCTCTCTCTCTCTCTCTCTCTCTCTCTCTTTCTCTCAAAATAAATAAACATTAAAAAATTCTTTTAAGTCTAAAATGATAAATTTTATGTTATATGTATTTTAACACAATAAAAGACCAGGATTTAAAAAAATACATATAGGGATGCCTGGGGGGCTCAGTCAGTTAAGCATCCAACTTCGGCTTAGGTCATGATCTCACATTTCATGAGTTCAAGTCCCCCCCTCCCCCTCCCCCCCACACAGGGCTCTCTGATGTCAGCGCAAAGCCCGCTTCAGATCCTCTGTCCCCGCCTCTCTCTGACCCTTCCGGACTGGTTCTCTAGCTCCTATCTCAAAATAAATAAATAAACTTTAAAAAATCATATATGATACAATACTAACCATGTAAAAAAAAAAAGTAATATATAAAATATTACCAACAAAACATAACAAAATACTCCTATTGTTTGCCCTTTGGTAAGAGGTCTGTGGGTGACTTTAATTTTCCTGTCTCTACTTTTCTGTATTTTCTATATTTTCTATTATATGGGCATGTGTTATAATATCTAGGAAAAAATAAACTTTAATTTTTAAATGCAGCCTAATTGAAATAAGAAAGAATTGAAGTTTCCACTGTCGCTTTTTTCTCCATAGTTAGGGCAGGCGCACATTAACGAATAAAACATATCCAGGGCTCAAATATAGCAGCCTACCCTCTGTGTTCTTTTCAGAGATGAGGATTTGCTCTATAAAACAATTTTTAGAGCCCAGCATTTACTAAACACTTATTGAAAATAAAGTCCATGTGTGTTCATAGTGTCTTGATCTGTCATTATGTTTTGGCTTAGCTCATTTCTGTTCTCTTGAATTCCCATGAACTGAGAAGACACGGACATGGTACAGCTAAAATTTTGCATCTGCTAATGACTTAGTTTATGAATGTAATAAATATAACTGATTTTTTAAAGCACATTCTTGGCAAAAACCAAATGTCTCTTAAGATGGGCTTCATTAAAACAAAATAGTCTCTAAATAGAGTACATCACCAGAACTTATGAAAATTTTAGAAGTTGAACATGACACAGTAGGTTTCAAAACACAAGAACATTTAAAGCAAAACATTCTTCTTTGTAAGTGTCCCAAAATATGTCTCCGGGTGCATGAAAAGTCAAGACTGCAACACAAGGACCCTGTGTTTGAAATTTTAATATGCACATTAAAAAGACCAAGAAATACGACGGTAATCTGAGTGAGATTAGACAAAACCAGGAAGGTGATAAAACAACAGAAGGAAGTGCCTTTCAATGTAAGAATTTTAGGCTTTCGACAAGAGACCTTAGCTGGGATGGGGGTGGGGGGGCGGGGTGTGCGGTGGATAACAGTGGCAAGAGGCCATATTCAAAGTGAAACCTCATGGTTCAAAGACAAAAGACACTTTTAAAAGTTATTTCCATTTTCCCACTTTGAAAAGGCCTTTTCACTGCAGCTTCCTGTGAAATTTTACTGTGTTTTCCAAAGTAATCCTGGCCACATACTGTGTAAGGAACAAAGAACAAAGTCCTCCCGATCTGAAAGTCTGAAAACAGCTACAACCAAGGGAGTAGCCAGTGGAGACTCATCTTCCCAAGGATCGGTTAAAACAACCTCTGAAGAGCAACAGTCTTTTTTTTTTTTTAATTTTTTATGTTTTATTTATTTCTAGGAGAGAGAGAGACAGCGTGAGCAGGGGAGGGTCAGAGAGAGAGGGAGTCACAGATTGAAATAGGCTCCAGGCTCTGAGCTGGCAGTCAGCACAGAGCCCTACGCGGGGCTCGAACCCACGAACCGCGAGATCATGACCCAAGCAAAAGTCGGACGCTTAACCGACTAAGCCACCCAGGCGCCCCCAACAGTCTTTAAAATAGATTCACCAAGGGATGCGCAGCTGGCTCAGTCAGTAGAGCAAGCAACTCTTGATCTCAGGATTGAGTTCGAGCCCCAGGTTGGGTGTGGAACCTACTTTAAATAAATAGGTAAATAAAATTAAAAATAAGATGCGGATGCCTGACTGGCTCAGTCGGAAGGGCATGTGACTCTTGATCTCGGGGTTGTGAGTTCGAGCCCCACATTGGGTGTAGAGGTCACTATAAAAAAATGTATTTGCCAAAAAGGAAGCACCCCACCGCGGACATTTAAAGAGTAAGTTTTGAAGAAATGTTGGGTTGGCAAGTAACACAGGGGAGAAGTTGATCAATAAGGACCTTGAATTCCTGGGTCTGCTCCCCCAGGCTTTACTCACCCAGCATCCAAGGCCAAGGCATTGTTCTGGGGTGTGGACCCACCTAAGAATGGCTACATGACTGAAAAGCATGTAGGACTAAATTATATTCAGTTTTCCTATAGGCAATGAAATTACTAGCTCAAGAATCTATCATTTTTACCTTTATACCTGGAATTCTCAGGGCCCGAAAGGATTTTGAGGTAATTTTTCATGGTTGGGTAAACACAGAGTACTCACACGGTTCCCAAGTAAAAACAAAAAAATCAAAAAAAAAAACAACAAAAAAAACCCTACTTCCTGTTTCCAAAAATATCAAATGTTCTGAGCATTATCACGTTTCTTTATCTTTTCTTTTTTTTTTCCCCCCGTCAGGGTTGGAGCAGGCTGGAATAAAGTAGGGTAAAATACCTCCTTTTTAGAGAGTTGCGTTTCCCTAAATTATGGGTCTTGGAATGTTGTGATTAATCTCCAGACTTTCATTACAGATGACTGGGAGTCATTACCTGGGTAAGGACTGGCGGAGGTGATTGGGCCGTGGTTGTGTTCGAGAAAGATCAGTGTGGGGGAAAGAAGATTTGGAGGGTAGAGATAGGAGGCAGAAATACATGTACGGAATCTGATGCAGGTGGATGATAGGAGCCCAAGCTAAGACGGAAGAGGTGGAGATGGACAGGGAGAAGCAGCCAGATTCAGATACACCAAAGAGACAGAACTGGCAGGACCTCATTATTATCATTGTTCTAGTTGCTACGGCTGTGTAACATACCAGCTCCCAACCTACAGGCATCAAGCCACCATTTGATTACGTGGGTGGATTCTGTGGGTGAAGAATTAACACAGGGCCCAGCGAGGATAGCTCGTCCTGGGCCAGGAGGCCTGACACTTTAGCTGGGAAGACCCAAAGATTGGGAGGGGCTGGGGAACGTGATGGTTGGGGCTAGAATCATGTGGAGGTACCTTTGCTTGCATATTGGAACTGAGGCTGGGGCCTCAGCCAGGCAGTCATCCAGAACACCTGTGTGTGGCCTCTCCGTGTGGTCTGGGCTTCCCCACAGCATGTCAGCCTCGTGTAAGATCTGGCGTGACCACCCAGGTGGTGTTCCAGGGAACAAGGCAAGAGCTGCATAGCCTTTTATGACCCAATATTGGAAGTCATAGAGTGTCATTTTTGCCCACCTCCAAGGACAAGGGGATGGGTTTACACTCCATCTCTCTCCTTGTTTTAATGTTTATTTTGAGAGAGTGTGAGTGGGGGAGGAGCAGAGAGAGGGCGACAGAGGACCCGAAGCGGGCTCCATGCTGACAGCAGCGAGCCTAACTTGGGGCTTGAACTCATGAACTGAGGGGACATCCAATGCTCAAACGACTGAACCACCCAGGGGCAGTGTAAGGCTCCCTTACACTCCATCTCTTCTTGATGGGGTGATAAGGGTCTAGAAAAGCATGTGGGGCAGGAGATATCCTTGTGGCTATCTTTGCCAAATATAATCTGCCACAATCATCAGCCATTTCCGTCTGTGCCGAGGGCCTCCCCCTCCCTCGTTTCCTCCTCATGATGACCTGGGGACAGGTGTTATCATCTCCTCGGTACAGACTAGGAAACCAGGCCTTATCGAGGTTGAGTTTCTTGCCCAAAGAAACTTGGGTGCCTTGGGCCGGTAAATGGAAGACCCAACCCAGGTGGTCTGACTCTGAACCCCATTTTTCTCCACCTTTCTCTGCTCGTGATTGCTGGTGGGTGACTTCGGGAAAGGAGACACTGGGGGCAGCCCACTGGAGGATAAGGAGGGGACAGAGGAGAAGCAGGCTTTGGTGGTGGCGGGAGGCCTGAGGTGAGGTAATGTTGGGGCCCTGGAGAGCTGCCAGGACGGAGCCACGTGTCTGGACCAGACCCGCTCTGAGAGGCAGAATGGGAGGTGGGAAGAGGCTGTGCAGGGAGCCGGGGGGCGAAGACAACTCGAGGCTGTTGCCTGACGACCCAATAGGAATGCGGACCTTCGCTGCCGAGCCACGAGTCTGACCGAAACATCTGTCATCTCAAAACCTCACGCTGAGCACAAGGAGCCAGACATAAAAGGCCACAGGGCTTATGACTCCACTTATCTGGGAAATGTCCAGAGTGGGCAAATCCATAGAGATAAAAGGCAGGGTCTGGGAGGGAGGAGGGAATGGGTACAGGGGTTCCTTTTCGGGTGATAAAAACATTCTGGAACAAGGCATGGTGATGGACGCATAGCACTGTGAATGTACGAAATGCCACAAGTGGTAAATATATTTTTTAATTGTTTACTGTTTATTTATTTATTTATTTAATGGTTATTTGCGGGGGGGTGGAGGGGCAGAGAGAGGGAGACACAGAATCCAAAGCAGGCTCCAAGCTCTGAGCTGTCAGCACAGGGCCCGACTCGGGGCTCAAACTCACAAACCTCAAGATCATGACCTGAGCTAAGTCAGATGCTTAACCGACTGAGCTACCCAGGCGCCCCTAATATTTATTTATTTTTGAGAGAGAGAGACACAGAGACAGAGACAGAGACAGTACGAGCAGGGGGAGGGGTAGAGAGAGAGAAAGAGGGGGAAACACAGAATCCAAAGCAGTTTTCAGGCTCTGAGCTGTCAGCACAGAGCCCGACATGGGGCTCAAACTCACAATCTGAGCCAAAATCAAGTCCAACGCTTAACCAGCTGAACTACCCAGATGCCCCAATGGTAAATTTTCTTTCATGTGTATTTTATTACCCAAACCCCCCCATCATCACATACCCATAAAAGGAAAAGTTGATAAATTAGACCTAATTAAAAACATTTGCTCTGCAAGAGCCCTAATGACAGGCTGAAAAGACAAATCACAGACAGAGAAATCATGTGGGAATCGCCGAGCCAACATGGGACCGGTATCTAGAATGTACAAAGAACTTTGAAAACACAACAGGGCAACATAAATGGGCCACTTCTTTCTGGTGGGAGAAACACCTGTCCATGTATCTCCTTAATAAGAAGTCTGCATGATCATCTGATATGTCTGTGCGGCCCAGAGTAGAGCCCAGAAAAGCAGAGACCGGGCCTAATTTTGCTCACCGCTATGACCCATGTCTAGCCCAGGGCCTAGCACAAAGTAGGAACAGAGGAAATATTTATTCAATCAGTGAATGAACGACTACGTGTGAACAGGCCTGGCCCAATGCCAGCAGAGAGCAGACACCTGGTGAGTGCTGGCCAAACGTAGCCCAGAACCCCTAAAGCATGAAGGCTAGAGATCCTGTTGGACACAGCCCCCCAAGTGGCCTTGCCTCCGACAGCAGCAACAGGCAAAGAGGACCCCATTCATTCATTCATTCATCCATTCATTCAGTGAATGTTTATTGAGCACTTACTATGCACCAGGCTCTGTCGTAAGCCTATGAAATACATCAGTGAGCAAAACAGACAACCGTCCCTACTTTCATGGAACACAGTTTTATACGATGTGAAAGGCAGTAAGGCATTATTTTTTTAATGTTTTATTTATTTCTGAGAGAGAGAAACAGCGTGAGCAGGGGAGGGTCAGAGAGAGAGGGAGACACAGAATCTGAAGCAGCCTCCACGCTCTGATCTTTCTGTCAGCACAGAGTCCAATGCAGGGCTCGAACCCACTAACCTTGAGATCATGAGCCGAAGTCGGACGCTCAACCAACTGAGCCACCCAGGCGCCCCTAGGCATTATTCACAAGAGCCAAAAGGCAGGGACAACACACACGTCCATCAGAGGGGAAAGATAAATAAAAGGTGGTCCATCCACACAACAGATGGCTCATCCTTAAAGGCTAAGGAAATTCCGGCACCTGCCACAGCACAGATAAACCCTGAGGACGTTATGCTGAGAGAAATGAGTCAGTCACAATAACACAAATACTTTGTGATTCCACTACTATGAGGTCCCTGAAGTTGTCAAACTCGCAGAGACAGAAAGCAGGTGGTGGGCGCTGGGGGCTGGAAGAGCGGCGTGGGGAGTGAGTGTGTAATGGGGACAGAGTCTCAGTGTTGTTTACAGGATGAAAAGTTCCGGATGGTGGGGATGGTTGTACAACTATGTAGATATGTAGATATGCAGAACGCTCCTGAACTGTACTCTTAAAAATGGCTAAAATGGGGGGCCATTGGTTGGTTAAGCTTCAGACTTCAGCTCATGTCATGATCTCACCATTCATGAGTTCGAGCCCTGCGTCAGACTCTGTGCTGACAGAGTGCTGACAGAGAGCCTCTCTCCCCCTCTCTCTCTGCCCCTCTCCCACTTGCACTCTGTCTCTTTCTCAAAAATAAATAAACATTAAATAAATTTTTAAGTGGCAAATGTTATATGAGGAATATTTTACCACAGTTTTAAAAAAACAAAAACAAAAACAAGGGCTGTGGAAAAAGGAATCCTGTGGGCAAGATGACTGTTTAATGAGAGAAGCCGGGGCCTGCCTTCATACTTCTCTCATTCTCCACTGATAAGAGGATTTTCTTTTTTTTAATTTTAATGTTTATTTATTTTTGAGAGAGAGAGAGAGGTACCAGGGGAGGGGCAGAGAGAGAGGAAGACACAGAATCCAAAGCAGGCTCCAGGCTCCCAGCACAGAGCCTGACATGGGGCCCGAACCCAAGAACTGTGAGATCATGACCCGAGGTGAACTCGGACGCTTAACCGACTAAGCCACCCGTAGAGACTTTGAGCCCCGTAGCAAAGACTTTGGCTTTTAATTTGCTTGCAAGGAGAGGCTGGAACTTCTGTGCAAAACATCAGCTCCATTTCCACAAAACAGTAACGCAAAGGTCCCAAAGCTCTGTTCCTGATTGGAGTGTGACACCTGGACTTGTTTTCTCCCCTGCAGCTTACATGTGGACAGGAAGGTCCCTAAGGAAAAACCTGGGGAACAGGCTATGAAAACTTTACACGTAAAGACTTACTAGGCTATCGGTCCACGTTACTAATTTCTCGGTCAGAAGCATGAGCTCAGTTAAAATTGGCAGCTGCCTTGGTTTCTAGATTCTGAAAGACCATATGCTTCAGGATGATAAATGCCCCACATAAATGGAATGTAAAACACAATGGGAACTTTCCTGCCTCTCAAAGGCATACTTTCATCGTGGTCCCACAGTTTCGTGTGAAAAACGGACGCTTACAGGGAGGCTTGAGAGCATGAACAAGTTGATGTGCCAAGGTGCCCACCATCCACTGTGAAATGAAGTAGAAGCAAGTCCTAAGCAGTTTGCATTTGGTTAAAATAGAAAACGTATGCGAGTACATTTATAGCATATGCATAAGAAAAATCCCTCTGATGATCAGTTAATACAGTTAGATCTGTGCTCGGGTGACAGAGAATTTCACATACTGTATTCTGTCTGTGTGAGGTGCCAGAGTTTTGAAATAAGGAACATGTATTGCCTCTTTAATCAGAAAAAGCAATATATTTTTAAATTTTTAATGTTTATTTATTTTTGAGAGAGAGCGAGAGAGAGAGCAGGGGAGGGTCAGAGAGACAGGGAGATACAGAATCCGAGGCAGCCTCCAGGCTCTGAGCTGTCAGCACAGGGGCCGATGCAGGGCTTGAACTCACGAATCGTGAGATCATGACCTGAGCCAAAGTTGAAAACTTAACCTACTGAGCCACCCAGACGCCCCAAGATATATTTTTTTAATGTTTTATTTATATCTAGGAGAGGGAGAGAGAGACAGCGTGAGCAGGGGAGGGTCAGAGAGAGAGGGAGTCACAGACTGAAACAGGCTCCAGGCTCTGAGCTGGCAGTCAGCACAGAGCCCGATGCGGGGCTCGAACCCACGAACCGCGAGATCATGACCTAAGCGAAAGTCGGACGCTCAACCGACTAAGCCACCCAGGCACCCCCCAAGGTATTTTTAATGGAATATCTAGAATACATAAATAGCTCTCCAAATTCAACAGTAAGAGAACAATCTACACAATAAAAACAAACAAAAAAAATCTAACTGAAAAATGGGTAAAACGCATGCACAGATATTTCACCCAAAAGGATATATGGATGGCAAATCAGTACATGAAAAGGTGTTTTACTAGCATTAACAAGGAAGGAAATGTAAACGAAGACCATAACGAGATATATATCATTGGCTAAAATTAAAATTAGTGATGATACCGCATACTTTCAACGAAGTGGAAAAACTGGATCGCACATGCATTGCTGGTAGGAATGTGAAACAGCACAGCCATTCTGGAAAACTCGTCTGGCAGCTTCTGACAAAACTAAATATGCACCTACCATGTGACCCACCAATTGCACTTCCAGGCGTTTATCCCAGAGAAATGGAAATCTGTGCTCCTATAAAAACCTGTAGACGGGTGGGACGTCTCAGGGGCTCAGTCTGTTGAGCGTCTGACTCTTGATTTCGGCTCAGGTCATGATCCCAGGGTCGTGGAATCAAGCCCCGTGTCGGGCTCCAAACTGAGCATGGAGCCTGCTTAAGAGTCTCTATCTCTCTCCCTCCAGCCCTTTCCTCAGCTCGTACACTCTCTCTCTAAAAAAAAAAAAAAATTTTAATTTAAAAACCTGTGCATGGGTGTTCGTTGCAGCTCAAACTGGAAACAACACAATGTCCTTGAACAGGTGTATGGTTAAACAATCTGCAGTTTCTTTGGACCGTGGAATAAAAAGAATCAACTATTAATACAATGTACCAACTCAGATAAGTCTCCAGGAAATTATGCCAAATCAAAAAAGTCAATCTCAAAAAGTTACACGCTATATTAGGAAAACAAATTAGGGCTAGGGGTGCCAGGGACTGTGGGCAGAGAGAAAGGTAGGTATGCCTAGAAACAAATAATACAAGAGACCCTTGAAGTGATGGAATAATTCGGTGTCTTGTTACAGTGTGTACATGAATCTACGTATGTGATAAAGTTCATTGAGCTACACACACACACAACACACACACACACACACACACACACACAGACAAATGAATAAAACTGGTGAAATCTGAATTGGCTCTGTGGATTATACCAAAGCCAATTTCTTGGTAACATATTATTACATGTATATACATAACACACCTATTACATATTTGTAATATATTACACTTTATACATTTTAAGTATATTACAAATATGTATTACATATTTGTTACATACAATAATATACATGGTACTATAGTTATTCGATGTTTCCATTGGGCCCATCAGGATGAAAGGTATAGGGGACCTCCCTACATATTTTTTATAACTTCCTGTGAATCAAATTATTTTTTTAGTTTATTTCTTTATTTGGAGAGAGCCTGCCACGGGGCTCGATCCCATGTACCATGAGACCACGACCTGGGCTGAAATCAAGAGATGGACGTTCAACCGACTAAGTCACCTAGGTGCCCTTCTACAATTATTTTTTTAAGTTTTTTTTTAATATGCCATTTTATTTTATTATTGTTATTTTTCTTTACAAATAGTTTATTGTCAAATTAGTTTCCACATGGGGCGCCTGGGTGGCTTAGTCGGTTAAGCGTCCGACTTTCGCTTAGGTCATGATCTCGCAGTTCGTGGGTTCGAGCCCCGCGTCGGGCTCTGTGCTGAATGGCAGCTCAGAGCCTGGAGCCTGTTTCAGTCTGTGACACCCTCTCTCTCTGGCCCTCCCCTGCTCACGCTGTCTCTCTCTCTCTCTCCTAGAAATAAATAAAACATTAAAAATTTAAAAAAAAAATTAGTTTCCACATAACACTCAGTGCTCATCCCCACAAGTGCCCTCCTCCATGCCCATCTCTCCTCCCCCCACA
>NW_024080652.1:4763367-4826250 GCF_003009895.1 Hyaena hyaena | reverse complement strand
GGGATGTGTCAAGTAAGAAGTTGCTGCGGTGGAGGTCAAGGAGGTTGTTTCCTGCTTTCTTCTCTAGGGTGTTGATAGTTTCCTGTCTCACATTCAGGTCCTTTATCAATTATTTTTTTAAGTTTAAACAAAATCACATGGGGGAAGATATAAAGTCCCTCTTGATTAACAAAACCTACTTTCACCAAAAATTTTTAAATATTTTTCATTTTCATTTAACACATATACATGTAGTACTTGCTTCGGTAGCACATATACTAAAATTGGAACGATACAGAGAAGATTAGCATGGCCCCTGCTCAAGGATGACATGCAAATTCGTGATGCGTTCCATATTTTTGGGCACTTGTTGGGATGAGCACTGAGTGTTATATGGAACCAATTTGACAATAAACTATTTAAGAAAAAAATGAAAACAAAAACCATATATACCTGTATTTATTTTTTTAATTTGAGAGAGAGAGAAAGAGAGAGAGAGAGGGAGAGGGATAGAATGAGAGAATCTTAAGAAGGTTCTGTGCTAAGTGTGGGGCTCAATCCCACAACCTTGGGATCATGACCTGAGCCAAAACCAAGAGTCAGAGGCTCAACCAACTGAGCCACTCAGGTGCCCCTTATCATGTATTTTATGGTGATGGGTTCTTTGGGACTTTCGTGAATTATTTCAAACATACCGGTTTTTTTTTAAACTTTTTTTTTAATATTTTATTTATTTCTAGGAGAGAGAGAGAGAGAGAGAGAGAGACAGTGTGAGCAGGGGAGGGTCAGAAAGAGAGGGAGTCACAGACAGAAACAGGCTCCAGGCTCTGAGCTGCCAGTCAGCATAGAGCCCGACGCGGGGCTCGAACCCACGAACCGCGAGATCATGACCTAATTGAAAGTCGGACGCTTAACCGACTAAGCCACCCAGGCGCCCCTTCAAACATATCTTTTAACGTGATAAGTCAAAAAAAGTTCCATCATCCAATGTGATAGATTTTTATTGGCTAAGTCAGGAAATCTGTATATACCACTGTTTCACAAAGTCTTGTCCATAAACCATCTTGTTGCAGAAAAGATGCAGATGCCACTCTGCCTTTCTAAACTGGGCTATCTGGGGATAAGACCTGGCCATCTGCATGGCTATTAAATATTTCCAGTGACTCTTATGGCCAGTCTAGCTTGAGCACCATTGATACATACAGTTTATGCAACTGCAGTCAGAGAAAGTTCCAAACAAAACAAATATTTTGCATGGCTTGGAATAAAATGCTAGGGAGTTGACTGAAGAAACAATGACCTTATTTTCTGATGTTGAAAAAGAGCACAATGTTTTCCAAATGTCAGATATAAAAATGAATCCTAGGAGAATAAAAGTCCCCCAAGGGTATTAATTTACAAACTCCAGATCTAGGAACTTCAGTGAAATTCGTGTGGATTCAGTGAATTTCACATCTGACAACTTTTCTGGCACAAAAACAAGACAACGCTACAAGATGGTAGGTTCTGGCTGATACCTACCATCACAGTGTGGTCCCACGAGCCAGGTGGGCCCAACAGCCTGGCCAGAAAGAGCCCAAATGTACATCAACTGAATGGAGAAACAAACTGTGGTATGTCTGTACAAAAGAATATTAGTAATAAACAGAAAAGTACTGACACGTGCTATAATGTGGCTGAGCCTCAAAAACATGCTAAATGAAAGAAGCCAGTCACAAAAGATCACATATTATATGATTCCATTTATACAAAATACCCAGGATAAGTAAATCCATAAAAAAGAACGCAGAGAGGCGGCTGTCAGTGGGGAGGAAGGAATGAGGAACTGTGCTTAGTGCGCACAAGTTTCCTTTTGGGTGATGAAAATGTTTCAGAACTAGATAGTGGTGGTGTTTGTACAACATCATGGATGTTCTAAATTACCACTGAATTGTTTACTTTAAAATGGTTAATTTTTTAGGGGCGCCTGGGTGGCTCAGTCAGCTAAGGTTCCAACTTAGGTCAGATCCTGATCTCACAGTTGGAGGGTTTGAGCCCTGAGTTGGGCTGTGTGTTAACAGCTCAGAGCCTGGAGCCTGCTTCGGATTCTGTGTCTCCCTCTCTCTCTCTGCCCCTCCCCTGCTCATGTTCTGCCTCTGTCTCTCAAAAATAAATGTTAAAACATTTTTTTAAATAAAATGGTTATTTAAAAAAATGTTTTAATGTTTATTTATTTATTTTGAGACAGAGAGAGAGAGAGAAAGCACACATGGGAGGGGGAGAGAGACAGAGAGAGAAAGAGAGAATCCCAAGCAGGTTCCACACTGTCATTGCAGAGCTTGATGTGGGGCTCAATCCCATGAACCATGAGATGATGACTTGAGCTGAAATCAAGTCAGATGCTTAACTGACTGAGCCTCCCAGGTGTCCCACAAATTAAGCATTTTAGGGGAACGTGGGTGGCTCAGGCGGTTAAGCGTCTGGCCCTTGATTTCAGCTCAGGTCATGATCTCATGGTTTGTGAGTCTGAGCCCCACGTCGGGCTCTTCTCCAAGCAGGAAGCCTGCTGGGGTCTCTCTCCCTCCCTCCCTCTCTGCCCCTCCCCTGCTTGTGCTCTCCCTCTCTTTCTCTCTCTCAAAAGAACAAATCAATGGTTTAAGAAATAAATAAATAAAATGGTTAATTTATGTTATGTAAATTTTACCTCAATTAGAAGTTTTAAATAAAAATGTAAGGAAATATAATTTGGTAAGCAAATTAATCTGAGTATCATGATCAGTTAAGAAGATTCCTTGTGGGCAGGGGAAAAAGTTTGTTTAAGGAAGGCATATGCTTATGTGTCAATCTCCTGAACTGAAAATATAAAACACATGCCTTTAGCCCTAAAAAATTCCTTCAGACATTAAAGCTCAATTTAAATTAATGTCTTCCAACTTCTAGTTTTATTTAAAATGCAAACTGGAAATAGTAACAGATTGACTGAACTGATAATTTATTAAAAGTTGAGTTCTGGGGCACCAGGCTGGCTCAGTGGGAAGAGCATTGCGACTCTTGATCTCAGGGCCATGAGCGCAAGCTCCACTTTGGGTGTAGAGGTTACTGAAATAAATAAAAACTCAGGTGCACGTGGGGGTATCAGTCGGTTAAGCGTCCGACTTTGGCTCAGGACATGATCTCATGGTTCATGGGTTCAAGACCTGAGTCCGGCTCTGTGCTGACAGCTCAGAGACTGGAGCCTGCTTCTAGTTCTGTGTCTCCCTCCCATTCTCTCTCTCTGCTCCTCCCTGCTCTCACTCTGTCTCTCTCTCAAAAATAAATAAAGCATTAAAAAAAGAAGAAGAAAAACACAAGTGCCATTTTAGGTAGTTTTCAGGTCTCCCAGCAGCCTCAAAGTTATTGTCCAAATAAACTCAGTAGACCTTCTTCAAGCCCATTTGTGAGTTGTCTGTGATCATCAATACCACAGTTGGCCATGGCTCTGAAGGGACAGGGGTGGGGCTGGGCCACCTGCCCAGGGAGCCTCATGTGAGAATACACACACTTACACCGGTAAGCACTCACGGGTAGTTGGTTGGCCAGCTACATAAGCTTATTATTTTCACCTTCCAAATCTTTCTGTACAGAATGTACTTTTTGTACATGCTTGTAATTCTCATCCTTGACTATTCATCATGGATCTTCCCATCGTGGTATTTTCTTTCACCACCAATGCTGATTGATGATCATGCCAATAACCAGATATGAACTTCAGCCCTAAACAACAACCCTTCCCAGTGCCCCCAGTGGGCACATCTGCACTTAGAATTAGCAACTATGAGGCTGAAAAATTAGTTGTTGTGGGGGTTTTGTTGTTTTGTTTGTCTGTTTTTGTTTGTTTGTTCTTGAGAGAGAGAGCACAAGTGGGGGAGGCGGGCAGAGGGAAAGAGAGAGAGAAAATCCCAAGCATCCCCAATGCAAGGGCTTAATCCCACGACTCTAAGATCACGATATGAGCCAAAGTCAATAGTCAGATGTTCAATCTACTGAACCACCCCGGTGCTCCACCTGCAGCCCTGTGAAGACGAAGCCTGCTTCTGGGCCTGTGGCTGCCAGGGTTGAGGGGGCTGAGATCTGGACCCCTAAAACTTTAAGGCAAGCCTGAGGATCAACTGATTCCAAAAGATGTAGAAACCAACCCTAACCCACTGAGATAAACCAGGGAGGTATGGGGTTGACCCAGAAGAGTTTAGCAGACTATTCCTTCCTCCCTTCCTTTTTTTCTTCCTTCCTTTGTTCCTTCCTTTTTTTTTTTTTTTTTTTTTTTGCTTAGGTTAAGCAGGATTTATTTTCATTTGTAAGAGAATCCTCTTGTGACAGGTTTATTCAATTCTCCTAAAAATGGTGGCATTCTTTTAGACTATTCTTGTGGAAGTAACTGTTACATACATGGAATATAGGATTCAGCCTAAAACTGTAGGCCCTTCCGAGGTGACTCTATTATTCTGCATAGGATCATGATGAAAGATCGGGATAATCTTCACATTTCCGAGGAAAACCCAAGGTAACATGTTTGTTCTCACCATACCCCTAAAAACAACCATTTGAGAGGAAACTGGCAGAGCATTACGTCACCTCAGGGAAGCTGTAGGTTTCAATGCTCACAGCAACAAGTCTGCACGGATGGCTTCTGCACCCCACTTTTATGGAATTTATTTTACATCTGTTATACCAAACAGCATTTAGAGAGAGAGACAGAGATGGCATTAGCTAGGGAGTGGTAGAGAGAGAGGGAGACAGAGGATCCCAAGAGGGCTCTGTGCTGACAGCAGAGAGCCCGATACAGGGCTCGAACTCACGAACTGTGACATCATGACCTGAGCGGAAGTCAGACGCTTAACCAACTGAGCCACCCAGGCACCCCAGCAGAAAACTCATTTTAACAGATAAAGAACGCTTTTCAGCAGACATGACTATCCTAAGTTGTTTATTAGGTGAGATTTTTACAAACATTACTTACATTATTGGCAACTTGTGACCATGTCCTGCCCTGTGGATGTCAGCCCTCGCGTCTCCCTGTGCTTGTGCACCAGTTTGGTGATCCACTGGGAGTCAGGACTTCTTCTGAGAGCTTTATGGGATGGATCCACGGGGATAAATTCAAAAGAATTTGTACGTGGAATCTTAGCCAACCCAGTAAGAATTCAAGACTCCCAGAGCCCCCACAGTGGTGTTCAGCTCTCTCCTCTATGACATTAGCTGGTTGACACCATGATGAACAAGAGGGACAGGCTTGCTGGAGGTCGCACCCTTAGGCACTGGGCGTTTGCGGCCACTACGCAGCACACAAATCCGACATATGACATAGCATTGCTCGGCCTTGTACCCCAGTCTCCAGGCTGGGTTGGGGAGGGGTGGGGGGCGCTGTGGAGTGCAGAGAGCTGGCAGTACTGCACACAATGTATTACAGGGCGCCTGGGGAGGGGGGGAGGGTTGATCAGTTGAGCAACCGACTTTGGCTCAGGTCATGATCTTGCACAAGCCCTGCACTGGGCATGCTGCTATCAGCACAGAGCCTGCTTCAGACCCTCTGTTGCCCTCTCTCTCTCTGTCCCTCCCCTGCTTGTGCTTTCTCTCTCAAAAACAAATAACACATTAAAACAATTTTTAAAAAGCACATTACATCAGACTGCTGCTTCCTCCACAGCTCCTGGATGTACCTGTAAGTGCCCATCCGGGCTTACTTTGAACTGGATGGAAAGGGAAGAGCCTTCCTCCCCAGCAGACTACTGCTTTAACTTAAATGTTTGGTGATGTATTTGGGATATGCTGTTGATAAAGGTAAGCTTTCCGGTTGCTTGGTTTGTTTTTTAAACAAATTCTGGTTACAGCAAAGACTTCACTATCCATGGATGTCCATAGCAATCCTTGATTTTTCTTCTTTCCTTCTCTCACCCCAGAGAGGTTCATTGAACAGAAGTGCCTGTGTTTCCCAGATTGAAGCTATTTAACAAGGGGCTATTTTTGCTAATCTTTTGGATTAGTCTTTATAACTGCCAGAGAAACAGCGCCTTAAAAAGGAAATGTTTCTGCCTTAGAACTTAGACTCAGTTTAAAATAGTCATGATCAGTTTAAAAAAAAAAATAATGCCAGGCAAGTACCCAAAAGATTTACCTCAAAACAGGTCCAGCCAGCTAAAAATAGCCTCTAAACAAATACTAATGAAACCTGGACAAGACCCCATGGAAGAAACCAGAGCCAAGAGGTCCTAGAGAAGTGAGGACCTCTGTGTGGGAGGACAGACCAGCTCTTGGCTTATTCTGACCTGGTGCAGGAATCAAAAGCGGATGTTGGATACCAAAAGCAAAGGCAAGAAAAGCAAAAATAAACTACATCACACTAAAAATGTTCCGCACAGCAAAGGAAATAGTCAACAACATGAAAAGGCAACCTATGGAATGGGACAGGGTATTTGCAAACTGTCCATCTGAGAAGAGGTCAGTATCTGAAAGCTACAAAGAATCCATACAACTCAATGGGAAAACAAATAAATCCAATATAAAACTGGGCAGAAGAAATTGAAGAGACGTTTTTCCAAAGAAGACATGCCAGTGGCCAGCAGGTACCTGAAAAGGCACTCAACATCATCCATCATCAAGGAAATGCAAACCAGGACCACAATGAGACATCCCTTCACACCAACTTGAATGGCTGCCATCAAAAAGACAAGTGGTGGGGCGCCTGGGTGGCTCAGGTCATGATCTCACAGTTGGTGAGTTCGAGCCCCCCGTTGGGCTGTGTGCTGATAGCTCAGAGCCTGGAGCCTGCTTCTGATTCTGTGTGTGTGTGTGTGTGTGTGTGTGTGTGTGTGTGTGTGTGTGTCTGCCCCTCCCGCTCACACTCTCTCTCTCTCTCTCTCTCTCTCAGAAATAAACATTAAAAATTTTTTAATAAAGACAAGAGACAACAACGATAAGCATTAGCAAGGATGCGGATAAAAGGGAACCCTCCTGCACTGTTTGTGGGAATGTAAATTGGTGCAGCTACTAAGAAAAACAGTATGGAGATTCCTCAAAAGACTAAAATAGAACCACCATATGATCCGGCATACCCACTGCTGGGTATACATCCAAAGGAAATGAAAAAGGGATATTGATGAGATACCTACACTCCTGTGCTCATAGCAGCATTATTCACAATAGCCAAGATATGAAAGAAGCCTAAGCGTCCATCAATGGATGAATGGATAAAGGAAAGAAAAAAAAAAATATATATATATATATATATGGAAAACTATTCAGCCATGAGAAAGAAGGAAATTCTGTCTTTTGCAATAACATGCATGGAGCTTGAAGGCATTATGCTGAGTGAAATAAGCCAGACAGAGAAAGATAAATACTGCATCCTTTCACTTTCATGTGGAATCTTAAAAAAAAAAAAAAAAAAAAGGTTGTGGCACAGTCAGTTAAGCATCCTATTCTTGATTTCAGCTAAGGTCATGATCTCACAGTTCTTGAGTTCAAGCCCTGCGTTGGGCTCTCTGCTGTCTGCACAGAGCCTACTTGGAATTCTCTCCCTCTCTCTCTCAAAAGAAATAAAAAACATTAAAAAGAAAAAAAAAGGTCAAACTCATAGAAACAGAAAGTAGAAAACCTGTTGGCAGGGGCTAGGGAGTGGGGGAAATAGTGAGAGGTACAAACTCTCAGCAGTAAGATAAATAAGGTCTGAGAATCTAATGTAAACATAGTGACTACAGTTGATAACACTGTATTTTATAATTGAAATTTGCTGGGGCACCTGGGTGGCTCAGTCGGTTAAGCATCCAACTTCAGCTCAGGTCATTATCTCGCGGCTGGTGAGTTCAAGTCCTGCGTCAGGCTCTATGTTGACAACTCAGAGTCTGGAGCCTATTGGATTATGTGTCTCCTTCTCTCTCTCTGCCCCTTTCCTGCTCACAATCTGTCTCTGTCTGTCTCTCAAAAATTAATAAACATTAAAAAATTAAAAAAAAAAGAAATTTGCTAAGAAAGTAGAAATTAAATATTCTCTCTCTCTCTCTCTATATATATATATGGATAGATAGATAGATACATACATACATACATACGGTGATGGATGTCTGAATGAACTATATGGGAGGAATCCTTTCACAATATATATGTATATCAAATTATCACAATGTATACTTTAAGTATCTTACAATTTTATTTATCAGTTATACCTCATAAAGCTGGGGTAGGGGTGCGGATGTGACATTTATTCCTGTGGTGCAAAAATGCAACAGGGCTTTCCAAAGAAAGAAATCCCCTCTGAGCAGAGATTTTTGGTTGGAGGGAGGGGTTAGGAAATGGGGTGCTAGGAGGTGAGATCATTTTAGTGTGCAGGACTGATGCAGACACTGCAGAAGGTTTAGCTTCACTGGCTCTCACCCCCTCATGACGACTGCACTTCCCAAGGCACAGAGTCAATCAACCAATGTCCACATTTCCCAGTGCCCCTTGGGAGTCAGCACCGCTATCTCCACCCTGACCAAGAAGCCCTGAGTGTCGCATGACTTTCTGTAACTCAGGCTTTTTTCACTCCCATCCTATTACCCCCTTCATCTCTCCCCTTGAACTGATGCTAGCAAAGGGGCACCTGTGGGGCTCAGTCAGTTAAGCAACAGACTTTGGCTCACATCATGGTCTCACAGTTTGTGAGTTCGAGCCCTGTGTTGGGCTCTGTGTTATCAGCTCAGAGTCTGGAGCCTGCTTCAGATTCTGTGTCTCCCACTGTCTCTCAAAAAGAAACAACAAAAAAAAAAAAGTTTAAGCAACTCTAGAATAGAATTACTGGTTACGTTTATTTTTGAGATACAACTTACACACCATACAACACAATCCATCCGTTTACAGTGTACAATTCTTCGGGGCGCCTGGCTGGCTCTATCAGGAAAGAATGCAACTCTTGATCTCGGGGTTGTGAGTTCGAACCTCACAGTTGGGTGTGGAGATTACTAAGTAGAATAAATAAAACCTAAAATATATATATATATATATATATATATGTATAAATTCAATGGCCTTAATATAGTCACAGAGTTGTGGAACCATCACCACAGTCAAATTTAGAACATTTTCATTACCCCAGAAAGAGAGTGACATCCACATATGGATGCCAGGCCATGTTAGCTTCCTTCTCTTCTCTAAGCTTGAGGGCCAACACAACCATGGAAAGTTCCTATGAGATGAAAGGCACTCATGTCTGTGTGTGGCTGTGGCTGTGATTCCCCCTGTGGGCCCCTAGAGCAGCAAGATAGGAGGTGATTATCGGGGCACCTGGGTGGCTCAGTCAGGTAAGCAACTGACTTCAGCTCAGGTCACGATCTTGCAGTTTGTGGGTTCAGGCCCCACATCGGGCTCTGTGCTGACAGCTCAGAGCCTGGAGCCTCCTTTGGATTCTGTGTCTCCCTCTCTCTCTGTCCCTCCCTTGTTCACACTCTCTCTCTCTCAAAAATGAATAAACCTTTAAAAAATAATTTAAAATTTTTCTTAAATTAAAAAAAGGAGGTGATTTTCCTGCCACTTTGGGGGCCTACTCTCTAAGAAGTACCAGCCAGCCCTCCAGGCTCCCTTCCCTCCAAGAAGCAGAGGGTTCAGAAACGGGGGCCCCAGGTTTGCAGACATCCCTATAGGCGAAGCGCCCGTTGGCTGAGGGTGCCTTCAGCATCCTGGGCCCTTACAACAAAACACCACACACCAGGTGGCCTAAACAACTGAGAGTTATTTCCCACAGTTCTGGAGGCCCCTAGTCCAAGATCGAGGCACCAGGAGGTTCAATTCTTGGTGAGGGCTGTCTTCCTGGATGGTGTGTGGCCGCCTACTTGCTATGCCCTCACATGGTCTCTTCCATGTGCGTTGGAAGAGTATGCGCTGGTCTCTTCCTCTTATGCGGATGCTATTCCCATCATGGGGGCTCCACCCTCACGGCCTCATCTAAAAATAATCACCTCCCAAATGCACTATTTCCAGATATCATCACAGTGGAGGTTAGGGCTTCAGCACATGAAGGGAGGAGCACACAATTCAGTCCATACAGAGGGTTAAAGTCTGTAGGTGGGGAAACAGGGTAGGCACTCCATGCTCAGGAATAAGAGAGATAGAGACAGAGACAGAGAGGGCTCAAAGGTGTTCCCATAACCAAGTAAGAAAGGAGGCCTGGGGCCACAGGGCACTTCATCTAGCTGGGTCTCACCAGACTCCACAGCCTTGGTCATTTCTCCTTAAAATTGTTTCAAAAAGTTTTTATTGGGGTAAAATATACCTCCCATAAAAGTAACCATTTGTGAGCATCCAGTTCAGGGACACCGAGTACATCACTTCGCTGTGTGACCATCACACAGCCATCCACAGGACGTGTTCATCACCCCAAACTGAAACTCTGCACCTCTTAAACACCCACTCCCCAATTTCTTCTTTCTGGCTAGTTCATATTCTATCTTTCTCTTCATGGGAATTACAGGGAAATCTTGAATATGATAAACACTCATATGGGGGGGGGGGGGATTATAAGGAACCAGAGAAACTGCCTGACCTGAAGACGGGGAAGCTCAAGAGATCAGTCAGTGCTGGTGCTTGGAAGGGAAGGGAAAGCAGGCTGGTGACAAAAGGCAAGGAGGGAAGGGAGGGAGGGAGGGAGGGAGGGATGGGGAAGGAGGGGGAGGGAAGAAAGGAGAAAGGGGAGGAGAGGGGAGGGAAGAAGGGAAGAAAAGAAGGGAGGGAAAGAGGGGCGCCTGGGCGGCTTAGTTGGTTAAGCATCCGACTTTCGCTTAGGTCATGATCTCGCGGTTCGTGGATTCGAGCCCCGCGTCGGGCTCTGTGCTGACTGCCAGCTCAGAGCCCGGAGCCTGTTTCATTCTGTGACTCCCTCTCTCTCTGACTCTCCCCTGCTCACGCTGTCTCTCTCTCTCTCCTAGAAATAACTTTAAAAAATATTTAAAAAAAGGAAGGGAGGGAAAGAAGAGAAGGAAGGAAGGAAGGAGGGAAGGAAGGAAGGAAGGAAAGAGGGAAGGAAGGAAGGAAAGGAGAACAGGGAGGGGAGGAGAAGGGAGGGAAGGAAGGAGGAAGGGAGAGGAGGGGAGAGGAGAGTGGGGAAAGGAGAAAGGAAAGAAGGGAGGATGGGAGGGAGTGAGGGAGGAGAGGGAAGAGAAGGGAGAGGAAGGGAAGGGAGAGGAGGACAGGAGGGAGGGAGGAAAAAGGCCTGCCTGATAGAAGTAAAGTTCTGGAGGCCAGAGAGGCTACCAGGATGGGAGGCGTCAGGGAAGCTTCAGGGCTACAGCGCCCAAGGCGGCAAGAGGTGGAGGGGGGGCCCTCACCACCACGGACTGAGACAGTCACATTCATGGCCACTGTTCCCAGTAACTTGCTGTCCGATTTGATAGCAATACACTCACTTAATAGCAACTCCAGTTCATGTGGCTTTTCCCCATTTGTCATCTTAAGTAACTGGGGTTTTGCTTACATTCGAACTTATTAGTGAAATACTTCCAAGCAGCAAGGCAAAACTTAACTCTAATTTCTTGTCCTCAGTTTTTTACATTTTGAAATATTTTTTTTAACATTTATTTATTTGTGAGAGACAGAGCGCAAGCAGAGGAGGGGCAGAGAGAGGGAGACACAGAATGTGAAGCAGGCTCCAGGCTCTGAGCTGTCAGCACAGAGCCCGACGTGGGGCTTAAACTCACAAACTGTGAGATCATGACCTCTGCTGAAGTTGGCCACTTAACTGACTGAGCCGCTCAGACGCCTCAGTTTTTCACATTTTGTTTGTTTGCAACAACTGAGCCATAGTGATGAGGGTCTTTCCTGGGCAAAGAACCAGGAGGAAAAGACCGACTGCGGTGGGAGCCGCTGTCAGCCGCGAAGGGGAGGACTTGGTCTTGGTCTTGGACTATACAGCCAGGGCTGCGGGAGCCATGGGGACAGGAGGGCAGAGCAGATTCTCAGACTATCTGCTTTTACAGGGCAGAGACTACCAACGGTTGGGTTCACCTGGGGCCAGGGGGGTGCTTTGGGCTGTGTGAGTTGGGAGGGCAAATCTGAAGGAGTCCCCAGGCCCCTGCCCAGCGTGGGCAGGCGAAACCATGCTCCGCCAGCCCAGGATCAGCACCTCGAACATTTATCTTGCCAATCGCAGGTCCTGGGACCTGGCAGGCACAGCGTGGGGGCTCAGCAAATCTTGGCAAACCAGCTCCCTGGGCCGAGACGGGGCTCTGTGAACGAAGCATCCAGGCAAAGGCCTGGAAGTGGGAGAGACCCACCACATTTCTCCAATTTCTCCGGGAGAGACCCCACCACATAAGGCAGATATTCAGTTCTGACCACAAATCCTGGAAGCCCAGAGTGACTACTGTCAGACACGTGACTCAAGGCCTGCTGCTTCCGTCTGATGTATGATTCTCACCCGCACGTCGGGCCGACCAGCCAAGTTCTGTTGTCTGCTCTGACCGTTTAAAGGGTGTGAGTGTTTCCCTAACGAGGCGACCTCACCGCCCCGTCTGAGCCCCACAGAGCCCAGAACAGAGGGGGAGGGGAGGGAGGGCAGGATTACTAACAGTTGACCATACTTTGTGAAGCATCAACACCCGGGATCATCTGAACCTCGCCGATCAAGCCTCCTTTGCTGCAGTTCTGAAGAGCGTGTTTCCAGACTGAAGAAAGTGGCCTTACGCTGAGCGCGCGGACGTCCTGTTGTGAAATGGGACAGAGAGGGCATTGCTTCCCAGACCGTCTCCCGGGGAGGCGCAGCCTGGAGGAAAGCATTCACTTCCTGCCCACGAGTGGGATGCACATGAGGTCACATGGGGAGTGAGTTCCAAATGCTATTTTTAGAGGCCACAAGGGGGAGGGCGGGCTGGAAGCAGCTCAAGGGTTCCCTGGTACAACCTACGGGTATAGGGGGACAAAGCTTCCAAGTCCTGCCTCGATGTCTCAGGCTGTCCTCTCTCACGGACGGAGTTCCCAGGTGACTCTAGAGAGGGCCGGAAGGATGTTCTCATGAATCATCTCCAGTCCCGTTACCAGGGCCAGGGTCAGGCTTTCAACCTCTGGCTGTGTTTCCTTTGGAGTTGCTAAACCACGGCGCACCTCCCCCCCTTAAAAATCACAGGCTGGGGTGACAGCCTCCTACAATGTGACATTTTTCAAAAGGTGAAGAGTTGAAAGAGGCTTTTTTTTAATTAAAAAAATTTTTTAAGTTTATTTATTTTTGAGAGAGACAGAGCATGAGCAGGGAAGGGGCAGAGAGAGAAGGAGACAGAATCCAAAGCAGGCTCCAGGCTCTGAGCTGTGAGCACAGAGCCTGACATGGGGCTCGAACTCACAGATTGTGAGATCACGACCTGAGCTGAAGTCAGCCACTCAACTGACTGAGTCACCCATGTGCCCTTTTTTAAAGTTTTTTAATGTTTATTCACCCTTGAGAGATAGAGAGAGATAGAGCATGAGCAGGGGAGGAGCAGAGAGAGATGGAGACACATAATCTGAAGCAGCCTCCAGGCTCCGAGCTGTCAGCACAGAGCCCGATGCGGGGCTCGAACCCACAAACTGTGAGATTATGACCTGAGCTGAAGTTGGACGCTTAACTGATTGAGCCACCCAGGGGCTCCTGAAAGAGACTTTAAAACCAATTGCTATTGAACAATAAAATACTTAGAAGGTAAGATTTAAAATATGTTTTTAATATATTTTTAAATATACACAGAATCATATAAAATAAAGACAAAGAGAGGATGCCATTCGCTCTGATAGGCTTTCCATGTACCTGACACTGCTAAATTTTCACATCTTCCTTTCATTTAAAGAAAAAAAAATTTTTTTTGAGAGAAAGAGACAGAGCATGAGTGGGGGGTGGGGGGGGGAGGCAAACAGAGACGGAGACACAGGATCCAAAGCAGGCTCCAGGCTCTGAGCTGTCAGCACAGAGCCTGACGTGGGGCCCAAACCCACAAACCGTGAGATCATGACCTGAGCTGAGGTCAAATACTTAACCGACTGAGCCACCCAGATGCCCCTCACCTCTTCCTTTCAAAGAGAGGAGCCCTTGGAAGGCTCAGTCAGTAGAGCATGCGACTCTTTTTCTTTTTCTTTTTTTTTTAAGTTTATTTATATATTTTGAGAGAGAGTGTGTAAGTGGGGGAGGGCCAGAGAGGGAGAGAAAGAGAGAATCCCAAGCAGGCTCCGCACAGATAGCACAGAGCCCTATGTGAGGCTCAAACACACAAACAGTGAGATCATGACCTGACTGAAACCAAGAGCTAGACACTTAACCAACAGAGCCACCAGGCACATGACTCAATCTCAAGGTTATGAAGTAGTTCACTGTGATGATTAACACTGTGAGGCCAACTTGACCGGGCTAAGGATGCTCAGAGAGCTGGTAAGACATTATTTCTGGTACATCTGGTGAAGGTGTTTCCAGAAGAAATTAGCATGAATTGGTAGACTGAGTAATAAAGATCTACCCAACCAAAAGGCAGAGAGAAAGGGCAAATTCTCTCTCTTCTTGAGCTGGGACATGCATCTTCTCTTGTTCTCAGATCCTGGAGCTCCTGCTTCTAGAATGTTCTATCACGGGCTCTCTGGGTTCTCTGGTATAGGCTAGTTACCATCATAAGTCTCCTCTTTTATGTCTATGTATATCCTATTGATTCTGTTTCTCTACAGAATCCTGATACACTCACAAATACAATCAGAAGCGAGAGACTAAGACAATCCCTTCTTGTAGAGCAAAAGCCTATGGAAGATCATGTGCAAACTTGTGATCCCTTTTCCCCCACTGCACGAGAATGGTGTTTTTGTCTTGTTTTGATGGGGGGGTTTAGAAGTAAAATCACGCACTCTAATAAATATTAAAGATCTTCACATCCTGAAAAAGCAGACTTGTCACAAATACATCTGTGACGTATCTTCTGTCCAGTAGAACTTTCCATGATAGAAATGTTTCTTGTCTGCACTGCCGGAGTCATAGCCACTAGCTGCTCATAGGTGCTTTTGAGAGAAAGGAGGCTGGTGCGAGTGAGGAACAAGATTTTTAGTGGTATTTAATTAAAATGGTCACATGTGGTAGTAGCTACTGTACTGGGTGGTACAGGTATAATTTTCCTAACTTCAGATTCATTCAAGTTATTGTCATTGTTGTTGTTGTTGTTTATTTGTGTGTGAGAGAGAGAGACTCTCTCTTGCTTGAGAGAGAAAGCACAAGCAGGGGAAGAACAGAGAGGGAGATCCTAAGCAACCTCCACACTGTCAGCACAGAGCCCAACACGGGGCTCAATCTCATGAACTTTGAGATCATGACCTGAGCCGAAGTCAAGAGTTGGGACACAACCCAGTGAGCCACCCAGGTGCCTTGTTTTTTGTTTTGTTTTGTTTTTGTTTATGTTTTTGTTTTGTTTGTTTGTAATCTTACAATCCATAGAAAAGTCTGAGGCTGACTGCCAATACAGCCTGAGGTTAGGGAAGATTCAATATAGGGGGCAAGGGGGAATACAGCTTTCACTCCTGGAGAACTTATCAATACCAAACAATTCACCCTGTCACCCTTTCTAGACAAAACGTTCGCATTTCCACAATCAGAAAGTCAAATAGCAAATATCAGCACGTTTATAACAGCAAAGACGTTTCTCTTTCCCAATTCACACATGGTTGTGCCTCACTTCTTCACTCATTACTTAAGGAGGAACCAGTCTGCGCCACTGGGCTTTGAGATGGCAGACGGCTCCTTTTAGTTTACTCCATTTTTTGAAGTAATCTCTATGCCCAACATGGGGCCCAAACTCACAACTGTGAGATCAAGAGTCACATGGGGGTTCCCCGAGTGGCTCAGTCGGTTGAGCGACCGACTTTAGCTCAGGTCATGATCTCGTGGTTCGTGGGTTCGAGCCCCGTGTCAGGCTCTGTGCTGACTGCCAGCTCAGAGCCTGGAGCCTGCTTCAGATTCTGTGTCTCCCTCTCTCTCTGATCCTCCCCTGCTCGCGTTGTCTCTCTCTCTCCTAGAAATAAATAAAACATTGAAAAAATTTAAAAAAATAAAAATAAAAATGATAAACAAAATTTTAAAAAAATTTTAAATAAATAAATCATAATCCTACCAGTTACTAGCCATGTTCTCTCTCCTCCATGTCCTCAGCACTGCAGTGAGAACCACTGTGTTTCAGGATCGGCCTGAAGATGAGGAGAATTTGGCAGCCACTGCCTCCTCACGGGGCAGGGGTTGGGGCTCAGTGGCTGAGCCATACGGCAACTGAAAAGTTCTTTGGAATTAGGACAGTCCTGGTAATTTCTCTCTCTCTCTCTCTTTTTTAGTTTATTTATTTTGAAAAAGAGAGAGAGAGAGAGAACGAGCAGGGGAAGGGCAGAGAGAGAGGGGAACAGAGGATCTGAAGCGGGCTGTGTGCTGACAGCAAAGAGCCCAATGTGAGGCTCAAACCCATGAACTGTGAAATCATGACCTGAGTGAACGTCAGACGCTTAACCAACTGAGCCACCCAGGCGCCCCTGTTCATTTCTCTTTTAACAAAACATCCTCAGGGGAGCCTGGGTGGCTCAGTCAGTTAAGCATCCAACTCTTGATTTCAGCTCAGGTCAAGATCTCATGGTTTGTGAGATCAAGCTTTGCACTGGGCTCTGTGCTGACAACATGGAGCCTGCTTGGGATTTTCTCTCTCCCTCTCTCTATCTGCCCCTCCCCTGCTAGTGCTCCCTTTCTCTCTAAATAAATAAACACTGAAAAAATGAAAATCCTTCTTGGTGTCTGGGTGGCTCAGTTGGTTCAGTGTCCAGCTCGGCTCCGGTCATGATCTCGTGGTTCGTGGATTTGAGCCCCACATCAGGCTCTGTGCTGACAGCTCAGAGCCTGGAGCCTGCTTCGGATTCTGTGTCTCCCTCTCTCTGTGCCCCTCTCCTGCTTGCGCTCTGTCTCTCAAAAATAAGTGAACGTTAAAAAAATTTTTTTAATGAAAATCCTATTTAAAAACTCTTCATTCTAAAACATCATAAAAGAACAGTAAAGTTGGGGGGAGGGGGAACCATGTGCATAAAGATACAAAGCTTTATAACATGAAAAGGAGTTTTATAAGAACCTCATGCCAGGTCTTGTGACCTTGCAAAATGCATGTGAGTAGCTTTGAATAACTACATGTCTGAATCAAGCAGGAGAGAGGGAGCGACATCCTAGCAATTTTTCCCCAAGAGAGTAAAACGGAAACATCCAACAAAGAGGAAGCCTGGAGTTTATTCAAACAAACTGCTTTATTTTAATAAGTCCTAAGTGGTACTCAGAACATTTCCAAGAAATTAAATAGCTTATAAGCTATTTATATGTGCTCTATTATCACAATTTATCATTTAAGAATGTTCCATGACAGATCTTTTTCAAAAAGGCAGTGGAAGGAGCAGTAATTCACTGATGTTACAGAACAATAGCTCTTCCCAATATTTTAACAGATTCCAACATTTTAAAACCATTTCACTATGAGCCACAAAAGAAATCTAAAGTCATGATTTCTGAAGCAGAAAACCGACCCGTTCATGTGGCAAAATCTCCCCGTCAGGAACTCCAAGAGGCTCTCATACATGGGTTGGGCTCAGGATGAGTCCAACAGTCAGTCAGGACTGACCAACGACCCACCGCAAAGGGAGCTGTTGGGGCTCGGCTGCTCTGGGAGGCTGTGTGCGTCCCTGGGCACAAGTGACAACTCCACTCAGGACAAAATTGCTGTTCTTGTTGATATGGTGCGAAAACGCGGTTTCATACTGAAAGTCACTTTTCCAAAATAAAAAATAAAAATAAACCCACCAAGGGTCGTGTGGGTGGCTCAGTCGATTAAGCGTCAGACTCTTGGCTTCGGCTCAGATCATGACCTCACGGCTCATGAGTTCGAGCCCCATTGTCAGGCTCTGTGCACAAAGCCTGCTTGGGATTCTTTCTCTCCCTCTCTCTCTCTCTCTCTCTGTCCCTACCCCACTTGTACTCATTCCCTCTCAAAATAAACATTAAAAAAATTAAAAAATAAACTCATCAAATCAATTTTTCCAACACATTCATCTTAGTTTTGTTTTGTTTTTTTTTTTTTAATGTTTTATTTATTTCTACGAGAGAGAGAGAGACAGCGTGAGCAGGGGAGGGTCAGAGAGAGAGGGAGTCACAGACTGAAACAGGCTCCAGGCTCCGAGCTGGCAGTCAGCACAGAGCCCGACGCGGGGCTCGAACCCACGAACCGCGAGATCGTGACCTAAGCGAAAGTCGGACGCTTAACCGACTAAGCCACCCAGGCGCCCCACATTCATCTTAGTTTTGAAGCACCATCTGTGGCTATTGGGTTAAAGTTAAATCTTGGGGTGCCTGGGTGGCTCAGTCGGTTAGGGGTCCGACTTCAGCTCAGGTCATGATCTCATGGTTCGTGGGTTCAAGCCCCGCATTGGGTTCTGTGCTGGCAGCTCAGAGCCTGGAACCTGTTTCGGATTCTGTGTCTCCCTCTCTCTCTGCCTGTCCCCCGTTCATGTTCTGTCTCTGTCTCAAAAATACATAAACTATTTTTTAAAAATTTTAAAAAGTTAAATCTTGTTGTAAGATTTGATAAATTGCACTCACTGAGCTTCACAAACCATTCCAAACTGAATGAAGTCCAGCATTTTTAGAGTTCAACTTTGGATAAACAAACAAAATAACGAAGACCTGCCCTGAAGCAACACTAGGTGAACATGTGGCTCCCCCTTGTGGCAAAAGTGAGCCTCACATGACCGACAGCGGGGGGGCTTGCTTCACACCCCACTCATTCTCCCTCAGTTAGCAGCTACGTGAAAACAACTCTGAGGCTCACTAAGGTTCACACCGTCAGGGCAGGGACACCCCATCCCCTGAGGCTTGCTTCACTTGCTCATCTTCAGAGGGAGGGTAAATGTTCCACTGAAATTTGCCCCACTCAATTTAAAATATGCCTAGATTGGGGCGTCTGGGTACTCAGTCTGTTAAGCATCTGACTCCGGCTCAGGTCATGACCTCACAGTTTGTGGATTCGAGCCCCGCATCAGGCTCTGTGCCAGCAGCTCAGAGCCTGGAGCTTGCTTTGGATCCTGTGTCTCCCTCACTCCCTCTGCCCTCCCTGCCCCTCGTACTCTGTCTCTCTCTCAATAATAAACATTAAAACAAATTTTTTTTTGGAAAAAAAATGCATCCAGATGAAAAAAGGCCATTTCATAAAGGAACAACCTTTTCACACTATATTTGACCTCATCTGCCAATTTGATATGCAGTAGGCAATGCCTGCCCACAGCTACAAAAATAAGTATTACCTTCAAAAAAACCCTGTACCGGGGCACCTGGGTGGTTCAGTCAGTTAAGCGTCCGACTCCGGTTCAGGTCATGATCTCATGGTTTGAGCTCTGCATTGGGCTCTGTGCTGACAGCTCAGAGACTGGAGCCTGCTTCAGATTCTGTGTCTCCCTCTCTCTCTGTCCCTCCCCAACTTGCTCTGTCTCTATCAAAATAAACATTAAAAAAAAAAAAAAAAGCCCTGTACCAATGGATGAGCAGGTTTAAAAAAAAACAAACAGGTGTCTTCAGCCATGCTAATAGCCATATCCAATTATGAAAAAGGCATTACATTTTTCCCTCTGAGAAAGGAGGCGGCGTCCCCAGGATCTAAGCCCTGCGGGGTCTTCCTGACTAGGCCGGGTCCCTCGGCCTGAACGAGTCTCCTCTAGAATGAAGTGGGCATTGTTGTCCTTTTTCTAGATCACCCTGCCTCCTCCCAGCACACTAAAGCCCGAGGCACCATCTGTTATGAATCTGAGTAATGAAGTAGTCAAGGTCAAGCCTGAGAGTGAAGCCCTAGTATTTCACCACTTTTGTGGGCAAAAGACAAACTCATGGCTAACCTACAGGAAGCCAACAGAAAAACAAAGTCTTTCTTTTTTTTCTGGTGTGGTAGTCACTGTATTAAATGATATAAATGTTAAAGTAAAATGGCTGGTTGCAATTTTCCAGGACCTTTTTTAGAGACCCTGTGACAAATACAGGGAATGAAGAATACCAGACTGTATGCTATATTCAACCCCAATACACAGGAGTTATGTGGAACCAAAGTGTGGTGTTTGGTTAAGATATTCTTGTTAGAGAATTCCTAACATGGGGTGAGGAGAGACTCTGATTTCAACAGAAATTCCAAGTGTTGACATTTTTTAAATGTATTTTTCTAAATTTTATTTATTTGGGGGGGAGCACAAGCGGGGGAGGGGTAGAGAGAGAGAAGGACAGAGGATCCAAAGCAGGCTCTTACATGGACAGGCTGATAGCTGTGTGTCTGATGTGGGGCTTGAACTCACAAACCTTTGAGATCATGACCTGAGCCGAAGTCGAATGTTTAACCAACTGGGCCACCCAGGTGCCCCAAAATGTTGAAATATTTTTAATTTATTTTTTATTAAAAAATTCTTAGTGTTTGAGAGAGACAGAGCATGAGTGCCAGAAGGGTTGAGAGAGAGGGAGACACAGAATCCGAAACAGGTTCCAGGCTCTGAGCTGTCAGCACAGGGCCTGACGCAGGGCTTGAACCCACAAACCGGGAGATCATGACTTGAGCCAAAGCTAGACGCTTAACCAACTGAGCCACCTGGGCGCCCCTGTTGAAATGCTTTTAAAATCACCTATTTGCCCAACCTGGATTTTGCACAACAGGGTGGGAAACGTAAACATTGATAGCAAACCCTGCCCCCACTCAGCTGGGTGCGAGGACACCCACTCCTCACCCGCTCCTCTGGCAGCACTAGGGCACAAGAACCAGGAAAGGAGGCTGTGTCCCTCTCTGCTACGTTCCTGATTTCTAGATGAATCCAGACATGCGTCTGCCTGCACTCACCACATATAGAACAAAGTACCTGTCGGTGAAAATAAACCAACCCTCCTCTCCCAGTCCCCTCTCAGACATTAAGTAGATGTGAGCCCACTAACCAAGCCGTGGAGCAGGAGTGGACAATGACAAGACAGTGCTGTGTCCCAGCTACGGTTACCCCCTTAGGTGTCCTACAAAAACTAGACTTGTCAAGGCATCTGAGAACACAGCTGACGGGAGGCTAACCCACTGTGATGGTTAATTTTACATCACCTTGACCAGGCTGAGGGATGCCTGGATAGCTGGTAGAACATGGTTTCTGGGTGTGTCCAGAAGAGCATTTCCAGGAGAGGTTTGAGACTGAGTGAAGTCGCCCTCACGAATCTGAGTTGGCATCATTCGACCAGCTGAGGGCCTGAACAGAAAAAGACGGAGATGGGCACCTGGGTGGCTGAGTCCTTTAAGTGTCCAACTTTGGCTCCGGTCATGATCTTGCAGTTCATGAGTTTAGGCCCCATGTTGGGCTCTGTGCAGTGCCTAGTGCTTGCTTCAGATTCTGTATTCCTCTCCCATTCACTCTCTCTCTTTCTCAAAAATAAAAAGGGAAGGGAAGGGAGGGGAGAGGAGGGCAGGGCAGGACAGGGCAGGGCAGAGAAAGGGCAATTTTGCTTGCTCTTCCTTGACCAGAGGCATCCGTCTTCTGCCCTCAGACATTGTGTTGCTGGTTCTTGAGCCTTTTAGAGTAGAACCAGGAACACTGTCGGCTTCCGAGGCTGCCAGGCCTTTAGACTCGGACTGAATCACACCACTGACTTTCCTGCTACTGCAGGGTGTAGACGGCAGATGGTGGGACTTGTCAGCCTCCACGATCGCGTGAGCCAACTAATGACTATCCTCGTGGATCTGTATCTATATATTCTATCGGTTCTGTTTCTCTGTACAGCAACCGATGCCAAAAGAGCAGAGACACACTTCCTCCAAGTCACCTTTTTTTTTTTTTTTTTTTTAACTATTTACTTTTTGAGAGAGAGACAGCGCATGAGCAGGGGAGGGGAAGAGAAGGAGAGGGACACACAAGGATCCAGGCTCTAAGCTGTCAGCACAGAGCCCAACACAGGGCTCAAACCATGAACTGTGAGATCATGACCTGAGCAGATGTCAGACACTTAACCGACTGAGGCACCCAGGCACCCTGCCTATTTCCCAATTTTCAAACAAATTACTCATTTTCCAAGAGCAGAAACAGAACCCTTAGTAGGCAGGAGAAACAGGAAACGGGATGAAACACTGAAAGCATTAAACAGTTAACTGGAGAATTCCCCTCTGTCAATCCCGTGGTGAGGCAGCGCTGCCCTAGAAAACTCCTTACATTGTTACGATCCTAAACAATTTGAAAAATTAACTGTAAAGAACTCCTCAAGATACCACCCAAGTAAAACCGCAGTAAAGCCCACTCTCACTCCCTGTAAATAACTCATTTGTTTACCAGAAGGAAACAGCACTGACGGACTCCTCAGACCCAACAAGTGCGTGCTACACATGACAGTGCGCAGGTCTGATCCAGTGGGGCTGACACATGTCGTCCCAATTCGACCCAAACGCTTCCGTTCCACCATACGCTGCCGCAAAGCAAGATCACTTGTCCCAGGAGAAAGAAACGTGTATCTTGTGAGGATGGCCTATCCGAAGCAGCAAGCCCCTTTGCACACAGTCTTTTCTAGTCGAATTTCAATCATGCCAACGTACAGCTCAGTGAAGTCTGCAGGGCTGCAAGCACAAATGAAAGTACACAAATGCAGGGGCGCCTGGGTGGCTTAGTCGGTTAAGCGTCCAACTTTCGCTTGGGTCATGATCTCGCGGTTCGTGGGTTCGAGCCCCGCGTTGGGCTCTGTGCTGACTGCCAGCTCGGAGCCTGGAGCCTGTTTCAGTCTGTGACTCCCTCTCTCTCTGACCCTCCCCTGCTCGCACTGTCTCTCTCTCTCTCCCCTAGAAATAAAGCATTAAAAAAAAAAAATTTAAAAAAAAAAAAAAAGAAAGTACACAAATGCCTTTTAAACTGATCTGATTGGTCACGTTTTGATAAAAATAAAATTAGAAAGAAAGAGATAACATTTTAGAAGCAAAAGGAGCCAAGTAGAAGCAAATCATCCTATTAAATCCAAGGTCTCAGGGGGGCATCTGGGTGGCTGAGTCAGTTAAGTGTCCGACTGTCGCTCAAGTCATGCTCTTGCAGTTTGTGAGTTCAAGCCCCACATTAGGCTCTGTGCTGACAGCTTGGAGCATGGAGCCTGCTTTGGATTCTGTGTCTCCCTCTCTGCCCCTCTCCTGCTCATGTTCTCTCTCTCTCAAAAATTAACATTAAAAAAGGTTTAAAAAAATCCAAGGTCTCAGAGTACCTGAGTGGCTCAGTCAATTAAACATCCAACTCTTGATTCACCTCAGGTCATGATCTCATGGTTGGGAGATCAAGCCCTGCATCCTGCTTAAGATTCTCTCTCCCTTAGGGGCGCCTGGGTGAGTCAGTCAGTTGAGCATCTGACTTCCGATCAGGTCATGATCTTGCGATTCGTGAGTTTGAATCCCGCTTTGGGCTCCATGCTGACAGCTGAGAGCCTGAAGCCTGCTTCGGATTCTGTGTCTCCCTCTCTCTCTGCTCCTCCTCCACTCACGCTTTGTCTCTAAAAAATAAACATTAAAAAATATTTCTCTGTCTCCTACTCCCTCTGCCTCATGCGCATGCACACGCGCTCTCCAAAAAAAAAAAAATCCTACGTCTCTAACTTCAAATGTCTACACTGAATACAGTTATCACTTGGATAGGGTGTGTTTCAAAACTTCCACCACTAGCCAGTGCTGATGAGCCCAGTTTCTATCTCTGAGTTCTTCTAGACTATTTAGGAGACCCTCAATTCTATCTCCTTGAAAGGTTTAAAAAGAATTTTTAAATTATCTGTGGGAGAATATAAGGAGAATTCTATTTCTGTTCTATGTAAACTGCGTACAGTAAGTGATTTGTATGAAGTACTGAATATAGTGATTTACAGCAAGCTCCACATAAAACATGCTGTTGTTTACAAAACCAGTAGTCATATAAGGGTCTATTTCAATGCAACTTTCTTATTCTTTATAGGCTTCCAACTACATAATCACTTCAAGACCAATGTTAAATTGGTTTATTCCAATGTTAAAAATTATGATTTTCAAATGTGAATAACCAAGTCCAAGATTTTGTATCATGAGGGTTTTTTGTACCATGAATTTATTTTTTTTATTTTATTAAAAAAAATTTTTTTACATTTATTTTTGAGAGATAGAGACAGAACTTGAGCAGGGAGGGGCAGAGAGAGGAGGAGACACAGAATCTGAAGCAGGCACCAGGCTCTGAACAAGCGTTCAGCACAGTGCCTGACATGGGGCTCCAACCCACAAACTGTGAGCTCATGACTGGAGCCGAAGTCGGGCACTTAACTGACTGAGCCACCCAGGTGCCCCTGCACCATAAATTTAAAATGATCCAGGCACCTGGGTGTCTCAGTCAGTTCAGTGTCTGACTCTCGGTATCAGCTCAGGTCATGATCCCATGGTTACTGAGATCAAGCCCCAAGTCGGGCTCCATGCTGTCAGCCTCTCTCTCTCTCTCTCTCTCTCTCTCCCCCCCCCTCCCTCCTCCTTTCCCCGCTCACATACTTCCTCAAAATAAACATTTTAAAAAAACAAAAAAAAAATCCAAGATAAAATAATAAAAAAATAAAACAGCAGCTTACAAAGTAAATTATCCCAATATTAAAATCTTATATTCCCGCAATAACTAGTGAAAAGATATGATTAAAAAAATAACTTTAGGGGGCATCCAGGTGGCTCAGTTGGTCAAGCGTCTGACTTCGGCTCAAGTCATGATCTGTTTTTGGGTTTGAGCCCCACATTGGGCTCTGTGTTGACAGCTCAGAGCCTGGAGGAGCCTGGAGATGCTTTAGACTGTGTGTCTCCCTCTTCCTCTACCCCTTCCCAACTCATGCTCTGTCCCTCTCTCTCTCAAAAATAAACATTAAAACTTAAAAAAACAAAACGATCATGTTCAGTCCTTAAGAGCAGAATCCATAATGGCCAAATAATAATAACCTTTTTTAGTGTTTATTTTGAAAGAGAGTGTGTGTGGGTGGGGAAGAGGAGCAGAGAGAGAGGGAGAATCCCAAGCAGGCTTCAACCTCAGGGCAGAGCCCAATATGGGGTTCAATCCCACGACTGTGAGATCATGACCTGAGCCAAAATCAAGAGCTGGGTGTTACTGACAGAGCCATGTAGGTGCCCCTAAACTTAACTTCTAAAGCAAACTTCTGTTTTCATTGCCAAAATGATACAACCTAAAAAATTTCAAATGACTTCTTTCATGTAACACGTACCCGTTTACTGCAGCATTACTTATAATAGCTAAGATATGTAAACAGCCCAAGCATCCATCAACTGATAAATGGATTAAGAAGATGTGGTATATGTGCAATGGAATATTATTCAGCCATAAAAAAGAATGAAATCTTGCCATTTGCAACAACATGGATAGAGCTAGAATATTATGCTAAGCAAAGTCAGAGAAGAAAAATAAATACTATATGATTTCACTCATATGTGGAATTTAAGAAACAAAACAAATGAGCAAAGGTGGGGGGAGACAAACCAAGAAACTGACTCAATTATAGAAAACTGATGGTTTCCAGTCGGGAGGGGGGTGGGGCGATGGTGAAGGGGATTAAGGAGTGCACTTGTCTTGACAGGTACCGACCAGGTGATGGATGGAAGTGTTGAATCACTAGATTGCATAAGTGAAATTAATAGAATACTGTGTTAACCAGAATTAAATTTTTAAAAAAATTACTTTTATAATTCAATCATAAAAACAATATATCTGGAAGAATATTTTATCTCTATACTAATTGCCTCAATAACAAAAATGTTTAGGGGCGACTGGGTGGCTCAGTTAAGCACCCAACTTTTGATTTGGCTTAGGTTACGATCTCACAGTTTGTGGGTTCAAGCCCCATGTCAGGCTCTGCACTGACAGCATTGCACCTGCTTGGGATTCTCACTCTCTCTCTCTCTGCCCCTCCCCTGCTCGCACTCTCTCTCAAAACAAATAAACTCAAAAAATAAAACATGTTTATTTTGCAAAGTCATGAATCTTTACATAGTGCATTTATCATCACCTCTCCACCCCAGATCTTTCCACAGGAGAGTCCTGTCTGCAAACAGGAGCTGGACACAGCACCACAGGGAAAGATCTCGGCCAAAGTATATGTGTATTAAAAAATTAAAGAAAGGGGTGCCTGGTGGTTCAGTTGATTAAGCATCCAACTCTTTTTTTTTTAACATTTTTTTTTAATTTTTTATAGTTTATTTAGTTTTGAGACAGAAACAGCATGAGCAAGGGAGGGGCAGAGAGAAAGAGGGAGACACAGAATCTGAAGCAGGCTCCAGGCTCTGAGCTGTCAGCACAGAGCCCTATGCAGGGCTCGAACCCTCGAACCGTGAGATCATGACCTGAGCCAAAGCCGGAAGCTCAACCAACTAAGCCACCTAGGTGCCCGTTTTATTTATTTTTGAGAGAGAGAGAGACAGACAGCATGAGCAGGGGAAGGTCAGAGAGGGAGATACAGAATCCGAAGACAGGCTCCAGGCTCTGAGCTAGCTGTCAGCCCAGAGCCCGATGTGGGGCTCGAACCCACAAACCGTGAGATCATGACCTGAGCTAAAGTCGGATGCTTAACCAACTGAGCCACCCAGGTGCCCCAAGCATTGGCTCCAGGTCATGATCTCAGTTTGTGAGACTTAACCCTGAATTGGGCTCTGTGCTGACAAAATGAAGCCTGCTTGGGATTCTCTCTCTGCCCCCACCCCACTCTCACTCTCTCCTTTCTCGAAATAAACAATAAAAAAACATTAAAGAAAAGTTATTGTGAACTTTCCCCTAAACCAGAATTCAGAAAAAAAAACCAAACCTGGGGTGCCTAGGTGGCTCATTAGTTAAGTGTCTGACTTCAGCTCAGGTCATGATTTCACAGTTAGTGGGTTCAAGCGTCTCATTGGGCTCTGTGTTGACAGCTCAGAGCACAGTCTGCTTTAAATTCTGTCTCCATCCCTCTACCCGCCCCCCTGCTCACTCTCAAAAATAAACATTAAAAAAAAATTTTAAGCACACACCTTATTATATAACCACATGAAGACATCCCAAATTTTTCTTTTAGTTGATCTGAGAAAGAGAGAGCACAAGCGGAGGAGGGGCAAGACAGAAAGAGAATCCCAAGCAGGCTCAGTGCTAAGCCCAATACAGGGCTTGATCTCACAACCAACCTCAAGATCTTGAGGTTTTTTTAAAAAAATTTTTTTCAATGTTTATTCATTTTTGAGAGACAGAGAGACAGAGGGTGAGTGAAGGAGGAGCAGAGAGAGGGAGACACAGAATCCAAAGAAGGCTCCAGGCTCTGAGCTGTCAGCACAGGGCTTGAACTCATGGACTGGACCTCAAGGTCATGACCTGAGCCAAAGTCAGACACTTAACTGACTGAGCCACCAAGGCTTTTTTTTTTTTAATGTTTATTTTTGTGAGAGCCTGTGAGCATATGAGCAGGGGAGGGGCAAAGAAAGAGGGGGACAGAGGATCTGCAGCGGGCTCCACACTAATAGCAGTGAGCCAGACATAGGGCTCCAACTCCCCAACCATGAGATCATAACCTGAGCCAGGCAGATGATCAAAGGAATGAACCACCCAGGCGCCCCAGATATTCCAAATTTATTTAGCATCTGGTAATAAACAGAGAATCCCAGATTTGTTCTTTGCAATTGTTTGAAAATGTATATATTTGTAATTTGCAAAACAAAGGAAATAAAATAGTCGATGGGTCATGGAAAGTTCTATCCCAAAGGAGTAGACTTAGTTTAAAACGAAAAGGTGGGGTGTGGGGGAGGACTTGACAAGAAAACACTTCCCTGTGTCCTCACTTCACCGCCCATCAGTGACCACAAACGGAGGGCCCAGTAAGCAGGGCTTTCCCCACCCCGCTGTCCTTCACCCCGCCCCGATCGCCATGGGCGCCACCCCAGAGGACCACAGCATTCTTGCCACATCCTGGAGGAAAGGGAGAGCTGAGTTCTGACCTGGCTTCTCAGTGGCAGCGTACAGGGACTGGCAGCAAGACTTTTCAGGATGAGGAAGGCAGCATTAATAAAAGACAAGGGGAGCCAAGGCTACACGCTTAAAATAAGACATTTATTATGCTAAGTAACAAGTTTGAAGTTTTCACTTTCCCAAAACACTGAAACAGCACACAGCATAGTAATTTAGCACACAGACGGATATAGGCAATCAAGAGCCCCGAAAGCAGTGAGGTCTCACTTTGGGACTCCTTAAAAACTCCACACTCTTTGAAGTGACCTTTATCAAAGTTATCAACAACCCCAAGGTGTTACCTCAGGAAAAAAAACATTAGTATATGCCTCCACTCCTAAGAACTGGAACCTTCCTGTAAGGGAAAGGCTAGGTCCGTCTCTCCCTAGCTGAGCTGCAGCAAAGAAGTCCTAAGCTTGCTTTTATTTCAGGCGACACAGGTGGGGCTCCCAGTTCGAAAAAGGATTATGCTAAAAGTACATTTAATATTGCAACTTTCAATGCAGGGCCTCCATTTAGACTGCGTTTCAAGTGGAAGGAGAGGGGACGTGAGGAAAGGAATCAAATTGTGCTGCAGACCAACATTATTCTACAGAATGCGCAAACGGGGACAGCTAACCATCAACTATGGAGGGGCTGACTTGTACCAACGGCCACTTCCAGCAGAGGGGCAGATGGCCCGAGGAGACAGTGTCTGGGACAGGAGCCCTTGGCAATGAGCGCTGAAGACCCATAAAGCATTTTGTTACATCTCCACGTTCCAACCCGATATTGATACAGGGTACGTGACCGTCCTCCTTGAAGCCGTAGCCCAATACTGAGTATCTTTCGAGCACAATTTAAAGCATGCTCAAAATTCTCCCACATCAACCAACTTCCCAGGAGTTCCAAGTCCACTTCCTTTAGTTCTGATCACATCGACTGAGGCGGGAACTTCGCAGCTGCCCTGGTAACAGGCCTCCAGACTCAGGGTGAAAGAAATCATTCTAAAACCGCTTTTAAAATTAATCTCACTATTTTTATTGTTCTGCTTGTACCTTAACTATGGTGTAATGGATTTGCTACTCCCAAAGCCAGGAGAGCCAGTAACCCCAGGGTGATCTGCAGATCGGCTGAGGTACTTTTCACACGTGAAAGCATTTTCTTGTATTCTGTTTGCTCGGAAAACGCAGGCTTTGAGCGGCCAAAGAAAACACATTCTGTCTCATCGCTCGGGAATACTTTGGGGTGCGCGTGCAGCGGTGTAGACAGGACAAAGCGCGGGCAAGACAGTTCCAACTCAGAGCCTCGCCCGTCCAGAAGAGCACTTGGCGGTTCCTCCTCAGAAATCCCCACTTGTGACCGTTTCTGAAGGCACGGTAGTCCCGACCCACACGGCTCTCCTATGCAGCACCATCCTCCGGGCCAGGCTCCCCCCAGTGCTCCCCCCTCACCACAGGACACCCCGGCACACCGCTCTCCTGCAGGGGCCCAGGACAGAGCCACAGTCTTGCTCTGGGCTGCTGTGCAAGCTGAACTTCTTAATGACTCTTCCCAACACGGAAGCACTTTGTCACTGTTGTGAAGCGAGAGGCTGACATCCTTCAGAGCATTTTTCACTTCCGTCGATAACTCATTCTGTGAATTTCCATCTGCATCAACCACAGGCGTACGCATCCAGGAGGAAGGGTAAGAGGTCTCACCCCGTGCTCCTTCAAGTCCACACAGCAGCCTGTCTGAGTCCTCTCCTGCCCCCTTCACCTTCCCGAGGCGGGTGCCCAGAGCCCCCACTCTGTCCCTCATGCTGCGTGTTTCCTGGTGTGGTGAGCCCGATGACACGCCTTTATCAGTCAGAAGGCCTTCAATGGATCTCAATATGAACCTGGAAAAGATAATCAAATGAAAGTCTTATTATGAATACAGAGTCTGAAAATGAAAAGAGCCTAGTTTTGATAGAAAACAGGATGGGGGCGCCTGGGTGGCTCAGACAGTTGAGCCTCTGACTTCCGCTCAGGTCATGATCCCATGGTTGGTGGGTTCGAGTCCTGTGTTGGGCTCTGTGCTGACACCTCAGAGCCTGGAGCCTGCCTCGGATTCTGTGTCTCCCTCTTTCTCTCTCTCCCCCTTCCCCTGCTCATGCTCTGTCTCTCTCTCTCTCTCAAAAAAAATAAATAAAACATTCAAAAGAAAAAAAAAAACCAGGATGACAAACTACCAATTAGAGATCACAATACTTAAAAAAAAAAAAAAAGAACAGGGGCGCCTGGGTGGCTTAGTCGGTTAAGCGTCCGACTTTCGCTTAGGTCATGATCTCACAGTTCGTGGGTTCGAGCCCCGCGTCGGGCTCTGTGCTGACTGCCAGCTCGGAGCCTGGAGCCTGTTTCAGTCTGTGACTCCCTCTCTCTCTGACCCTCCCCTGCTCACGCTGTCTCTCTCTCTCCCCTAGAAATAAATAAAAAACATAAAAAAAAAAAAGAACAGCACTTTATTAATGCAGCATTACTTACTTAAAAATAAGAAAAAGATACATTCTTGAGCTTTGTACGTTTCACAGCTATTTAGTTACTTCTGTAGGTTCAATAAAAATTTGTCCTCTTTTTAATCAGGATATAACTGGGTGATTCAATCATGCAAACCAAGTCCTTACCTGATGTGTCCTACTTGAGAATGATTCTCAGTGACTCAGGCATGACAAGCCACTTTTAAGGAATCAAGGTCAACTTTATTTATGGAGCTAATGTCTACAACAAAGCCCTCCCAGGAAAAGCTGGTGTGGAAGGGTCCTGGCATACAACATCACAGCCTCAAGGTGGAAGGAAGATCACTGGCCAGCAGGTCAGGAACCTCAGCAAATTTTGGAGCTTTTGATAAGAGAATTTACTGGAGTTTCTAGGTAGTACAAGTAAAAATACAGTGGAGAAAGTTGGGCTTAGGCATTTGATTGTGACTCAAGTCATAATCTCATGGTTTGTGAGTTCTAGTCCTACATTGGGTGAACTTGAGTCCTGCTTTGGGGAAAACAAAACGAAAACAGAAAAATAAACCACAAGCCCCATACTGGGTGAACTCGAGTTCTGCTTCAGGTGAACACGAGCCCCATTCAGGTAAAAACTCGAGTCCGGCTTCAAGTGAGCCCTGCTTCTCTCTTTCTCTCTGCGCCCCTTGTAGGATTCTCTCTTTCTCTCTGCCCTCCCCTCACTTGAGCACTCTCAAATAAACAAACACACACCCAATCTTAGATTCTGCATGAAAACTTCGGGACAGAAGGTGATTTGTGACCTCTGTTGTTGTTCAAGAGCAAACTCAAGGTGGCCCATATGGTGAACACTCTTGCTGCACCTGCAACCCTAATGGGACCAGCCTTTTTTTGTTACCAAGAGCAATATTTCTTTGATACCATTATGCTCCAAATGGGGAAGAGGTCAGGAAAGATTCTGAAAGATCATCAAATAAGTAAGATGACAGAGTGCCCTGTCCAGCGCATCCTTAGGGTTATCTAAGTTTATGGGGCCCTACTCCTTTCTCTGAGCTGCTTTACAACTCTGTAAATTATAGAAAACTTGAGAAGAAAGCAATTTTTTAAAAAAAATTTAGAGAGAGAGAGACAGCGTGCAAGTAGTGGAGAGGGGTGGAGTGGAAGAGAGAGAGAATCCTAAGCAGGCCCCATGCTCAGTGCAGAGCCCGACATGGGGCTCCATCCCACGACCCTGGGATCATGACCTGAACTGAAACGAAGAATTGGACACTCAGTTGACTGAGCCACCCAGGCGTCCTGGCAAATTATTTCTTACCCAAAGAAATAAACATAGTGTCCAGAGGAATGCAAATGATTATTGCCCTATGGATACAGACCAGTTTTACATCCATTTGTAACTTTACTTTGGCATTCCTGGTTACGTATGTTTTGTCTAAATTCTTTAAAAAATTTTTTAACAGTTACCTATTGGGAAGGAAGAGTGTGCACACGCATGGGGGAAGGGTGGGACGGGGGCGGGGAGAGAAGATCTGAAGCAGACTCTATACTGACAGCTGAGAGCCCAATGCTGGGCTCGAACCCACAAACCATGAGATCATGACATGAGCCAAAATCAAGAGTCAGATGCTCAAGCAACTGAGCCACCCAGGCACCCTTAAATTCTCCTTTAAACTGATAATACCTCAATGTTCCCTCATTAATTAACGAGATAAAAAAAAAGTTCACCTGGGCTCCTTTAAAAAAACAACCATAACCCCAGAGCATTAATACATTTAAAGAAATACATTAATTGCATTTAGTAATGTTTCTAAGAGACTAGCCTAAGGAACATCAATCTAACAAAACACACCACTCTGTTGAGAAAAAGGAGGGATGGAAAAGTGGGGTGTGAGGCAGAAGCCGGCGAAAGACAGCTGACAGCTCATCTCCCACAGTAAGACAAAGACAAAGGCTAAGAGTGAAGAGTCAAGAAGCAACAACACAATGTAATTCAGAGACAGAGAAACATGCACTAGGAGAACCAGTTGTAGCTGAAAAGCTTGGCTATGGGGACAGAGAAATGGGAGGTAGGAAGCTGCAGTTTCTTGAACTAGGAAACTCTAAGCTAGAGGAGTGTATATGTGTGTTACATTTTTTAAAAAAATTTAAAGAGGGTACACTGGGAAGGAAAGAAGTCTGAAAGAATAGCAGAGAGCTAAGGGAGGGGGCTGTGGAACCAACCAGGGCTAACGAGAGGCAGTGGCCACGGTTCAAGGAGCATAGCCTCCATCAGCAGGTGATGGAAAGCCACTGAGGGCTCTTCGTGGGCCAGGTGTGCATTTCAGATTAATTACTTTACTTCAGTGTGGTGGCTAGACTGGATAGGAATCACGTTAGGTTAGATGATTAGGAGATTTTTACAATAAGGCAGGGGAAAAAGTGAAGCTGTGAGTGAAGAGGAGAGATGGAATATTTTCCCAGTTGGGAGCTGACAGATGTAGAAAGGGAGATGACCACAGGTTTCTCTGACTTTCAATTCTGGGTAACGAAGGTGTCATTAACAGAATGGAAAGGAGCAGCAGGGGGCAGTGGGTCTGAAGGGGCATCAAACAGTTCAGATGGGGACATACAGAGTTAGACTATGGGAACTGAGCAAGCAACTGGTTATTAAAAAAGTCGTGAGCTCAAGAGTGATGTCAAAACTGGGGACCTAATTTTGAAGTCACCAGCTCTGGTAAGGTAGATAAAATGATGGCCCTGGTATAGCATGTCCAGAGAGAAGACACAAAGACGGTAAGATACAGAAGGCCAGGTCCAAGATCTAGCAAGGGGCCCACCAGAGCCACCTAGGAGGAAGACTCAAGGCACCTTGAAAAACTCAATGTCACAGATGCCAACAGCACTGAGCACTTCAAAAAGAGGGAGGTTAGATGTGCTTCTTGCACAAACAACTTAGCTCCAAGTAATCGCTAAACTTCATACAGTCTTCTAGTCTGGCAGTCGCTAAATGGAGTGACTCCACCTCAGGGAACAGAGGAGTAAATACCAGATGATCTGTGCCTACTTCACATTTAACTCATTGTCCTTTTAACTTTTTCCATGTTTTACAATATATGCCATATTTTGGTAGAGCAAAATGTATAGTTCATAAATAAATGCAAAAAAAGGGGGGAGGCACCTGGGTAGCTCCGTTGGTTAAGTATCTGACATCGGCTCAGGTCATGATCTCACAGTCCATGGGTTCAAGCCCAGCATCGGGCTCTGTGCTGACAGCTCAGAGCCTGAAGCCTGCTTTGGATTCTGTGTCTCCCTCTCTCTGCCCCTACCCCGCTTGCTCTGTCTCAAAATAAAATAAAATAGAATAAAATAGAATAAAATAAAATAAAATAAAATAAAATAAAAGACATAAAAAAAATAAATGCATACATCTCTATCTGCATACTCAAAACTTACCAATATAAGTGTGTCCATTTCTGTACAGAACTAATAAAAAATGTATTTGAACAGCATAAAGTAATAGAAAAACGTAAGATGCACTTTTTTTTAAAACTGAGATAAAACTGACATAACATTATATTAGCTTCAGGCGTACAACATGATTCAGTATCTGCATATGTTACAAGATAATCACCATGAGTCAATATCCATCACCACACATAATCACAGTGTTTTTCTTTCTTGTGATGAGAACTTTTAGGAGGTGCAATTTTATAAGTGTGGATTCTGGCGACAATTCAAAACCAATACAGCTGACCCTTGAACAACACCGGTTTGAAATGCACAGGTCCATGTATATGCAGGTCTTGTTCAATAAATATAATGTAATTCTATAAAATATATTTTCTCTTCCTGATGGTAACATTTTCTTTCTTCTAGCTTACTTTTTGTAAGAATACAGTATATGATACAAAATATATGTTAACCAACTATGTTATTGGGAGGTTAGGTTTGGGAGAAGTCAAAATGTATATGTGGATCTTCACCTGCAAAGGGGTTGGCACTCCCAATCCCCACACTGTTCAAGGGTGAAGTGTAATTTCTAAGTTTACCAAGTCAAAATCTCATCAACTTCCCTGGCCCGTTCTTTCAAATTAACTTTTCAAAGCACATTCTTTCAACCCTCCCGTTTACTTTACTGATTTGATATGCTAAGGAGGAACATTTTCCTGAAATGGAAGCATTCTCAAGTATATTTTTAATACATATTAAAATAGGTTTTAAAAAAATTTTTTTAATTTTTTTTTTTTTTTAATTTACTTGAGAAAGAGACAGTGTGAGCAGGGGAGGGTCAGAGAGAGAGGGAGATACAGAATCCGAAGCAGGCTCCATGCTCTGAGCTAGCCATCAGCACAGAGCCCAATGCGGGGCTTGAACCCACGAACCGTGAGATCATGACCCAAGCTGAAGTTGTATGCCTGACAGAGCCACCCAGGCACCCCTAAAAAATTTCTTAAGAAACAGGTCACTTAATAGGGGCCAACTCAAAAAAATTAGTTCTAACCACTTTTAGTATGTCCTTGCACTAGAACTTAGTGCTGTTCAGAAAGATGAAGGATTTCCAGAATTGTGTTAAAACACTTCACTGAGGTACCACTAAAATAATCACGTATTAATGCTAGAATAGGGGTTTTTTTTGTTATTTATTTATTTGAGAGAGCATGTGCATAAAAGGTGGGGAGTGGGGGCCAGAGAGCAAGGGATACAGAATCCCAAGCAGCCTCCGTACTGTCAGCACAGAGCTTGATCTCATGAACTGTGACCTGAGCCAAAATCAAGAGTCAGACACTCAACTGACTCATACACCCCTAGAATTGTTGTTTTAAGTTTATTTATTTTTTTAGTACTCTCTACACCCAGCATGTGGCTCGAACTCACAAGCCCAAGGATCAAGAGTCACATGCTCTTCTGAACCAGCCAGACACCCCGAGAGGACAAACTATTTACTGACAATCTAGTTTTTTAGTAAATTCAGTAATTATGTATTTAATCTCTTGACAAAAATACTTCAGGTCCATGAAAACATTTTGGCTCTGATTCCTCAACTAGCTAACTCTTCTGATATTAGACACGCACATTACTTATATTTTGAGAGCCAGAAATAACATTCAAATAATTTCTAAACATGTAGACACTTATGAAATATTGTTTTATCAAAGTATATTTGACATACAATGTTAGATGAGTTTCAAGCGTCCAACAAAGTGATCTGACAGCTCTGTGCTTTATGTTCTACCCCACAAGTGTGGCTACCATCTGTCACCATACAACACTAGCACAGCACCACTGACTATATTCTCTATGCTGTACCTTCCATGCCCGTGACTTCGTTACTCCATAACGGGAGGCCTGTACCTTCCACCCCCCTTCGCCCATTTTTCTTATTTCTCCGACCCTATCCCCTCTGGCAACTGTCAGTCTGTTCTCCGTACTTATGGGTCTGTTTCTGCTTTTGTCTATTCATTTGTTTTGTTTTTGGATTCCACATATAAGTGAAATCACATGGTATTTGCCTTTATGAAACACTTTTTACAATTTATTCTCACTGTTACATATAAGTACATTATGCTTCACCCAATAAAGTACACATAATTTTATAGTAACTGTCCTTGTCCCTAGAAATCTCATTTCGACCTCCCCAATGTTAAGTCTACAAATAATAAGCAACATAAACTACGGCAAACAAACTTATCCACCAAAATGGAGACCATCAGAATGAAGTAAAGAGTCTATTTTGAAGTTCAAGACAGTATGATTCAGGAAAAATTAAGTGCAGTACTGGAAGTAAATTCCCGAATGTAGTCCCTCACCCCATACCCACCCCCAAAAGATGACAAAGGTCGAAAATGGAAACACAAAACCAGAGGGGTGATGTGCACAGGGCAACAAGATTATCTGGGTATGTCTATGATGTCCAGTCCGGACACGAGAAATCATCTTCCATCAAAACCCTCGCCCACAGGCAGCGCTGACCTGCTGCGTGATGACAGGCCTGACCCGATTAGGCAGCCGCTGCCCTCTTGGACTCCTGTCACCTTACCTTCTCTAACCTGAGCTATTAATGGCCTCAGGGACCTGACAGTCTGGATACACTGCTCTGTAAACTAAAAATATCCTGGCCTCAATGCTTCTGAGAGCCAGCTGGCAAGGCTATTCCCAAAGGAGGCTGGCAAGAAGACACAGCTCAACAGCAGGATTGGGACAATGGGCTTGGAATGGCATCCGCCTTACAATGGCTCACGAACACGCTACAGGCCCTCCCGGCTTCGCCTGGCTTCCAGACATGAACATTCACAGCCCTTAACATCACTGTGCTTGTGATTCAAACGATCACACTGAGGAGGTGGCCAACACATATTCCTCAAATTGCTACCCAGCTTACAGGCACCAGGTGGCTCAGTTGGAAGAGTATACAACTCCCGACCTCGGGGTGGTGACATCAAGCCCCATGTTGGATGCAGAGATTACTTAAGGAAATAAAAAATAAAACCTAGGGGCACCTGGGTGGCTCAGTCAGTTAAGCATCCGACTTCGGCTTGGGTCTCATGGTGAGTCTCATGGTGAGTTCAGCCTCCCATCAGGCTCTGTGCTGACAGTTCAGAGCCTGAAGCCTGCTTCACATTCTGTGTCTCCCTCTCTCTCTGCTCCTCCCCTGCTCACACTCTGTCTCTCTCAGTCTCTCAAAAATGAATAAATGTTAAAAAAAAATTTTTTTTTTTTAGGTAAAACTTAAAAATTGCTACCCAGCTTAGAGGATGAGAAACAGGAACAACTCAGTCACGTCCACATTAAGCTGAATCATAACCACAGGAAACACTAAGAGCGCAGAGTTCCCGTTACTAACCACTCAGCACATCTAAATCATACCTGCCCGTAAGAGCCACTGTGCAGCTCTCACTAGCCACCACCCTGTTTCCTCCTCCTTTCACCCTGACCAAACGCACATGCGCACATCCTAGGGCCAGTCTGTGTCCCAGCTCGGGGGCCTCAGGCAGTCAGTCCTCTGCCCTCACAGTGCTGTGAGGACCCAATGTGTGAAAGCGCCTAGCGTCCTCTTTGACCAGCCTCACACACGTGGCAGCTATCAGCACCATCAGCGAGTGACAGGGTTCTAGGGAATGAACAAGACAACGCGGCTGAGGGGTTCCGTAAAGCAGAAGACACAGCACTGACCACTGGATGGCACTGTGTTAAGTGGCCTCAACACACACCCGTGCATTTCGTGGAGTCCAGGCCCAGGCTGCAGTGGCTGACCAGAGAATGGGGAGCACCAGAGGTACCCCCTGCATCACCAGAGGAAGTATAGAGTACAAGAACCCCAGCGGAGGACAAGCTAAGTACTTAACTTCAAAAATTATTTCCAAACGCGTGTAACCTTTCCTCCGGGATTCTACTGCTACGATCTTGTGCTACAGATTCAATCTGCACGTGTTCACTGAGCCCCGACTCTGAGCCAGGCACTGTTCTAGACGCTGGTGTGAGGACAAACATGGCTCTTCTTCTCAAAGCTTACAAGTTAACACACACGAGGACAAAAATGTCATTCACCCTAAGTTCTCATGGCAGTGCAGTTTGGATCCATGTCACAGGATACATATATATTTATCAGAATAAAGTAAGGCTGAATTCCTCATAACCTAAGAGTCGGGGAGGCCTTCTGACTAGGACAAACCCAGAAGTCAGAAAAGATTATTAAATGTAACTGCATAAAAATAAACTTCAGGGGTGCATGGCTGGCTCAGTCAGTTGAGAACATGCAACTCTTGATCTCGGGGTCGGGAGTTCAAGCCCCACAGTGGACGCAGAAGGAAAGAAGGAAGGAACAAGATTAAAAAAAACAATAAACTTCCCTATGTCAAACACACACCATTAAGTCAAAACATAATAACTAAAATAAAAACAAACCTTTTCAACAAGGCTCTAAGAAACTGAGACCACCCCCAAAACCCAATAGAAAAATGGGCCAAGAACATGGGTAGTTCATAAGAAACATGAATGAGTCTCTCTCACATACCACGTCCTTTAAGGAAGGCGTACTGGCTCAAACACCAAAATACAACCACATGGCAAGTGCCTCCAAGCTTCTCCCCTGCTGATGAGGTTTCCCTCCCGAATCTCCAAAAAGTCTCCCTGCCTCCACCCTCAACAGTGATGTGCAGGAGTGACCCCTTTGAAATGGTTATGACCCAGCAATTCCCCTCCTAGGTGATATCCAACAAGAATGAAAACATGTCCACACAAACCGTGTCATGAATGTTCCCCAAGAAGAGGGCCTGGCCACTGGGGCCATCCCTTTTCTTTCTTTTTTTTTTTTTTTAATGTTTTATTTATTTCTAGGAGAGAGAGAGACAGCATGAGCAGGGGAGGGTCAGAGAGAGAGGGAGTCACAGACTGAAACAGGCTCCAGGCTCTGAGCTGGCAGTCAGCACAGAGCCCGACGCGGGGCTCGAACCCACGAACCGCGAGATCATGACCCAAGCGAAAGTCGGACGCTTAACCGACTAAGCCACCCAGGCGCCCCAGGGCCATCCCTTTTCTTATCAGATATGATTTGTACCTTCTCCCATTTTGTGAGTTGCCCTTTTCATGCTTGATGGTGTCCTTTCACAAACAAACTTTTGTTTACTCTTAATGGAGTCCGATTTATCTACTTTTTCTTTTGTTGCCTGTGGTCTGGGGAATACTTTCCCCTATGTTTTCTTCTAAGAAGCTCTTGGCCTGGGCCAGGGGAGGGGGTGTGTGTGTGGTGGGGGGAGTGACTAGGTGGCTTAGCTGGTTAAGTGTCTAACTTCGGCTCAGGTCATGATCTTGAAGTCTGTGAGTTTGAGCACTGCGTCTGGCTCTGCACTGACAGTGCCTAGAGCCTGCTTCGGATTCTGCATGTCTCCCTCAGAAATAAACAAGAGCTCTTCAGTTTTAGCTCATGTGTTTAGGTCTTTGATCCATTTTCAGTGAATTTTTATATACAGACTAAGGTAAGAGTTCAACTTCATACTTTTCCGTGTGAAAGCAATTCATTTTTATTGACCCTTACAAAGCTATCAGAAGGTGCTATGGTCCGAATGTCTGTGTCCCCACAAGATTCATATGCTGAAACCCGAACCCCCAAAGATGATGGTATTAGGAGGTGAAGGCTCTGTAGTGTGTAGGTCCTGAAAGGAGAGCCTGCATGAATGGGATCAGAGCTCTTACAAAGTGGCCCCGCAGAGACCCTCAGGCCCCACTGGGAGAGGACAAGCGAGAAGACACGAGCTTATGAGCCAGGGCTCTCCCAAGGGCATGGCCATGCTGGTGTCTTCATCTCGACTTCTGGGCCTCCAAAACTGGGAGAAATAAATGTTTGTTGTTTATAAGCCACCCTGTCTGTGCAGGTACAGAATTCCGCGTCCTTCTCCACAGGTCATGTGAGAGGCAATGCCCACACTCTCTCCTTAGTTGGGCAGCTCCTCCTAGCCACTGACAAACGTTTATGAAAAAAGCGTTTTTGTTTTTGTTTTTGAGAGAGAGACAGACAGACAGAGAGCCAGAGCCCAAAGAGGGGAGGGTCAGATAGAGAGTGGGGAGAGAGAAAGAATCTCAAGCAGGCTCCACACCTGGTGTGGAGCTGACATCAGGCTCGATCTCACAAAACTGGGAACATAAGCTGAGCAGAAACCAAGAGTGGGACACTCAGCTGGCTGTTATATATGTGATGAATCACTAACTTCTACTCCTGAAACCATTATTACACTATAATGTTAACTAACTTGGATTTAAATGACATATTAAAAAAAAGAAAGAGAAGTTCAACTGACTGGGCCACCCAGGCACCCTGAAAAAAAATGCTTTTTCTTTTTTTAAGTTTATTTTTTTATTTTGAGAGAAAGAGAGAAATCGTGAGAGTAGGGGAAGGACAAAGAAAGAGAATCCCAAGCAGGCTCCACACTACCAGTCTAGAGCTTGATGTGGGGCTTGAAATAACAAACCATAAGATCATGACCTGAGCCAAAATCAAGAGTCAGATGTTCAACTGACTGAGCCACCCAGGCGTCCTGAAAAAATAATTTTTAACCTTACTTTTCTTCACTTTACATGTGGTTGGTATCTTTTAACGTTAGTACATATGTAAGTACATATACAGATCTAACACATACACTTTAATATCTGCTTGAACCAGTATAGGACTTTTTGAGAGACTTAAGAAAACTCGATTCAAGGATACAGGTGTTCACTGTACTATTTTTTCAAATTTTATGCAGGTTTAAAAGATTTTAAAACCTATTTCAACCTATTTTCATAGGTTACAAATTTTTTTCACACAGTTGTTCCTTATTTCAGGAGCTGGAACAAATTCCCAACTGAGCTGATACTTTTGACTTGGCCACTTAAGATTTCACAAAGCTTAGGGGTGCCTGGGTGGCCCAGTCGGTTGAGCTTCCGACTTCGGCTCAGGTCATGATCTTGCAGTTCGTGGGTTCGAGCCCTGCGTTGGGTTCTGTGCTGACAGCTCAGAGCCTGGAGCCTGTTTCAGATTCTGTGTCTCCCTCTCTCTCTACCCCTCCCCCACTCGTGCTCTGTCTCTCATAAATAAATAAACTATTAAAAAAAATTTTTTTTAAAGATTTCACAAAGCTTATATAACATTTTCTTAATATTCTATCATTTCCTACCAATCAAGCAACAGAATAAGACTCATTTCAAGCTGTACTTGACCCTGCAAGTGCAGGGGATCTTTACTTTTTTAAATTGTTCAGACACGAGGTCATTTAGTCAGAGTCAAAGCCGAAGTCCTTTCAATGCCCCTAAAGCTCACAGGTCGGAATCCCCTGGCACCTTCTTCACAGACCAGCCTCCTGCTGTTCTGGAACACACGGGGCTTGCACCTGCTACCGGGCCTTCTCCGCACAAAACAAGACACTCTTCTAACCTAGACATCTCCCATCTCCAAGCCCTCACCACCTTCAAGGTTTTGTTCAAATGCCACTTTATCAATGAAACCCACCCGCTCTGGCAATGGCAACCAGCTCTCACACCGCACCTACACTCCTGAACTCTTCTACCTGATTGGAAAGAACAAGTACAGATTTTCAAGTGACAGGCAAACAAGAAAACACAGGGAGCTGTGGATTTAGAGAGTCCATCAGAAAAGAGACTAGGACAGGGCAGTCAGCAGCAGACCAGGGGAGGGGCCGCACAGAAAGGAGCCAAAGGAAGCTTCCCTGGGCTTGCTCAGCACAGGGCAGCGTGACCAACACAAAGGAAGACAAGGACATTGCTCAGTGTGACAGCTGTCATCCACTTTCACCATGTCTTTTCTCTCACCTTTTGGAGGCCTTCTCTTTCAATGGTTCTAAGAATCTGAGTAACCTGGGCCTGAGATACTCCATTCTTCCCGGGGCAGCACAACCGCAAAGTTGGAGGCATAAGTTACGAAGGTTCTCAGCACAATCTATCATCTTGCTTTCACTACATTTAGTGTTCCGGATGGACTCTCATTTTTCCACTGCCTTGTATTTCAGATTCTGTATAAATAAGCAAGATACTAAGGACTCTAGCAGACTAAGCCTTGCTTGCAAACAGTATTTTAAAATCAGGGGTGCCTGGGTGGCTGAGTCAGTTAAGCATCTGACTTTGGCTCAGGTCATGATCTCAGTTTGTCGGTTCGAGCCCTGCATTGGGCTCTGTGCTGACAGCTAGCTCAGAGCCTGGAGCTGTTTCTGATTCTGTGTTGCCCTCTCTCTCTCTCTCTCTGACCGCCCCCTGCTCACACTCTTTCTCTCTCAAAAATAAATAAAACATTAATTTTTTTAATTAAAATAAAATCATAACCCTTCTCTGTTTACAAAACTCTTTTGGATCTATTTAATCATCTTTCATATTAAACAGATGTCAACCTCCTGTGAATGTCTTGTTGCCCCACAAACAAATGACGTGGGGGGTCCTAAGCAACCAAGTGAGAATTAACATCCTTTACTCCAGCACCCCTGTAACAGAGAAGACGGGTACAGGGTGTTCTGAGTAAAAAGGCGGAGGTGACCTGCGGCTATCCTCTCGCTCAGATTCTATTTCCCATGGCACTTCCCTTCCCCAGAATCATTAAACCCTTAAATCAGGTAAGTTAGTAATTTTCCACAAATGAACAGAAACTCTAAACCTATAGGGACATTTAAAGGAGCCAACATGCGGCACCTGAATGGCTCAGTCGGTTGGGGGCCCGACTTCAGCTCAGGTCATGGTCTCATAGTTCCTGAGTTCAAGCCCTACAATGGGCTCTGTGCTGACAGCTCAGAGCCTGGAGCCTGCTTCATATTCTGTGTCTCCCTCTCACTCTGCCCCTTCCCCACTCATGCTATGTCTTTGTCTCTGCCTCTCTCTAAAAAATAAACATTAAAATAAATTAATTAATTAAATAAAGCAGATGTGACTATCCCAGTAAAGGAGAGAGATTCCTCACCCCGACCATCTCCCCCTCAGCATGTGGCGGCTGATGCTGCACTTGATCAAGTCCAAGAGCAAACCTAAAATCCTCACACAGTTCTGAGCCTGCCCCCAATGTACCAGGGGACCACACTGTGCCTTCCTCACCCCCACTCACCCCTGAACTGAACAAGCCCGCACTCTACTCCCGCAGCAGTTCTTGGGATTCTCTACACGCTATACCTGGATTGTTAATTGGCATCAAGTCACCCGTTACAGGCTGTAGGACTGGTGCATGTTGAGCATCTCTGACTGCCCAAACTATTCCAAATAAAGCTCCTTTCTCTTTTAAATGCATCTACCTTCAATCCTAACAGTGCAGATTCCTTGTTATGAAATTTGTACTTGAGTAACAGCTCCACAGATTCTCAAACAACTATAAACAGTGAGATTTGGAAACCCTAAGCATCATATTAGAAATGGAATTAAGAGGGGCGCCTCTAGGTGGGCTCATTCAGTTAGGTGTCTGACTTCGGCTCAGGTCATGATCTCACAGTTCGTGGTTCAAGCCCCATGTCAGGCTCTGTGCTGACAGCTTGGAGCCTGGAGCCTGCTTCCAATTCTGTCTCCCTCTCTCTCTGCCTCTCCATGGCTCATGCTCTATCTCTCCCAAAAATAAAATAAACATTAAAAAAAAAAATGGAATTAAGAAAAAAATATTCAGAAATGTAATTCTTTATTCTTTACTACTTAAACAGGCAAGGCTTCAATACCCTTGCAAGGAAAAGAGCAAGTGCAAAATCATATGGATATGGTGATAACACAAGTCCTCTCTGAAATCAGAGTTGAAGTGTGAGACTGTACCAGCATTCAAAAAACCAAAGGAAGAACTGCCTGTGCAAATGGCCAGGAGCAGAAAGGGACTTGGTGTGTGCAAAGAGGAAGGAAACAGAAAGAGAGAATAGTAAACAAGGAGGAACTCGAGTGAGAAGTTAGAGAGGTAGGCAAAAGCCAAATCTGGACAGTAAATACGTAAACCGCATTGTGCACCATGAGAAGTTTTGTGGAAAGTGACACCTATGTTAAAAAAAAAAAAAAAAAGACTAAGAAATAAATAGTCCAGGTGAGTGATGATGGTAGTCTGGACAAGGGGTAGTCATAAATTCATAAATAGGTAACTGGAGGGGCGCCTGGGTGGCTTAGTCGGTTAAGTGTCCGACTTTCGCTTAGGTCATGATCTCGCGGTTCGTGGGTTTGAGCCCCGCGTCGGGCTCTGTGCTGACTGCCAGCTCAGAGCCTGGAGCCTGTTTCAGTCTGTGACTCCCTCTCTCTCTGACCCTCCCCTGCTCACGCTGTCTCTCTCTCTCTCTCTCTCTCCTAGAAATAAATAAAACATTAAAAAAATTAAAATAAATAAATAAATAGGTAACTGGATATATGACAAGGGTGACTTTTTTTTTTTTTTTTTAATTTTAGAAAGACGGAGTGTGAGTGGGAAACGGAGGGAGGGAGAGAATCTTAAGTAGTCTCCATGCTCAGCACAGAGCCTGATCCAGGGCTCAACTGCAAGACCCTGGCATCACAACCTGAGCCAAAATCAAGAGTCGGATGCTCAATGGACTGAGCCACTCAGGTGCCCCATTTATTTACTCATTCATTCATTCATTTTTTTTAAGTTCTTATAATTGTGTATATGACTCCAAAGCATGAATGCAATCCAGACTAAAGGTTCCAAAGTAGGAATTTGGGGGTCAAATAAAGCCCGAAGACATGCTCTGCTTTGGCCAAAGTTTACTTTTTAAAACTTGAGCTAATTTGGTATCCAAAAAAATCAGTATTTCCAATCTCTCTCGGAAATCACGAGATCTGGCAAACAACACTTGGCTAGTGGCAACCGGCTAGAGCACAGGCTTTCTGGTTTACCCCAATCCCTACACACAGCACACTTGACCCATTCATACCACCTGCTGGAAAGACCTTCCAGTATGGTACCTTAATTTAGGGATGCCAGAAGCCCTCATTCACATAAAAACGTCCCAGTTTGGATCCTGAAGTAGATAAGCAGGTTCATCTCACCTTAACACAATTTTGATCAAGAATTAGTTTTAAGTAGGGGCACCTGGGTGGCTCAGTCGGCTAAGTGTCCAACTTCGACTCTGGGCATGATCTCATGGTTCGTGGGTTCGAGCCCCGCATCGGATTCTGTGCTGACTGCCAGCTCAGAGCCTGGAGCCTGCTTCAGATTCTGTATCTCCCTCTCTCTCTCTGACCCTCCCCTGGTCACGCTGTCTCTCTCTCAGAAACAAATAAAACATTAAAAAAAAAAATTGGTTTTAAGCAGCCTACCACCACCAGTGAGAGACACCCAGAACCTAAAGGCCCAGGCACAGAGAGAATTCCATTCTGATACAACCAAACCAGGGCAAGGAACAACACCCACACGGTCTCGACATGCCCGTTCCTACCACTCAGGCTTCCTCATTTTGCAAACCAGGAAGAGACACAAGTACTGTCAGACTGTAAGCTCCAGGAGGGCAGGAACCTGTCCTTCCTTCAACGCTGTGTAAACTGAATCCAACAGGAGCTTAGTATTTGGACATCTATGACACACTTGTAAAGGAATAATTCTCAATCTGACAACTTCCCATTCCACTGCCAAAAGGCATCGCTAATTCAAGGGATGTAAAAATGTCATTTATAGCAAAAGGGATCTCCAGGGTTCTGAGTGTGTACGTGTCTACCATTTCACATCTGAATACTTTCGGGACTCTGAAACCTTTTGCGTCTCTACCTCTTCCACTTAATGCTCCCTCATATTCACCCTCACCCCACCTCCACTCGACAAGGAGAGGTAAGATACAGCTCTCAAAAGGTTAACTAATCCACTTAAGTTTCACAGGTAATTTCTTGAAAAGCTATGTCAAGTTTGGGAACTAGCAAACTCAACCACAACCCCATCTCGCAAACCTAACCCTCTGTAATCTTCTGGGCCCAATTTCCTCCGCAGGGCCTTCCCACCGGTGCCAGCAGCCAGCATCCCCGCGGACCCCGCGCCCCAGCTGGAGGCCCTCGGCCAGGGCAAGCCGCTCCACCCCGCCCCCAGCCTCCTTCGCAGAAAGGGAATAACAATCAACTCGGAGGGTTTTTCTCCCGTGGGGTTGCAGGAGAAATGCACGGTGGCCGGCGTACACTCAGCATCCAGCCTGGCAGCTCCGGTCGGCATCATCGCCGTCCCGGGCGGGGTGGGCCCGGCGGCGCTGGGCGGACCCGCGCTCGGGGAGGGTCGGGGGCGAGGGGCCTGGCGGGCGCGGCTCACTCACCTGCAGGCGGACGTTGAGCATCATGGAAGCCACAATGTAGAGGTAGGGGAAGTTGATGCGCAGCCGCCAGGCCAGGTCGAAGAAGATGAGCAGCGTGCGGGTCAGCCCCTTGCAGAAGACCCCATAGGAGCGGGCGGCGGCCGAGCGCGAGAGGCGGACAGCCAGGCCCGACAGAGCCGCCGCCATATAGACCGGCGCCCGCCGCCCGCCCGCCGCGCACCTACCTGCCGCGGACCCCGGCCGCCCCGCGCTCCGAAGCCCGCCCGCCCGCTCGGCGCCGCGTCGCCCCCGGGCCTCCGCCCCGGCCGCTGGGCCGCGCTCGGCGCGCTGAGGGAGCGAAGGAGGCGGCGGCGAGGCCGGGGGCGGGCGGGCGACGGAGAGTGCAGTCCACGCGTCACACTCGGCGAAGCGCCTCCGCGCGCCGCCGCCTGGTCCCGGCAGGGCCGCGCGGCCTGACGTCACAATGCCCGCGCCGCGCCTGCGCACCTCTGCCCCGCCCCCTACCCCGCCCCTTGTCACCTTCTGCAGGTGAGATGCGCATGCGTGGGCCAGGCGGAGCAAGCTGCCGCGGCAGAGGATGATGCGTTGTCTCCGTCTGCCCCCTAAAGATAAGCAGGAAAATTAAAATACACGAGAAGGTGAACAGTGAATTTTAGAGGATTGTACAGTGTTCATGCACTGAGTCCTGCGGAATTGCACATTTAAAAATTGTTAAAATAGTAAGTTTTATGTAATGTATGTCTAACCGCAGTTGTAAAAAGGACCTGAGGGGCAGAGCATGCTCCCTGGTTAGATTGTTTCAGGGCCCTAGCCGTTGTTCAGTGTCAACTTATAAAAACTTTAATCTTTTTTTATTTTTTTAAATGTTTATTTTGAGAAAGGGGGAGGGGCAGAGAGAGAGGAAGAAAGAGAATCCCAAGCAGACTCTAGGCTGCCAGCACAGAGCCCATGGTGAGGCTTGATCTCACCAAAGGTGAAATTATGACCTGAGGCTAAGTTAAGAGTTGGATACTTAACCCCCGACCCACCCAGGCGCCCTTAAAATTTAATCTTTAATAATTATGATAATAGTCCCCTAATGTAAAAAAGTAAAAATATTGAAACTTACAAAACTTCTTGTATTCTGTTTCAGGGTGGGTTTTTTATTTTTTATTTTTTATTTTTTTACTTATTTCGGAGAGAGAGAGCATGAACAGGGGAGGGTCAGAGAAAGAGGGAGGTACAGAATCTGAAGCAGGCTTCAGGCTCTGAGCTTGCTCTCAGCACAGAGCCCAACCCAGGGCTGGAACCCACAAACTGAGATCATGACCTGAGCTGAAGTCGGATGCTTAACCAACTGAGCCATCCAGGTGCCCCTTGACAGTTTTTACATTCATACTTCAGCATATAGGCTTCTATCAAAGATTTCCATGGTATGAAGGTAGACGTCTTATTTTTAGTTTCAGACTAAGTATTTTGTGCCCCTACTTCTTCCTACCAATGAAAGTTTGGGAATTTGGTACAGATGAGAAAAAGAGTTGCACTGATGAAATTAGAAGTAAGCCTTGAGGCACCTGGGTGGCTCAGTTGGTTAAGCACCAAACCTAGACTCAGGTCATGATCTCATGGTTCATGAGTTTGAGCCCTGCATCAGGCTCTGTGCTGACAACTCTGAGCCTGGAGCTGCTTCAGATTCTATGTCTCCCTCTCTCTGTGCCCCTCCCCTGCTCATGCTCTGTCTCTCTCTCTCTCTCAAATAAATAATAAATAAATAAATAAATAAATAAATAAATAAATAAATAAAACATTAAAATTTTTTAAAATAAAAGCAAGCCTTAAGCCCCCTAAGAAAGTTAGAAAGCAACAATGTGAAAATATTTTTTTTGAAAATAGATTTAAATGTAAAACTTCTTTGTCCCCAAATGGGTTTGCAATAGTAATCATTTATAGAAGTCATTTAAAAAAATTCTCTTACCCTGAGGGGCACCTGGGTGACTCAGTTGGTTAAGTGTCCAACTTCAGCTCAGGTCATGATCTCACAGTTAGTGAGTTAGACCGATGTCAGACTCTGCGCTAACAGCTTAGAGCCTGGAGCCTGCTTCAGATTTTGTGTCCCCCCCTCTGTCCCTTCTTCACTTGTGCTTGCTCTCTCTCTCTTAAAAATAAACATTTAAAATTATTTTAAAAAAATTCTCTAGCCTGAAATGAATTCACGTTCAAAATCATTTAAAAATTTTTTTTCATTTTACTCATCTATAATACAAAGAAGGTTAAGAAAGGGTTATAAATCGTTTCTAGTATTGTCATTATGACTATTAGCATTATCATTTTTCTTTAAATGTCTACTGTGTAAAGATTGTACTTTTTTGGCTGGCTCAGTTGGTGGAGCATGCAACTCTTGATCTTGAGGTCATGAGTTTGAGCCCCAGGTTGGGTGTGGAGATTACTTAAAAGTAAAAATCTTAAAAAAAAAGAATTGTACTTTTTGATGCTCATAATATTATATTTACTATCCATGTGTTTCAAGCCAAGACCATTTTAAGTAGATATTTCAGGGGTTCTAGCTTTGGCTAGTTTTATTATTCAAATAGTATTTGTCAAAGTATTTGCACAAACCTTTAGTTTCCTTTATTTTTGCCGCATTGTATTTTGCCACATTTATCGTTGTCATAAAAAGCCCACTTCCCTTTTTTTTTTTTTTTTTTTTGGTAAGCTATTTTTTTCTTTCAGCGTTCAGTTGATGCTATCTTTGAGGATGCAGGAAACATGTTGCTGAATTAACATTGTCATTCAAGCTATCCTTCCCCAAAAAGCAAAATGAACACTTCTTGGTACAGTATTTAGAAAAATAATTTAAAGATTTTGAAGGCTAGAGTCTTCAGTGGAAAATTTATCAAAATTACCAAATCAATCTGACAACGTGTGAACAGGCTTGAAGATCAGCTGAATTTATTCTTAGGCGTGTGAAGATTCTCACTGGTGGAGATTTGGCAGTCCTGTTTATTAGAAGTATCTTGAAAGACCAGATGGGCTGCAGGGATGTGAGATATATATATATATTTATATATTCTCAAATCCTCCCTGGTTACTCATTTCTTTAAATGCCTTTGAGGCAATGAGGCATTTTTAACAAGGTATCCAGTTCCCATAAGCAATGGCAAACAGAATTAGCACAAAACCACGAGCAAGGTAAAAAGCCTTCTGTAATGAAACATAATGCGAGGTCAAAGAGAACATGAAGGAACCTTAACTAACAAGATCTGAGGTTCAATATATATGAAGATTAACTAGGTCTAAGCTATGGAGTAGGCTTGTAAATTAGCCTCACCTCCTAATTTAGCATTTAACTCAGCCCCCATTTTCTGGCATCTCTAGGAAGACATTCTGCTAGTTATAATTGGAGAAACAGGCAGAATTAATTATAAGTCAGTGTGAAAAGGATTTCCGCAGAGGTTCATAAAGGTTATGAAAGAAGATCGGAGAAAAGATGCTGAGACAAATAGGAGAATAATTTTATTCACGATTGATCAACAGGATCCAGGTGGTTTACCTATAGTCTTCTCTCCTGCTGTTTGAGCACCGGCTCAGGTGAGGGAAATAGTAGTCTTTTCTTTCCAGCTTCACCTGGAAGGAAGAGCACAGGGAGACAGGGTTCCATATTCAGCAACTTCTCAGAGCCCTGTGACCTGGTTCTGTAAAATGAGGATAAGGACACCCATCCTACAGGGTGTTTGTGAGAAATAAATGAAAGCAAGGTTGTACAGCACCCGGCACAGTCCTAGGCAGATAGAGGACATCCAGAAAGTCATACTTATTTTCATGCTTACGTCCCTTGAGACCTTAGAGTACAAGTTTAGTGGATCCATTAATAATCATAATTAGTGGCACCTGACTGGTTCCGTTGGTAGAGCATGTGACTCTTGACCTTGGGAATCCTGAATTTGAGCCCACATTGGAGGTAGAGGTTATTTGGGGGGGAAAAAAACTAGGGGAGGAGCACCTGGTGACTCTGTTGGTTAAGCATCCAACTCTTGATTTCAGTTCAGGTCATGATCTCACAGTTTAGGAGTACAAGCCCCATATTCGGCTCTGCACTAATAGTGTAGAGTCTGCTTGAGATTCTCTCTCTCCCTCTCTGCCCTACCCCAGCTCATGCTCGCTCTTTCTCAAAATAAATATTTTAAAAAGAAAAATGAGTTCCAATTTTGAGGCTTTCAATGCAATAAAAATTAAAGAAATGAGGAACCCCTGGGTGGCTCAGTCGGTTGAGCATCTGACTTCGGCTCGGGTCATGATCTCGCGGTTGGTGGGTTTGAGCCCTGCGTCAGGTTCTGTGCTGACAGCCAGTTCAAAGCCTGAAGCCTGTTTCGGATTCTGTGTCTCCCTCTCTCTCTGACCCTCCCCTGCTCATGCTGTCTCTCTCTCTCTCTCTCTCTCTCTCAGAAATAAATAAAACATTTTTTAAAGTAAAGAAATGAAAAAATACAAGCTTATCAAAAAATATATATATATAGTTACCCAAAAAATCATTACAATTAATAATGTTAAACTATGGATCACAAGCAACCCAAGAATGAAACTTCTGAAAAAGAGGATTAGACACAAATGACCCCGATTGTTGGTCAGAAATAATTTCTATTTCTTTGCTCCTTCCCATGGAGACTTGAAAGGTGGGGTGGATTTAAATATGAAAGCTCAGTTGCCTTTGTGAGAAATTTCAAGTTTCCTGGCTCTCACTGAAGGGCACTCAACATTGTTTCAGTAGATTAAGGACAATGTGAATCAATGACAAAGTGCTAGTATGGAGTCATTCTATTTATTTCTTTTATTTTTAAAAAGAGTTTATTTAGAGAGAGGAGGAAGGAGCAGAAAAAGGGGGAGAGAGAATCTCAAGCAGGGTGTCAACATGGAGCCCAACATGGGGTTTGATCTCACCAGCAGTGAGATCATGACCTGAGCCAAATCAAGAGTTGAGTGCTTAACCAACTATCCCCTACACTCATTCTTAGGTTAAAAAAAAAAAAAAAAGACAAAAGTATATAGAGATGTGTGTGTGCACACATGCACACAAACCTATGTATGCATAAAAATGTACACATATGTGCATTTATACCCATATACGTGTATGTATCTATGGGTGTATAAACTTATTTATTTATGTAAGTTTATTTATTTTGAGAGACAGAGAGAGAGGGAGAAACAGAATCCCAAGAAGCTTTGCTATTATCTCAGAGCCGGACGTGGGGCTCAAACTCACGAACCAGGAGATCATGACCTGAGCCAAGACCAAGAGTCAGACACTTAACCAACGCTTAACCCAGGTGCTCCTGTACGTATTTATACATACATACACATATGTGGGATGTGGGGGGTCTTTTTTTTTCTTTTGCTTATTTTTTAAATAAAAGGATAAACCATACATTTGGTTTAAAGTGCTTACCTTTACTGAGAGGGAAGGAATAGGGTAAAGGAGGCAAATTAAAGCTGTACTTCTCTGGACATACCTCATTTTGTAGAATTTGAGTTTGGAACCAGGTAAATATTTTATACAATTAGAAAACAAAGTTAAAGTTCTTTTAAAAAATCCCTGAGACTCATTCACAAAATGAAATAGATGAAGTTGGTGGCACAACCCAGAGAGGAGCCATTCCAAGAAACTTCACAGCTACAATTTGGACCCAAAAAGTAACAAACTGCTAATAAACTCCTAAATCATTTTCAGTAATCATATTATTGATGGTGCCCTTGGTATTATTATTATTCTGAAACTGCTGTGTGTTTGTACTGTAATGAGTAATTATGCTGGTGTTATTGAGAACAAAGGAATTTTTGTACGGGAGAAGGGAATTGCCCCTATAAACTTGATGAGTTTCAATAAAAACACCATAGTTCTGGGCACCTAGGTAGCTCAGTTGGTTAAGCATCTGACTTCGGCTCAGGTCATGATCTCACAGTTCACGAGTTCAAGCCCCGTGTCAGGCTCTGTGCTGACAGCTCAGAGCCTAGAGCCTGCTTCCGCTTCTGTGTCTCCCTCTCTCTCTGCCCCTTGGCCGCTCGTACTCTGTCTCTCTCTCAAAAAGAAATAAAACATTAAAAAATTTACCAAAAAAACCCACCCCACTATAGTCCTGAATTTAAATCAGAGGTATGGCATGAACTCAGATGTCTTTATCATAAAAATATTAGCATGTGTGTGCTTCCTAGCTCTGCTTACTGAAAAAGCCAAGGAATAGTGAGTGACCAACCTAGTAGCAATGAGTGCATCTAGTCCCCAGCTTGGAGTCTCCAAATATGTTTTCCTATTTAAAGCCAGATCCCAGGTCTGGGGCAGACAGTATACATACAAGATGAGCTTAGAACTTCCTGTCAGACCAGACAGAGCACTAGGGTTATGTCAGAAAGAGTCACGAACCAATTTAAAGAGGTTCAGTGGGACAATCTAAGCACCAATAAAGGTAATAACTACAATAGTATGAAACATACCAAATACAGACAATCCCTGAATTCATTATGGTTCTTGTATTAATTTCCTTGAGCTGCCGTAACGAATTAACGCAAACAGCTTAAAACAACAGAAGTTTATTTTCTCACAGTTCTGGAGGCTCAGTTGGTAGAACATGTGACTCCTGATCTCAGGGTTGTAAGCTTGAGCCCCATATGTGGCATGGAGTTTACTTAAAAAATAAAGGTGCTTATTTTTTAGTGACTCAGTTGAGCATCCAGCTCTTGATTTCAGCTCAGGTCATAATCCCAGAGTGGTGGGATTGAGTCCCACGTGCTTAGCATGGAGCCTGCTTGGGATTCTCTCCATCTCCCTCTGTCCCTCTCCCCAGCTCATGTGCACACTCTCTCTCAGTCTCTCAAAAATAAAACTAAAAAAATATATATATATTAAAAAATAGGGGCACCTGGATGACTCAGTCAGTGGAGCACACAACTCTTGATCTCAGGGTTGTGAGTCTGAGACCCATGTTTGGTGTAAAGATTACTTAAAAACACAATCTTTTTTTTTTTTTTTTAATAATAATTGGGACAACTGGATGGCTCAGTCAGTTAATTGTCCAACTCTTGATTTCAGCTCAGGTCATAATCTCACAGATTTTGGGATCGAGCCCTGTGTGGGGCTCTGCGCTGATAGCGTGGAGCCTGCTTGGGATTCCCTCTTGCTCCCTCTCTTTCTGCCCTTCCCCTGCTCGCATGCTCTCTCTCTAATAAACTGTAAAAAATTTTTTAATAAAAAATAAAATAATTAAATGAAATTAAAAATGATGGGGCACCTGGGTGGCTCAGTCGGTTAAGCATCTGACTTCGGCTCAGTTCATGATCTCAGTTTGTGGGTTTGAGCCCCACATCGGGCTCTGTGCTGACAGCTAGCTCAGAACCTGGAGCCTGTTTCAGATTCTGTATCTCCCTCTCTCTCTAACCCTCCCCTGCTCACACTGTCTCTCTCAGAAATAAATAAAACATTAAAAATTTTTAAAAATGAAATTAAAAATGATAATACTTATTTTGATAGAGAAAGTACAAGAAAGCATGGGAGGGGGCAGAGAGACGGAGTGAGAGAATCCCAAGCAGGCTATGCACTATCAGTGCAGAGTCCAATGTGGGGGTTGAACTCAACAAACCGTGAGATCAGGACTGGAGCTGAAAGGAAATCGGACACTTAGCTGACTGAGCCACCCAGGTGCCGCCTAAAAATGATAATAATTAAGAGATAAAATCAGGGTGTTGTCCTGGCCATGCTTTCTCTGGGGGGCCCCAGGAAGAATCCTTCCTTGCCTTTTCCAGCTTCCAGTGGTTGCAGCAATCATTGGCACCCCTTGCCTTGAAGCTGCATCGCTCTAGTCTCTGCCTCTTTCTTCACTTGGCTGCTTCTCTGTGTGTGTATCTACGTGTCCTCTCGTAAGGACACCAGTCATCGAATTTGGGGCCACTCTACTCCAGTATACTTCATCTTAACTAATTCCAGGTACAAAGACCCTGTTTCCAAACGAGGTCACCTTCTGAGGTTCCAGGTGGACAGGAATCTTTTTGGAACTCTATTCAACCCAATTCAGTACCTAATAACAATAACAAAATCAAAAACAATCTCACTGGTTACCTTTGGAAAATGCTTGGAGACAAATTCATTTTTTGTGAACTACTAAATAAAGGGAAAGAATGGAGCATTCGTCCTACTTCACCTGTATAAACTGAACTTCAGGGTAAGTAGTTAAGGGTATGTTTTTCTTTATCGAGGGACCCCTGCTAATAAGTAAAACAGGAATGTTACAATCAGAGTATCACCATTTTATAGCCCTTCATAATTAATGAATCTAAGCACTAACTGTTGGTGAGTGTCAACACCACAAAAAGAAACAACCAGATAAGCAACTCCTGAGGAAATAAAATCGAAAAAGAATGGAATCCGAATCCATCAAGCCTCTAGACCTAATTATCAGGAACATATTAAATGTCTGCAATGATGCAGCCAGAAAAATCAAGATTGTGACATTTACAAAAAAGATACTTAAAAAATTAAAGGGAAACTTTCAAATCTTAAAACAGATTTGGGAGTTTGATGTCTACCAAATCCAACATCATAGGGACTTTGTTTCCAAAAAGTCAACTGTAAAAAAAAATTTTTAAATAAAAAAATTAAGAGGGGGGTATTGGGAAAATTTGCTAATCTTAAGGAAGTATTATTTTTTTAAGGTTGATAATGGAATTATGGTTAAATTTATAAAAAGTTTGTATCTGTATATATTTTAAGTTTATTTATTTTGTGTTTTTTTTTGTTTTTTAATTTTTTAATTTATTTCTAGGAGAGAGAGAGAGACAGCGTGAGCAGGGGAGGGTCAGAGAGAGAGGGGGAGATACAGACTCTGAAATTGGCTCCAGGCTCCGAGCTGGCAGTCAGCACAGAGCCCTACGCGGGGCTCGAACCCACGAACCGCGAGATCATGACCTAAGCGAAAGTCGGACACTTAACCGACTAAGCCACCCAGGCGCCCCAAGTTTATTTATTTTGAAAGAGAGAGCAAGTGGGGAGGGAACAGAGAAAGGGAGAGGGAGAATCCCAAGCAGGCTCCACACTGTCAGTGCAGAGCCCAATGTGGGGCTCAATCCCACGAACCACGGGATCAGGACCTGAGCTGAAATCAAGAGTTAGTTGCTTAATTGACTGAGCTACCCAGGCACCCCAAAAGTTTATATTTTAAAAATACATACTAAAATATTTACAGATGTTATGTAATTTGCTTCCAAATAATGAGAGTGGGTATGGATGACCCAAAATGACGCATAAATTTGATCATTGCTAAATCAAATGCTGTATGTATGGAGATGCACTCTACTACTCTGCCTGCTTTTGCATACATTTAATATTTTCCATATTTAAAAATTATTTTTGAGATAATCTGAGAAAATTGGCCATGAATTAGGCATATCTGATATTAAAGAATTATTGTGTTTAGTGTGCTAATGTCTTTATAGCCATTTTATTAAGCCTTTCTCCTAGACATTCAACCTAAAGTAGTTATGAACAAAATCTTATGATGAAGGGAATTTGCTTTAAACTACTTCAGTGTGGGGGCACCTGGGTGGCTCAGTCAGTTGAGTGCCCGACTCTTGATTTTGGCTCGGGTCATGGTCCCAGGGTCGTGGGATTTAACCCCTTGTGGGATTAGCTCTTAGAGCTAAAGAGAATCTGCTTAAGATTCTCTCTCTCTTTCTCTCTCTCTCACACCCCACCCCCGCTCCCTCCCTTGCTCAATCTTTAGAAAGAAAGAAAGAAAAAGGAAAAAGGAAGAAAAGAACTCCAGTATGGAGAGTAAGGATATGAAGGACATAATAACAGCCTCATATTTATGATATTTATGATTGGTGTTGGGTGATAGATGCCTAAAAGTTTGTCAGGCTTTTCTATTTTTCTATATATTTAAAAGTATCTTTACTAAAGAGATAAAAATAATACCCAAAGACAATAAATATAATGTTTCTGTTAGGCTACAAAATGTCAAAAGTTTTCAAGTGGATTTCATTGTTATCAACATCAGTTAACAATACTAACATTTGGGGTGCCTGGGTGGCTCAGTCAGTTGAGAGTCTGACTTCAGCTCAGGTCATGATCTCACGGCTCATGAGTTCAAGCCCCACGTTGAGCTCTGTGCTGACAGCTAGCTCAGAGCCTGGAGCCTGCTTTAGATTCTGTGTCTCCCTCTCTCTCTGACCCTCCCCTGCTCATGCTGTCTCTCTCTGTCTCTCAAAAATAAGTTAAAAACATTAAAAAAAATTTTTTTAAACAATACTAATGTTCATGACACATAGCGGATGGACAATAAATATTTTGTAAGTGAATGATCACTCCAAGGATGTGTCAGGACCAAAAGCATGACATTCAAAAAGTCATGGATCAGGGTACCTGGGTGGCTCAGTCAGTTAAGCATCCGACTCTCCATTTTGGCTCAGGTTATGATCTTATGGTTCAGTTCACAGGTTGAAGCCCAACATCAGGCTCCACTTGGGATTCTCATTCTCTCCCTCTGTCTGTCCCACCCCCATGCATTCTTGTGCCCTCTCTCTGTCTCTCAAATAAATAAACTTTAAGAAGACATGGGTTGGGGCCTCTGGGTGGCTCAGTCAGTTAAGCGTCCAACTTCGGCTCACGATCTCGCATTTCTTGGGTTCGAGCCCCGCAGCGGGCTCTGTGCTGACAGCTAGCTCAGAGCCTGGAGCCTGTTTCAGATTCTGTATCTCCCTCTCTCTCTGACCTTCCCCTGCTCATGCTCGCTCGCTCTCTCAGAAATAAGTAAAACATTAAAAAATATTTTTAAGAAGTCATGGGTCATCTAGGTAAATCCAGAATACTCTCTGTGATGTTAACTCTCATGAAATAAATTGCAAAATTTATTTAGTGTCTGTGGAATGCTTAAAGTTTTATACAGCTTACCGAAAAGATAAGCATAATGCAAATTGCAATTTACTTTTTAGGTATCAGTACAGTGGTTCTCCATAGTCTCATTTCAGACTTTTAGTTTTGACCAAAGTGTCTCTGTGATGCCTTTTTTTATGAGTGCTGCTTGAAGACAAAAGAAGTCAACATTGAATAGGCTATTGATGTTTCTATCTGCGTGCTCATTTAATCCTCTGCCACTGCAGCCCTGGGAGTGTGCATCTGTGGGATTCCCCCTGCTCCACGGGAGGGCGTAGGAGTGGCCATCATCATTCCACAGGACCCTGCTTGCTGTCTACTGTTTGAAGCCTTTTAAGTTTGGGAGTGATTTTTTTTTAAGTTTCTTTCTTTATGTATTTTGAGAGAGAGAGAATCCCATGTAGGTTCAGCACCAGTAGTGTGGAGCCCCATGTAGGGTTTGAACTCCTGAACCATGAATGAGATTATGAGTTGAGCCAAAACCAACAGTTGGATGCTCAACCAACCAAGCCACCCAAGCATCCCAAATTCAGGAGTGATTGGCTGCCTAGAAATAGATAACTCATACATCAAGGACAAAGGTTTCAAAACATGGCAGAATCCCCCCATGGGCTGGATTACCAAGGGCTCAGATTTTTCAGGAACAGAAGCTTTGAACAAAGTCTCTAACGGACTGACTTTGATGTTGGCCAAAGACAAGGGGATGTCAGAAAGGGTAGTGAAAGGGGAAGTGAAAGATGTCAGCTACAGACTTGCTTATTCCTTGTGGAAACGGAGGCTGTGGATGGTGTCTACCTGCATTTCCTCACTCCCTGTATCATATCGAAAATCTGTGACTTCTCTTTCCTTGTCCTGCTCCTTATTATTCTATAGAAGATGAGTTGGTGCTGGTACTTGTCTTTGGTCCACAGAACACAGAACTTGAGATAGGCCCAAAGGCAGAGGGCACATCCCAGAGGTCCTGGACTTGGAGCCTTCGTCCTACCTGGACCAGATTCTGTGTTTCTCTCCCCAAGATTGATGAGTGTGTTCTTGGTTGAGTATGAAATCTTGATGGTTACATTATGGTGGGTGAGAGCATCTAAAAATATTTCACGGGTGGAAAGGTGTATGTGTGTGAGTGCCAGGCAGCCAGATGGTAAATGGCGCGTGTGGCAGGACCTGATAATCGCCCTGTCCCACCCACTCTTCCCTTCCTTAGAAGAGAAAAGAAAAAAGAAAATAGGGTGTTTTTTTTTTTTTAAGCAGGACCTGCATCTCCCAGCCTACACAGCGGCGGTGTTTGGTCATGTGACTAAGTTCTGACAGATGGGGTATAAGAAGCAAGGCAGCTTCCTGGGATCACCCTGAGGAGACCCTTCATTCACACTCCGCCCCACCCTTGCCTCCCTGTTTCTCCATCTTCTGCTTGTCACTCTTGTGCTGGCTTGAGCTCTGTCTTGGTACATGAGGAAAAAGCTGGACCTGTAGGCTTCTTAGATAAGAGGAACATACCAGCATGAATTACTCACATCTGGATTAAAAAAAAAATTTTTTTTAATGTTTACTTTTGAGAGAGACAGACTGAACGTGAGTGGGGGAGGGGCAGTGGGAGAGGGAGAAACAGAATCCGAAGCAGGCTCTGTCAGCAAGAGCCTAACACAGGGCTCGAACTCGTGGACCTTGAGAGATCATGACCTGAGCCAAAGTCACGTGCTTAACTGACTGAGCCACCGAAGCACTCCTGGACTCTTACATGCCGTGAAATAAACTTTGATCTTGTCTAAACTGCTGTCACTTCAGGTGTCTGTCATTCTCGCTGAAACTAATCCTAATGAATACAATGGTATCTTTTCATTTTCCCTGACCAGCCACAACTTCCTGTTCTTTCAGGGGGACTTCCTCTAACCCAGCCCCTGTGGTTCGAGTAGGCTATGAGTCACGGAATGGACTCCCTTTTCCCCAATAGGCAGGTAGGTGACCAAACGTTACTCATGATAATACCACCTTCCTTGTCAGGAACAGAAGCCTGAGTGGAGCCCATGAGGGACCATAAGGCAAACTGACACCCCGCAAATCACCACCCCCCAGCTGGAATGTGTGTGACATTCCTCAGGTAATGCTGGCTGCGCAAGAACAAAGGAAAGGGGAAAAATGGTTAACTGATAAGAGATCACAGTCATGCAGGACGTGAGTCTCCATCCGTTTACAAATATCTTAGTAAATTACAAGAAAAGGGCAACCTTATCAATAGCCTAATCTCCAGAAACTCCCTACTATTAATGATCATGATTTGCCAGAGGGAAAAACAGCCTTACCTTGTCAATAGCTAAACCTCCGTTTTCTCCTTCACTCTTTCACTCCAGTGAGTCTTGTTAGCATATGGAAATCCCATTAAGAAACTTCCTTTGGGGGACGCCTGGGTGGCTTAGTCGGTTAAGCATCCGACTTTCGCTTAGGTCATGATCTCTCGGTTCGTGGGTTCGAGCCCCACGTCGGGCTCTGTGCTGACTGCCAGCTCGGGGCCTGGAGCCTATTTCAGAGTCTGTATCTCCCTCTCTCTCTGACCCTCCCCTGCTCACGCTGTCTCTCTCTCTCTCTCTCTCTCCTAGAAATAAATAAAAATATTTAAAAAAAAAAAGAAACTTCTTCTTGACTTTATTCCCACAACTCCATAGTATATAACTAGTCACTCAGCAAAGCCCCAGTGAAGCTCTTTCTGCCCATGGGTCCTGTCCCCATGCGTCCTGTCCCCATGCTTTAATAAAATCACCTTTTTGGGAGGCGCCTGGGTGGCTCAGTCGTTTGAGCATCTGACATTGGTGCAGGTCATGATCTGGTGGTTCACAAGTTCAAGCCCCGCATCCGGCTCTGTGCTGACAGCTCGGAGCCTGGAGCCTGCTTTGGATTCTGTGTCTCCCTCTCTCTCTCTGCCCCTCCCCCTCTCACGCTCTGTGTCTGTCTCTCAAAAACAAAATAAAATAAACAAAAAAAATTAAAACAATGAAATAGGCAAACTCATGAGAGTGGAATGGTGGCTGTCAAGGGATGAGGGAAAAGGGAGGTGTTAGAATACAAAATGTCGGTTGCACAAAATGAGGAGGTCCTAGAGATTTATGCACAGCATAGCCCCATATCAACAATACTGGTTATATAATTAAACATTTGCCAAGAACGCAAAACTTATATTTTCTTATGACAACAAATAATGATTATAGTAAAGGAGGCAGGAGGTAAGCTTTGGAGGTGATATATATGTTCATGGCATAGATTGTGGTAATTATTAAAATAAATTATTAATTTAAAAATATATATAGCTTTTTGTCAATCATGCTTCAATAAATTGGTTAAAAAAAAAAAAAGAGTTGAAGGGGTACCTGGCTGGTTCCGTAGAGCATGCAACTCTCAATCTTGGGGTTGTGAGTTCGAGTCCCACATCGGATGTACAGATTACTTTAAAATAAATAAATAAAAAACAAGAGTTGATGAGGACAAAGTCCAAGTCGAGTGAGGCAGGGTTTCCGCGCCTTCTCTCCATGGAATACGGGCGCACCACCCAGCACTTTGACCTGTTCACCAACTGGGAAGCTTTTCCAGTCTCATTGTTTCAGGATTTTCTTATAGGATCTCATTACACAGGGACAATTAGTTAAATTACTGGCCACAAGATTGAACTCAAGCTCCAGTCCCTCTTTTTCTGGGGGCTGGGGTGGGGGGTCGTGCTGAAGGGGCCAACCTTCCCATCACATGATTGGTGTTTCTGGTGCTCAGTCCCCACCCTGAAGCTATCTAAAGGCTCAGCCATGAATCACCTCATTAACTAGCATAAACTCAGATATGGTGAAAAGGTCTCCTTAAGAGTAACAAAGGGCAATGCTATTACTCCAGGAATTCCAGCAGTTTTAAGAGCTCTGCCCCAAAACCTGGGGACAGAGACCAAGTATATTTGTTATTTTTAAAAATTATGTATTTATTTTGTGTGAGAGAGAGAGTGCTGGAGAGGCAGAGAGAGAGGGAGAGAGAATCCCAAGCAGGCTCTACAGTTGTCAGTGCAGTGCCCAACTCAGGCCTCGAACTCACAAACTGTGAGATCATGACCTGATTTGAAACCAAGAGTCCGATGCCTAACCAACTGAGCCACCCAGGTGCCCCTAAATATATTTATTATTATATCACACTTCCTCACTCAAGAATCTAGCAGTTAGTGCTGGCCATGGCTAGGTCCTCAGAAGAGGCTGGCTGTTGGAACACCTATGTGTGGCCTTTTCACATGGCCTGAGCTTTACACACTATGATGACGGGTTTCAAGAGCAGGCTCGCTGGAGATCCCAGGCAGACCCCTGTTTCTGCTTCTTAGACTGGTCCTGCCCAGCTACGAGGGAGAGGAACACAGACCTCATGTCTCAGTGGGAGGAGTGTCAGTGTCATGTTGTAGGAGGGCATCGAGGATAGGAGATCTTTTGTGGTGAACTTGAAAACTACAATGTGCTACAAATATGGAAACCCAACTAATCCTTGGCCTTTCAGATCCATATCTTCTTCCTACAGCCTTGTCTGCATCATCTCCTTGCCCTCATGTCTATCTTCCAAACAAAAAATGATTTCTTTCTGTGGCAGGACTCATGGCCATACTATATTGGAAGCTCCTTGAGGACGGGGACCAGCTCTTCAACATTTTGGAAAAAAAGAATAAATACATGAAGTTGCTTAGTGTCATGACTAAGAGAGCAGACCCTGGCATTAGTTCAAAGAGCCTTTGTAGGGCATGTGTCTGGCTCAGTCAATAGAGTGCGTGACTTTTGTTCTTGGGGTTGTGAGTTTGAATAGCAAGTGGGTGTAGAGATTATTTAAAAATAGAATCTTAAAAAAAAGTTCCAAAGTACCATTTCACAGAGACCTGATCTTGAGCAAGTTAATAAATGTCAATATGCCTTAATTTCCTCATTTGTGAAATGGGTATATTAGTACTATCTTACCCTTAGAGTTGTTTTGAGAATTAAATATAATACAAGAAAAAAAAATAATACAAGAAAAGCATATACAGTGCTTGGTAATTAGTTTGTTAGTTGGGTCTGGTTCTTGTTATTAATTATTCATTATTATTGTTAATTATGACAATAACACATCCCCCTCAATAGCCATGATTCTAAGTGTGATGGTTAATTTTATACGTGAACCTGACTAGTCCATAGAGTGCCCAGAGAGCTGGTTAAACATTATTCTGGGTGTGTCTGTGGAGGTATTTCGGAATGAGATTGACTTTGAAGCAGTAGATTGAGTAAGGCAGATGGCCCTCCCCAGTGTAGAAGGCTTAACTAGAACAAGAGGTGGGGTGAGGCAGAATTTCCTGTGTTTAAAATGGGAAATTGGTCTTCTGCTTTCAGACTGGAACTTACACCATCAACTCTCTTGGTCCTCAGGCCTTTTAGCCTTGGCCTAGAACTATGGGCTTTTCTAGGTCCCCAGCTTGCAGCAGATCATTCTCAGCCTCCATAACTACATAGCCCAACTGTTCATAATAAATCTCCCGCCCACCTTCCCTCCCTCTCTATCTTTCTCTTTCTCTCTCAGCAAGAGAAATATACATGTTTCTCCTGCTGGTTCTGTTTCTCTGAAAAAAACACTAATACAGTAAGTATTACTGTACTTTTATTTATACCATTTATCAGTGTATCTGAAATTATATATTTAAAAACAACGACAGGGGCTCCTGACTGGCTCAGTCAGTAAAGCATGTGACTTTTTTAAAAAATTATTTAAGGGGCGCCTGGGTGGCTTAGTCGGTTAAGCATCCGACTTTCGCTTAGGTCATGATCTCGCGGTTCGTGGGTTCGAGCCCCGCGTCGGGCTCTGTGCTGACTGCCAGCTCAGAGCCTGGAGCCTGTTTCAGTCTGTGCCTCCCTCTC
>NW_024080652.1:4710977-4760772 GCF_003009895.1 Hyaena hyaena | reverse complement strand
CCAGGTGCCCCTCATGGAGCCTACTTTAAAAAAAAAAAGTCAGGGGCGCCTGGGTGGCTTAGTTGGTTAAGCGTCCGACTTTCACTTAGGTCATGATCTCGCAATTCATGGGTTCGAGCCCCGCGTCGGGCTCTGTGCTGACTGCCAGCTCGGAGCCTGGAGCCTGTTTCAGTCTGTGACTCCCTCTCTCTCTGACCCTCCCCTGCTCACGCTGTCTCTCTCTCTCTCTCCTAGAAATAAATAAAAAACATTAAAAAAAATAAAATAAAAATTTAAAAAAAAGTCAAATTAAAAAAATTAGTTGCATTCGTTCGCTTTTGCCTTCCCCCCTTTTTTTAACAAGAGAACAAATCTACACCTCTATTTATTTACTTCTCAGTGAGTTTAAATCCTTGAGGGGCACAGTGTCACATGGATTCTATGGCTAATGACTTTAGCAGAAGGTTGTTTCGTAATTGGCATGAACCATATGCCACTGTTTCCATGAGCAAGAGTTACTCTTTCCCTGATTACTCTGGTTTTGCTTGGTTTTGCCTCTGTGTTGTTCTTTACTTTGTACAGAAAAGCGCATCTCTTGCCTACACAGAATTTGGTTTTACCTAGAGCATAAGCACCTTCAGTTTTAAGAAGAGCTGCATGCTCTCTCTGGTTCTGGAAACTCTACTTACAGCCAGCAAAAATGGCCTTGGACCACAGCCTTCCAGACATAGTTGATGTTTCGGGAGCCCCATTCCAGCAGGCCTCCACAGGCTCCGAGGTGGCAGAAAAGAGAAAGGCCTCCTTTTGCTCTTTTTAATGTGGCCACTAGAACATTCTTACGTAGTTTGCATTAGATTTTTGTTGGCCACTCCAAGCTGGTGTGACACACCTCTCCTGGCAACCTTAGCAAGCAAAGGAGCAAGCAGCAACTGGCTCGGAGTCTGGAGGGGTGTGAGGTAATTTTTTTAATGTTTACTTATTGAATTTGAGAAAGAGAGCAAGAGAGAAAGAGAGACAGAGACAGAGAGAGAGAGAGTGCAGGAGGGGCAGAGAGAGAGGGGAGAGAGAATCCCCAGGCTGACAGCACAGAGCCTGATGCAGGGCTCGATCTCACATTAATTTTAACATCTTTCCATTCCAAATTCTGGACAGATTGTCCCCTTCAGGCCTCTACCTGTCCTGACTTCAAGGACAAAATGGATGAATCTGCAGTAAGTACAAGTATGTGTCCTTGGGTCGGAGGCACAAGCCTGTAGCCATAGACTGCTGTGATCCCTGGAACTGGCCAGGCTCTCCTGGTCCAGGTGACCCTCTGGAGTGATTCTCATCTTACCTGAAAGGATCCAGAGACAGTAAGTAAAGAAGAGAGGGGCAGTATGTAAAGTTTCAACAGTAACCACAGAAGAGCTAAAATAGTGAAATATACAGAAAGAGGAGAAGAGTAGCATCAGTGTGCCAAATCTGCATTCATCACAGCAGAAATGTGTGGAAAGTTGATCAAGCAAGAAATAGTGGTATCAGTTTGTTATTTGGAGATTCAGAGGAAATCACTGCAGGAAGACAAATATAATTAAACATAGTTACCCCTAACTGTAGATTTAGGTTTCATGCGTCCTTCTTCTTTTTTTTTTTTACATTTATTTATTTTTGAAAGGCAGAGAGAGACAGATCGTGAGTGGGGGAGGAGCACAGAGAGAGAGGGAGACAGAGTCCAAAGCAGGTTCCAGGCTCTAAGCTGTCAGCATAGAGCCTGATATAGAACTCGAACTCACAAACCATGAGATCATGACTTGAACCTAAGTCAGACACTTAAATGAGTGACCCACCCAGGTGCCCCCATGCTTTCTTCTTTAATATGTTATACTTCACAATTTTTTTGGAAAGATTTTATTTTTAAGTAAGCAACATGGGGCTTGAACTTACAACACTGAGATCAAGAGTTGCGTGCTCTACCAACTGTACCAGCCAGGTAACCCGGTTTCACAATCTTTTTTAATGTTTACTTATTTATTTTGAGAGATAGAGTGAGTGGGAGGGGGCAGAGAAAGAGGGAGAGAATCTGAAGCAGGCTCCACTCTCAGTGTGGAGGCCGATGTGGGGCTCCATCTCACAACCGTGAGATCATGACGTGAGCCAAAATCAAGAGTCAAAAGCTTAACTGACTGAGCCACCCAGGCGCCCCCACAACTTTTTTTTAAAGAAAGTGGTTGCGTGAGGAGACCCGAGGAGAGGTTGGGCAGGGGACCATGGTCTTTAGTATAAGCTGAGCTGTACTAGTTGTTATTTCAACAATGTGCATGGCTGTCTTTATTTACAAAAATTTCCAATAACAGAGTAATGAATTGGTACAGCTTATTCCTCTTCATGTTTACAGCCTTTGCTGGACTTGTGAAACACAAAACTGAGAGCACAAGCTTACTGTCATCGTGCAGCTGAGCAGAAAGACTTGGTGACTTAGCAAATCCATAGTCCATTGGTGACAGAGCAGTGGCGTTCCTGGGCTCCTACTGTAGAGTTCCTTCTCTGTCACTTCCGGCAAAGGATGATGCAAAGCTAACATGATTAAGACAAGTTGTCTGTTGGGGTGTCTGGGTGGCTCAGTTGTTTGAGTGTCTGACTTTGGCCCAGGTCATGATCTCACAGTTTGTGGGTTCAAACTCCATGTTGGGCATTGCACTGACAGCACAGAGCCTGCTTCAGATTCTCTGTCTCTCCTCCTTCTCCCTGCCCCTCCCTCAGTCTCTCTCTCTCTCTCTAAATTAAATAAACATTAAAAAAAAAAAGACATCCTTATTACCAGAGATAGGGACTTTATCTTTATTTATTTATTTTTTTAGTAGACACCATGCCCAGCATGGAACCCAACACAGGGCTTGAACTCAGGGCCCTAACATCAAGAGTGGGATGCTTAACCACTGAGCCACATAGACTCTCCAAGAGATAGGGACTTTAAACCAGAGGGAGCTGTAGAAACAACCCTTGTTAGGGGTGCCTGGGTGGCTCAGTCGGTTAAGCATCCGACTTTGGCTCGGGTCATGATCTCATGGTCCATGAGTTTGAGCCCCACATTGGGCTCTGTGCTGACAGCTCGGAACCTGGAGCCTGCTTCAGATTCTTTGTCTCCCTCTCCCTGTCCCTCCCCTGCTCACGCTCTCTCTCTGTCTCTCAAAAGTAAATAAATGTTTAAAAAGAAAGAAAAGAAAGAAAGAAAGAAAGAAAGAAAGAAAGAAAGAAAGAAAGAAAGAAAGAAACCTTGTTAGGTTTTTCTAAACGGCCACCTTAGCTTAGAATTCACTATTTACTAGGGAATTATTAATTATAATTATTAATGCATTAATAATTGTCTCTGTCTAAAATGTATAAAAACTGTCTGCCTTGGTCATTTCATTTGGTCTTTATTTCAATACTGGCCCTCAGTGCATAGGTAATAAAACAATGTTTGTTTTTTCTCCTGTTTACTTGTCTCATGTGAATTTAATTCTTAGTTAGCTGGAAGACCCTGAGGGGTAGAGGGAGAATTTTTTCTTCCCTACAGAGCAGGGGAAAGTCTCTCTCACACTCTTTTGCCAGGTGCCCAGGCCCCTCCCCAAAGCCAGCAGTGTTCCCAGATGCTGTGTCCCCTTGCAGAAATAGTCAATGCATCAATAAGCGTGTGTATATACTAATTTTTCTTATTTGGATGGATCTGTGTTTTTGTCTGCATTGTAGCCCAGGACTATCAGAAGACTCTTGCCACATTGTTAGTTCAAAGAGGGCATGGTGGAAAGCCCACACACAAAAGTGATCTACATCAACAGCTACCAGGGAAATGCAAATTAGAGATATCACTAGAAATCCACCAGAATGACTAAACTCTACAAGGCTGATTAGATAGGGGTGCCTGGGTGGCTCAGCTGGTTAAGCGTCCGACTTTGCCTCGGGTCATGATCTCATGGTCCATGAGCTTGAGCCCCGCATTGGGCTCTGTGCCGACAGCTCTGAGCCTGGAGCCTGCTTCCGATTCTGTGTCTCCCTCTCTCCCTGCCCCTCCCCGGCTTGTGTTCTCTCTCAAAAATAAATAAATTTTTAAAAAATAAATAAAAGACTGATTAGATATAAAGACTGATAACACTATGTATTTATGGGGACACAGTGTGAGGAGAATGGGAAATGGAACAATGAGTTTAGAATAAAGTCTCAGTTTCTAATAAAATGAAACATATCTACACCATTGATGTGGCAATAATTCCACTTTTGGGTACTGACACTCAAATAGTGAAAATGCATGTCTAAAAGATCTATACAAGAATGTTCTTCATAGTTTTATTTTATTTTATTTTTATTTATTTTATTTATTTTTAAGTAGGCTCCACATCTGACATGGGACTACAAACTCACAACCCCTAGATCAAGAGTCTCACATTCCACTGACTAAGCCAGCCAGGAGCCTGAGCAGCTTTATTTATAGTAGCCCAAACTGGAAACAACCCTAGGTATTCATCAACAGGAAATCAATAGGGGCACCTGGGTGGCTCAGCTGTTTAAGCCACGGACTTTTGGCTCAGGTCATGATCTCACGGTTTGTGGGTTCGAGCCCTGCATCAGCTGTGCTGACAGTTAAGAGTCTGGAGCCTGTTTGAGATTCTGTGTCTCCCTCTCTCTCTCTGTCTCAAAAACAAAAATAAACATTAAAAAATAAAAAGGAAATCAATTAACTGTGATATATTTTAGAATGGATTACCACTCTGTGGTAAAAAAGAACAAATTTCTTGTTTTCTTTTTTCTTTTTTTTAGTTTTTTTTTTTTTTTTTTTTTTCTGAGAGAGAGACAGCATGAGCAAGAGAGGAGCAGAGAGAGAGGGAGAGAGAGAATCCCATGTAGGCTCCATACTGTCAGCACAGAGCCCGATGCTGGGCTCAAACTTCCAAGACCATGAGATCTTGACCTGAGCAGAAACTGAGAATTGGACACTTAATCAGCTGAGCCACCTAGGTGCCCCAGGAACAAATTTCTGACATGTGCAAGATGAACAAGTCCCAAGCATTATACTGAGGTGAAGAAGTCAGGCACAAAAGAATACAACCTGCATGATTCCTTTTTTTTTTTCTTGTTTTAGGTAGGCTCCTGGTCCAACGTGGGACTAGAACTCACAACCGTGTCAGAGAGATAGAGAAAGCAGGGGGCGGGGGCAGAGAGAGAGAGAGAGAATAAGAATCCCAAGCAGGACCCACACGGCATAATGCCGGGCTGGAAGTCACCAACTGCGAGATCATGACCTGAGCTGAAATCAAGAGTCGAACGTTTAACCAACTGAGCCACCAGGCGCCCCTTGATGAATTGTTAAATGGATAAATCAATATGCGATAAAGCGTAAATAGGAAAATGCTAATTGGAGAATTTAGATGGATATATGGACGTCCCCTGTACATTCCTTTTAACTTCTCTGTGCCAAAATTTTTATGATAAAATGTAGGGGAAAGCAAAGAGAAGAAGAGAAATACAGGGGGAGTGTAACCATTCACATTAAGAAATACTTGTTTACTGTCTCCCCGTTACTTTTTCACTGTTGTCACATCCTTGCTCTGTCACCAGAGCCCAGCTGGCCGATAACAGTGCTGGTCTTTCTTTCACTATCCCTGGCTGTCCACGCTGGGGGAAGTAGGAGGAAGTGGCCAGGAATACAGACAACATGGGGTTTATGGCCACAAAACTTCCCTGCTCCCAAGTGGGCGGGTCATAAAACAGTCATCATCCCCAGGGCGTGGGTGGGGGCCCTTCTCCCCTCGGCTATGTTACATCTCTGGCTTCTGCCCTTCAGCTTCTTCTGGTTTATTTCCTCCTTGTGTAGGAACACATGTTCCAGAAGCTTCCTGGGGTATGGTGTGTGGGAGATAAAACTTTTTTAAGAACTGACTTGTCTGAAAATGTTCTCATTTCACCCACCCACTTGATCGATAGTTTGGCTGTGAATAGAATTCACGGTCAAAAATCATCTTTCTTCAGCATCTGGAAGGCATACTGCTCCATCAGGGCAACCGTTGGGAAATCTGAAGCCATTCGATTTCCTGTTTCCTTATGACTTGTGTTTTCTCTTTGGAAACTTGTAGAATCTTATCTGTCCCCATTGTTCTCAAGTTTTCACAATGATGAACTCAAGGGCGGGTCTCTTTTTCATTTGCTGGGCTGGCACTTTCTGTCTCTGAAGTCAAGTCTGGGAAATTTCCCTGAATATTTTCATAGATATTTTCCTCCTTCGCTTTTTCTTGGTGCTTTGTTTTCTACTATAAGATATTATTAGTACGGTTGGACCTCATGAGCTAGTTCCCTAAAGTCTTCACTGTTTCCTATTTTCTATCTCTCTGTGTCTTCTGAGTCCTCTGAGAGATTTTCTCAACATGGTGACCCACCTTTCTGTTGTTTTTCCTGCTAGGTTTTTTTTTTTTAATTTTTTTGGGTAGGGTGTTAATTATCTGAATGTTCCTTTTATATATATATATCACTTCCTTCTTATTCATGGGTGAATTGTTTTTTTTAATTGAATTATTAAATTAAATTAAATTAAATTTTAGACAGTGAGAGCATGAGCAGGGGAGAGGGGCAGAAGGAGAGAGAGAGTCTTGAACAGGGTCCACTCAGTCAGTACTGAGCCCAACACAGTGCTCAATCCCACGACCCTGGGATCACATCCTGAGCCGAAACAAAGAGTCAGATGCTTAACCGACTGAGCCACCCAAGCGCCCCAAATTGTTGTTGTTGTTTTTAATCTGAAGATATTGATAGTCTTAAAGAAAAGTTTCTTTCTCCCTGCCCTGTTTTTGCTTTCCCCAGATTTATTTATTTTGATTATTTTGATAACTGGCTTCCATTCTGGAATATCCTTGAATCCTCCTGGGCGAGACAGGTTGCCCAGGGAAGAGCCCCCTCTGCTGGCCCCTCCCCACAAACTGCCTGCAGGAGCCTTGAAAGAGGGGTTAGGGAGGTTCAAGATTCAGCCTAGGCTACTAGATCCCTTTGTTTTTGTTTTGTTTTCCAGGCGCTGTGCCTTGACTCCCTGCCAACCTCCCCAACCCCCCTCCCCGACCAAATACTCTCAGTTTATGCTTTCTGGAGGGGAACCTCCAGACTTTTGTAGGGGAGGAAGAGGGCAGCCACCTTGCCCAGTGCAAGATGGGAGGCGATATAGATGGCCTGCTGCTGCTTCTCAGCTTTTGCACCATTACCCCTGCCCCAACTCTCCCTCCACGCCCAGTCTGTAGGTGCCTACTGCTGTCAGTTCTCAGCTTTTTGGTGATCCTCTGGAGTTGATCTGGTGTCCATCAGCTTTTCCCACTGCTAGTCTAGAAGACTAAACCAGTTACAAGCAGTCTGTCTCCTCATTGCAACTTCCAACATCTCTCTTCCACGCTGTCTGTTCTAGGATTATGTCCTTTTTTTTTTTTTTTTAATCCCTTTTCTGAAGTTCTAGTGAGGTTTTGGGTAGAAATTAAATTAGATACTTGTCATTAATCCATCATGTCACTTTGGAAATGGATACTATATGTTCATTTGCTAATTAAGCGTCTCCCCTACTAGGATGTATGTTTCCTGCTGATAGGAATCTGTTTTACTCATTTCACACTTCCAACACCTAGACAGTGACTGAACAGGATAACTGATTGACCTTGAATGAAGGATCTCAGTAGGAGATATGATTGTGTTAACTTTAAACATAAAACTGCCAAGGGGCACCGGCTGGCTCAGTTGATGGAGCATGTGACTCTTGAGCTCAGGGTTGTGAGTTTGAGTCCCGTGGTGGGTGTAGAGATCATTTAAAAACAAAATCTTAAAAATTTTTAAACATTTATTCATTTTTGAAAGAGACAGAGACAGAGTATGAGCAGGGGAGGGGCACAGAGGGAGGGAGACACAGAATCTGAAGCAGGATCCAGGTTCTGAGCTGTTAGCACAGAGCCTGACGCAGGGCTCAAACTCACGAACCGCAAGATCATGACCTGAGCTGAAGTTGGATGTCCAACTGACTGAGACACCCAGGTGCCCCTAAAAACAATATCTTTAAAACACACACACACACACACACACACACACACACTAAAACTGCCATTTTACCAGTAAAAATGTTTTCTTTTGGGAATAGCAGAGAATTGCAATTGAGGACAAACAGGCTACAGCAAAACCACAGGACAGTCCAATAAACAAAAGAGAGGAACATTATTTTATGGGGAAGGAGGAAGTTGGGAGGGGTTGTTTTTGGGGTTTTTTTGTTTTGTTTTGTTTTTTCGAGACAGAGAGAGAGACAGAGCATGCGAGCGCCTGTGCATGGAGGCGAGCAAAGAGAAGGGGACAGAGGATCCGAAGCAGGCTCTGGGCTGACAACCCAGTGAGCCTGATGCAGGGCTCAAACTCATGAACCGTAAGATCATGACCTGAGCCAAAGTCAGAGGGTCCACCGACAGAGCCATCCAGGTGCCACTAGTTTTATTAATTTTTTTGGCCCATTTGTTGCCATGGAGACCATTACTGATAGACACTCAAGACCAAGCATGGAGAAGTTTTAAATTAAGTTTTATTTATTTATTTAAAGTTTATTTATTTATTTTGAGAGAGAGAGAGAGAGAATAAGCAGGGGGCAGAGAGAGAGAGGGAGACAGAGGATCTGAAGCAGGCTCTGAGCCAACAGACAGAAGAGAGCCTGATGTGGGGCTTCAACTCATGAATTGTGAGATCATGACCCGAGCCGAAGTCAGACGCTCAACTGACTGAGCCACCTGGGCGCCCCTTAAACTTTTAAACAAATTCAGTTTTAACTTAGTTTTGAATCCAAGTTTATTTTCATATGTGAGTTGTATGTTGATTTTGTTATTGTATAGACACGGTCAAACCTTTTGGACAGTGGACTTTCACTTTACCAACCTAGAGAAATAATGATATGAATGTGGGTTGTGTGGCTTGTTGGCTCAAAAACACATGTCGGATCAGAATAAAGTCCATCCTCAAGGCAGCCTTTGATGACCTTTCTGGATTCTAGACCCAGAGTATCTCAAGGGCGTGGCGCCCTTGGAATCACAAGTGAGGATGGCTTCTAACTCTCAGGCCTTTGTTCTCTCTATGGAAACTCTTCTTATATCATCAAGACACATCAGAAATCCTACCCAGTGCCTCCTTTCCACTCTCATCTTTTTGGTGAAAGCCCTTTTTATTAGTGTGAATACGGTTTTTGCTCCCTGATGTCAGCACTGTGTTTGTACCCCACTCAACAGCAGAAGAGTGGGCCTGGTATCCTGGCAACTATGTCTCTATTTGCTTCATTTACTATCAGTCCATTAGGCAACTGCAGCCGTCCACTATTTATTCAATTGAAGTAAATTATTGACCTGAGGCCCCACCCTTTTATTTGCCCCTGTAATTAGACTGTGTAGTTTAGGTTGGTCATAGATTCCCTGGATATTTTTATCAGCAAAGGGGACACTGTTGCTCTAACACCCTTAAAATTTCAACTCCTCTTCAAGGGAGAGCTTTATGAACAGAGCGAAAAGGAGATGTCCTTTGTCCCAGGAACATGTTTATTTTGAAATAACTGCAAGAGAAAGATGCTTAAAAAAAAAAACCCATGTAGAGAATGTCTGATTTCAGAACACTGTTACAGTAGTGAGCAACAGAGTGAGTTCCAGAAAAAGGACCTACAGGGTAAAAGTATCTTTGGAAATCAACTCCCCTGGAGGGTCTGTTTTCAAACTGAGCTGATGGGAGGTGAGCCGGTTACTACTTTGCAGGAAGGCAATGCAACAACAGGTCTCACAGTTTTAAAAACTCCATTTTGGGGCGAGTGGTCTAAAGAAATCAAGCTGTGAAGATTCTGGCACAAACATGCCCAGTTCAGCATTATTTCTTAAATAGGGACAATTCCACTGTCCAGTAATACATGAATGGGTTAAGGGCCATGTGCATAATGGGAGTGAATGGCAAAGGGGCATTAAAAATGTACCAACGGTTCAGTGTTTCTACATTCTATATTCTGTTCAAAACCTGTCGTTACAGGTGCGCCTGGCTCACTCAGCTGAGGAAGCATGCAACTCTTGATCTCGGGATTGTGAGTTTGAGCTCCACCTTGGGTGTAGATTACATACATAAATACTGAGGAGCCTGAAACCAAGTCCTCCATTAGAAACAACCTCAGGCTGCACGGAGTCCCAGTTCCAGGAAAAGCCTCAGCTGAAGCCACCCTCAGACTGCCCTCGGATCTGCCAATCAAAAGAAATGTGTAACATTCATGTAGTCTTGGAGACGAGTCAGGGCTGGGAACTGCAAGTAGTTACTTTGTACAAACTTGCCAATCAATCACCGCTTGCAGAAGCCCCACGTAGATTCTCTGAGCCCACCTCATAATTGGTCATTTTAAAAGACTCTCAAAAGTCATGATTGGGTCTAGCCAAATGTAACGGATGCCTCGCAAATACTGAATGGTCAAAACTGTTAACTATGCTGTTACTATGGGCATTGTACAATTATGATTGGTGCTTATGTAACGATGCAAAACGTACAACGTGTGCACGGTAACACCCCCGCCCTTCCCCCATAAAAACCCTGCTTGCCACTGTTCGGGGCTTCACTTTGCTGCTGCTGTACCGGTAGACAGGTGAGCCCCTGCTCGAGCTTGTAATAAAGACGCTTTTGTTCTTGCATCGGTGCCGGCTCCTTGGAGGTCTCTGGGGACTCGCGATTCAGGCATAACACATACATACATACATACATAAAACATGCTGTTGCATACACAACGAAATAATCAAGAGTGGCTCCTGGCTGGTTCAGTTAGAGCACACTACTCTTGATCGCAGGGTCATGAGTTCAAGCCCTACAGTGGACATGGAGTCTACGAAAAGGAAGGAAGGAAGAACTGAGAGGAAATATTCCAAAATATCGGCACCTTAACGGTGAGCCTACACAACATTATCTCCAGAACTCCGTATGAAACACAGGACATAGTAAACGCTCAGCACGCTGAAAAGAGAAAATGAATACTCGAGGGAACAAATTTCAACATATTTTTGGCATAATGAACAGCAGTTATCTGGTACAATGTGTGGTATTTCCTTCTTTAGAGTTTTCAGATTCTGAATTTTCTGGAAGAACCTCCTCCTCTTCTAAATTAAGGTTATCACACAAGGCTAGACTTAGGCCTGTCATCAGGGGCCACGAAGATGGCGGCTGGCCTGCCCCGCCCCAGCCCCCGCCCCCCGGAGCCGAGCGCTCCCGAGTTGAGCCGAGCGTTCCCGAGAGTCTCCCGAGCATCCCCGAAGCCGGCAGGAAGCTCGGGAGGCGCGCGGGCAGGAGCGACCCCGCCCCGGAGCCTGGGAGCAGCGCGCCAGCGAGGGGGGGGGAGGGGAGACCGGATGTGAGTGGAGCGGCCATTTCCTGTTTCTCCGCAGTTTTCCCCAGCTTTGGGTGGTGGCCGCTGCTGGTCTCCGGCTTCCCGTTGGCGGAGGGCGAGGCGGCGTGGACAGCGGCCCCGGCACTCTGCGCCCCGCTGCCCGCAGCTGCGCGCCCGTTCGCCCGCCGCGCCCCGAGCCCGCCGCTTCTTGCCTCAGCGCCCGGCGGCCGCCGCGGCCCAGCGAGCGGCCCAAATGCAGGCCATCAAGTGTGTGGTGGTGGGAGACGGGTGAGTGCGCGGGCCGGGGGGCCGGGGACCGAGGGCCGGGGGCCGGGGCCGAGCGGGCTCGCGCGCGGTAGGAGCCCTCCTCTCTGCCGAGCGGGGCGTGGGGCGCGGGCAACCCTTCACTACCCCCGGGGACCAGGCTGCACGGGCCTGGTTCTGGCTCACCCCCACCCCTTATTTATTTATTTATTTTTTTGGTTGGGGGGGAAGGAGTCGCCGACCCGCGGTCGGAGGGAAAAGGGAACTCCACCCTCCCGCCTTCTGTTGGGCCCGCTGATCGCCGGGCGGGACCCCGCAGCCGCGCCGCCACCCTCCCTGGTCCGCCTGGACACCGGCGGGCTTGAGGTTGCCTTCCTGAAAAAAAACCCGACCCTTTCTGGGCTTTTACATCAGCCTCTCGAGCCCAGTTGAGAGCTTCCGTGTGTCCCGGCGGCCAGGTCCACAATACTGGACGAATATTTGCCTGGGCGGCTTTGGTGGCGCTAAACTGATTTACCACGGGTTATCTTCCGCTTACACTTGGGCCAGTTTTAAGATTTTTTTTTTTTAGGTGATTATTTTTGCTCTTTCCGTGAAGAAACTTTAGATATTCTAGTTGCGAGGAGTCGGGTGTGATTAAGACTGTTCTTTTTTCTGAACGTGGTGTGGTCATAAAAAAAAAAATTGGCTTTCGCTTCTTGCATTAGGTATGGGATGTAGCAGAACAGGCTCCCGGAGCGGAGCTGCCCTGTGACTCAAGGCATTTCTTTTCATTACTGTCTGGTGGTTACAGGCCCTAGAGGAAGACAAGACTTGGCTTATGCAGTTTTTTTTCCCCTCCGATAGAAACAAGAATCTCAGTGTAATCCGAGCAAAATTGTGTGTCTCAGCAGGGCTCGAGTAGTTGATTGTGAACAAGGAAGCTCCAAGAATTACTATCAGTTTTCATCAAACTCAGAAGGCAGTTGGTGCATTTTTCAAGTTTTGTAAGGCCTAAGGAAGCGTTCCAGCATAGCTCTTCCTTTTGATGAATATTCCCCAAACTTGTCTTTAGGACTGATGTGGCTTTTATGCCTCTCCAGTTGTGAATTGGCTTTGTTTAGATTGTTGCAGTTTAGACGTTGAAATTGTTTCCTCGGCCAATACAGGGACAGTTGAACTGATTTTTGTTGGAGTCAACATGTGAAACTATTAACACTTCATGGTTCTATGTATATAGCTAACAATTACAACTCCCACCTATTTAGGAATAGGTATGATACCTTTTTTTTTTTTTAATCCTTCAAAAGAAAGTTTTACTTTCATTGGCAGGAGAGGGGGAATCTTCAGTTACTTAGTTTAATAGGGAAATCAGTACATTGTTTAAATGAAATTTACATTTGAACGTTTATCAAGTTGTCTTAAGAACAATTAACGTGAATTTTCTTTAATTTTAGTATATGTGCTGCCGAAGCGAGCACTTAACGTGAATTTCCTTTAAAAATTAAGAAGGTTGAATCAGTAAGCTTAGAATATGAAATAATACTAGTTTTTAAAAACGCCAAATTGCTGAGGATTCAATATCCAACCCTAGTAATAGCCTATGTAATATCCTTAATTGAAAATGTCTGGAACTAAAACATAAGTAGCAGATCTGTTTAATGCTTCAGATTATGGACCTCTGCCGTTTGTATTGGCTTGTTTATCTAGTTGCATACTTGTTGAATGCCTGCTGTGGGATCTGGATCCTTCCTTTAGGTCTCCACCCCACTATTTAGGGGGAAACCCTGGACATATCACTCATCCCTACAAGACAGATGAGATGCCTCAAGTTGAATTTGTGAGGATTAAACAAGATGCTGGATACCAAGTGCTTCCCAGGCGCCTGGCCCCTACCGAGTACATACAGTTTCTCTTACCCCAAAGCATTGTGGAGGTCTCTGAGGGGAGTGGTAGACATAAAACACAGTTTTCTTGGCATTAAGTTTTCAGTCAGGTTTTGTTTTTTTTTTTTTTGTATTGTATTTGACATTGATGTAGTTTGGGTGAGGGGGCCTAAGAGTCCTGTTAGAAGTGGAATAACAAATTTAAGCTATTTATTTATCTTTAAAATGCATTCATTTATTCAAATAATCTCTGCACCCAATGTGGAGCTTGAACTCACAACCCCAATATCAAAGAGTTGCATGCTCCACTAGCTGAGCCAGCCATGTGCTCCGTTACTTTTTTTTTTTTTAATGTTTTATATCTGAGAGAGAGAGCGAGCAGGGAAGGGTCAGAGAGAGGGGGAGACACAGAATCTGAAGCAGGCTCCAGGCTCTGAGCTAGCTGTCAGCACAGAGCCCGACGTGGTGCTCTAACCCACGAACTATGGGATCATGACCTGAGCCGAAGTCAGACGCTTAACCAGTTGAGCCACCCAGGCGCCCTCCCCCCACCGTTACTTTATTTTTTTATTTTTTTTAATGTTTTTTTTTTTTTTTTTTAATTTATTTCTAGGAGCGAGAGAGAGACAGCGTGAGCAGGGGAGGGTCAGAGAGAGAGGGAGTCACAGACTGAAACAGGCTCCAGGCTCTGAGCTGGCAGTCAGCACAGAGCCTGACACAGAGCTCGAACCCACGAACTGCGAGATCATGACCTAAGGGAAAGTCGGACACTTAACCAACTGAGCCACCCAGGCACCCCTCCCCTCTGTTACTTTAAATAAAGGACAGCATATAGCAAATGTTACTTCAGTGAAAAATTTGTAGCAAAAGTTATTACTTCAATGAAAAATTTAGACACATAATTTTCCATACCAAAAATATTTTTCTGTTTTTACCCAAACAAAACATCAGCCTGATGATATAGTTGAATGTTCTTTTATTCAAAAACTGTTAAAGCTGTAAATGTGGGTCTGAATTTTGTGGGGCAGAGAACTCCATGCTGGGGAATCTGAAGCAATTAAGGACAGTTTAAGCAGTAAAGATAAATTGAAGTTGCACAAATTGCAAAGCTTCCTTATTTTAAAAATATGCTTGGGAATTACAGTTAGAAGCTATTTCATAGTCATAACTAGGATCAATTAGCCTGTATTCTTATGGATTATTTTCTATATAGCAGTTCAGTTGACATTGAGTATAAAACATGAGATGAAATTTTGATACCTTTTTATGCTATTAACCTTCTGTTGGTCCTAATTTTGTTAGTCCTTCCTGAACACAGGGTCTGTCACTTTTATTTGGGGGACGTCTGCCCCCAAGATTCTCTTAGCTTTACTTAGGTAAGACAGCAATATTGCTAAAACCATTCAAAACAATTTTTTAATGTTTTTAATTTTATCTATTTTAAGAGAGAGAGATGACTGGGGAGGGGCAGAGAGAGAATCTCAAGCAGGCTCTGCATCAGCACAGAGACCAATGTGGGGCTTGAATCCATGAACCATGAGATCATGACCTGAGCTGAAATCAAGAGTTGGACACTTAACCGAGTCACCCAGGCGTCCATCCTCAAACCCTTTTTTAAAAATGTTTATTTTATTTATTTTGAGAGAGCATGAGTGAGCAAGGGAGAGGCAGAGAGAGAGGATCCTAGGCAGGCTCTACACCGACATGGGGCTCAAACTCATGAACTGAGAGATCACGACCTGAGCCGAAATCAAGATTTGGATGCTTAGCTGACTGAGATACCCCTAAACCATTAAAAAAAATTTTTTTTAAATGTTTTATTTCTGAGAGAGAGAGAGACAGCGTGAGCAGGGGAAGGTCAGAGAGAGGGAGACACAGAATCTGAAACAGGCTCCAGGCTCTGAGCTGGCAGTCCTCACAGAGCCCAGTGTGGGGCTTGAACCCACAAACTATGAGATCATGACCTGAGCCAAAGTCAGACGCCCAACCACTGAGCCACCCAGGCGCCCTAAACGATTTTTATTGGTGGTGTTTTGGCTTTGGTTGACCAGAAGGCTGGGAGTAAATGACTTCAAGCCCCTTTTAGTTCACTGCAGATTGGGCTAGTAGTCTCTCCAGCCCAGGGTCTAATTTAGACTTTGGTGTCCAGGAATGTTTTTTAGTTGAGCATAAAAAATCCCTTCCATGATGATGTCATCTTTTTAGGAACATACACCAGTTCCTCTCCACTCATTTCCATTGAATAATCAGTGATGGTATGATCCATTAATTTAAGTGCTTCATGAATTGTATGTGTGTTTTTGTCTTGAGCATGGGGTTCCAAATGTTTTCTTTTGACCTGTTGTAAAGGTGTTTGAATTCTACACTGGCTTCTAAGTTTAGATTTGTTATCTAACTCTGATCTTGGTGCTTTTTTTTTAAATTCTCAAATGATAATCCCAATAAAAGTTTGGGGTTGGGTTCAGTAGAGGAGTATCAGGAATCCGTTTTTAGAAAACTTAAAGCCACTTTTTATAATGTTCTTCCTTCTGCATTAATCACCACACGTATTAGTGCTTCCTACTTGTTCACGTCTGCATCACCAGGTAGTTTCTTGTAATTTTTAGTCTTATTAAAAAGGAGATGTTTTCTCAGGAATCCTGCTACCAAAGCAATTACCACATGTCACCAGAGGACTATTTTTCCTCCCACATCTGAATATGAAAAATTTCAGAGATACAGAAAAGTTGAAAGAATTGTGTAGTGAGCACCTGCCATGTAGGTTGTGTAATCAGTATTTTGCTATATATCCTTACCACATATCTTCCCATTATCAAGGTGTATTTTAAGAAGATTTGATTTGAAGGGGAATGAGGCTGATACGCAGTTAGATGAAAAGTCTTGTTTTTGAACTCTATCTTCCACAGATCCAGATAATAACTACCCTAGGATGAGTTTTGGTGGTTCTGTAGCTTAAAGTCTTCTTCAGACTTGAACTCTCTCAGACGTAGCATCTTTAGCCTTGAGGGTTCTAGAAGCTACACAGTTTTTGAATTTTTTAAAGCCTCCCTCCATTGGTGATAATGGCTGGTTTTCCATAAGTTGGTTGTGATGTCCCCTATTAGTGAATATCAAAATTTCACATTAGGTTTTATATTTTTGTAGCACTAAACTACACTATCCGTGCATTTCCTGAATTTATTCTTTGCATGGTTATATATTTACTGAAGTCCTACTGTTGGAGAGTTCCCAAACTCCATTTCACAGGGTAAATTGAGGACTTCCGTTCAAGGTCTTTCATTAATGCAATAAATATGAATATATATATTTAATACTTTCACATTTCACTTAATTCAATTAACATATTGTTAATATCTAGGTACCTTTTTTTAATTTTTATTTTTTTAAAGTTTATTTGAGAGAGAGAAAGCATGTGCAAGTGCTGGGGGTGGTGGACAGAATCCCAAGCAGGCCCTGCACTGTGGGTGCGAGTCCATTGTGGGGCTTGGACTCACCAGCGTGAGATCATGACCTGAGCTGAATTCCACTGCTTAACTGATTGAGCCTCCCCCAGAGCCCCAAGATCTATGTACTTGTAGACAGCAGTACAGGCTCCTTATTTTCTCATTGGAGAAATCTGGGTTTTTTTGGTCCTAAGATCAGTGTATCTTTTTATTTACTTATTTAAAATTTTTTAAATGTTTATTTTTGAGAGCGACAGAGACAGACAGACATAGCACAGGCAGGGGAGGGGCAGAGAGAGGGAGACACAGAATTGGAAGCAGGCTCCAGGTTCCAAGCTCCAAGCTGTCAGCACAGAGCCCGATGTGGCGCTTGAACTCACAGACTGCGAGATCATGACCTGAGTTGAAGTCAGCCACCCAGGTGCCCCTGTATTCATTTATTTTTTAGAGAGCGCGAGTTGGGGAGGGGCAGAGAAAGAGGAAGATGAGATCCAAAGCCGGCTCTGTACTGACAGCAGCAAGCCCAATGTGGGGCTCGAAGTCAACAACCATGAAATCATGAGGTGGGCCAAAGTTGGACACTCAACCTACTGAGCTACCCAGGCACCCCTACCCTCCAAATTTTAAATATTTCCTTGAAGTTCTTTTTTTTTTTTTATTTTTTTTATTTTTTTAATGTTTTATTTATTTCTAGGAGAGAGAGAGAGAGACAGCGTGAGCAGGGGAGGGTCAGAGAGAGAGGGAGTCACAGACTGAAACAGGCTCCAGGCTCTGAGCTGGCAGTCAGCACAGTGCCCGATGCGGGGCTCGAACCCACGAACCGCGAGATCATGACCTAAGCAAAAGTCGGACGCTTAACCGACTAAGCCACCCAGGCGCCCCTCCTTGAAGTTCTAATAGGAAAATAAAGAACATAATAGGAACATGAGTTACTGGCTTTAATCTTTATAATTTCTATAAGAGCAGGAGAGGCACAGATAGGCTTTAAAAAATGCTCACATGAACTTTATTTTGTTCATTTTCTAAAGTTGTGGCAGCTTTCAAGGATTAAAAAAAGGCTGAGCTGCACGGTTTAGTGTATATAAAATTGGAAATTCCAAAGCAGATAGTAACTTCCGGAGGTTCTGCTGCTGCATCAGTCAAGGCTGTGATGAAAAGCGACTTCCATTCTTCCTGTGGGGAGCTCTGACTGCCTGGAGCCCATGTTGACTTTGGCCTCTTGAGTTTACTTGTGGAGTGTGTTTAAAAGGAGTGAATAAATAACACTAATTGGAGGTAAATCACCGTAATGTTTTTTGTTTTATCTTTTTTTTTAATTAGTTAAATATTTAAATCAGTGGTTGGACATGTACTTAAGTCAGAATTTTATAATTTAATAACTTCTTCTAGATTAGGTTTATAGCTGTAATGATTGGTAATAAAATTTGTCAGTATCAGGGTATGCCAGTACCTTGAGTTCCTTTACAGTTAAACCTTTCAAAAGATGATGCCTTGGCTAAAGGTGAAGTTTCAGGAAAAGAGATTTTAGAACTTTTGAAACAAAGTTGGTTGTATTTATGGTAATAGCTTTGTTCCTATACATATGGAAAAGATTTGGGACAGGCTCTTAAAGGAAGTACTGCTATGACATTTTAACATAACCATTAAAACCTTTATAGCTGCTTATCTTTGATGTTGGGAGGCAGTAACTATTAACATTTTTACACATTTGTAATTTTGGAAAGAGGCTCAGCCATTATGGCCTTGGACTCCATTCTCTTCCTTAGCTACCACATCTAGCCCATGGCTGGGCCATCTTGTTCTGCTGCACGCCTAGGAAGCTCTAGAAATGGCCCACTTCTCTTTACCCTGAATCCCCCTCCTTGGTTCACACCACTCTTATTTTCCTGTCTCCAGTTCCAGCTTCCTTCCTCAGTGCTCTTTCCACACTGCAGTCAGAGGCTGCTTCTAAAAATGCAAATTTAATGGTTTCTTGGCAACTAAAAATCTTCTGGGACTTCCCAAGTAGGATCAAGTCCCATGTCCTTAACAAGAAGAGATGACAACCTCCTCAGAGCTTCCTTTGCTGCTTCCCCCTTAGTTCTTGATTTTTCATTTGTGCTGGACTCACTAGAAATGCTTCTGTTTTTGTGACATTTTGAATGAAGCATCCATAGGACAAGAAATCTTTGACTTTAAAGAAAGGTAACCTCATCATCACTTTATTCCATGTAGATGGATACCAAAAATTTCAACTCACACATGAGGTGTGAGTGTCTTTTAATTCCAAGGAAGCCCATAAGGGTAAAAGAAAACCAATGTTTATCATGTTGGTTTGTTTGCATTAAAAAAAAAAAAAACAAACTAAATTAGGGGTGCCTGGGTGGTTCAGTCAGTTGAGTGTCTGACTTTGGCTCCAGTCATGATCTCACCCCTCGTGGGTTTGAGCCCCGCATCGGTCTCTGTGCTGACAGCTCAGAGTCTGGAGCCTGCTTCGGATTCTGTGTCTCCCCCTCTCTCTGCCCCTCCCATGCTCATGCTCTATCTCTCTCTGTTTCTCAATAATAAGTAAATGTTAAAAAAAAAAAAAAACTAAATTAAGTTACTACTCAACAAGATTTGTCAGAACACTTGGGGGGCTCAGTGGCTGAACATCTGACTCTTGATTTTGGGTCGGTTCATGATCTCACGGTTTGTGAGATCAAGCCTGGTGTCTGGCTCTGATGACAGTGGGGAGCCTGCTTGGGATTCTCTCTCTCATCTTCTCTCTCTGCCCTTCCTATCCTCCTCCTCCTCCTCCTCCCTCTGTCAAAACAAATAGATTAAAAAAAAAAAAAAGACTTGAAAGTTCTAGGTAAAACTGAGCATTCTGTCATTAAACAATGTTATCAAGTGGAAAAAAAAAATGCTGCTGTTTTTGCCTAGAATGTTCCTCCTGTCATGTCCCCACTCCTGGTTTCAGTGTACATTGCGACCTCCTCGATCAGCTCCAAGACTAAGTTAGATCCTTTTGCTATACATTTCCAAGAGCATCTTTTTAAAAAAATTTTTAAATGTTTATTATTTATATTTGAGGGAGAGACAGTATGAGCAAGGGAGGGGCAGAGAGAGAGAGAAACAGAATCTGAAGCAGTCTCCAGGTTCTGAGCTGTCAGCCCAGAGCCCAACATGGGGCTCACACTCAAGAACTGTGAGGTCATGACCTGAGCCGAAGTCAGATGCTTAAGCAACTGAGCCACTCAGGTGCCCCCTGCCCCCCCACTCACATCTTTTTTTTAAGTAGGCTTCATACCCAGTGCAGAGCCCAATCCAAGGCTTGAACTCCCAACCCTGAGATCAAGACCTGAGCTGAGATTAAGAGTTGGTTGCTTAACACACTGAGCCACCCAGGTGCCCCAAAAGATACCTTTTTTTAAAAGTAGGCTGTACGCCTATGTGGGGCTCAAACTAGGACCCTGAGGTTGAGAGTTGGATGCTCTACTGATTGATCCAGCCAGGCATCCCCCAGACCATCTTTAGTAATAGTTGTCACACTAAAATTTTATGTAATGACTGTACTCTTCATTTTTTAAAATGTTTTATTTATTTATTTACTTATTTAATTTAGAGAGAACATGACTGGGTCAGAGAGGGAAAGAGAGAATCCCAAGCAGGCTCTGTGCCGTCAGTGAAGGGCTTGATCCCTTGAACCATGAGATCTTGACCCGAGCCAAGATCTAGTCTCACGCGTGGGGTGCCTGGGTGGCTCAGCCGGTTAAGCATCCAACTTCGGCTCAGGTCATGATCTCCCGGTTTGTGGGTTCGAGTCCTGCGTCAGGCTCTGCTGACAGCTACCTCAGAGCCTTGAGCCTGCTTCAGATTCTGTGTCTCCTTCTCTCTCTGACCCTCCCCTGCTCACGCTGTCTGTCAGTCTCTCTGTCTCTCTCAGAAATAAATAAAACATTAAAAAAAAAAAAGAGGGAGTCTCACGCTTAACAGATTGAGCCACCCAGGTGCCCCATGTACTCTTCATTTTTGCTTTAATAACTGCCTAAATGGGGCATCTGGGTAGCTTAGTCCATTAAGCGTCTGACTTCCACTCAGGTCATGATCTTGTACTCTGTTCTGGCCCTGTCAGGTTCTGTGTTCTCAGCTCAGACAGAGCCTGGGGAACTTGCTTCAGATTCTGAGTCTCTCTCTCTGCCCCTCAACTCACACTGTCCCACTCTCTCTCAAAAAAGAAACAAACGTTAAAATAACAACACAAATTCCGTGAAGTCGTCTTCCTTGCAAAATCTTCAATACCTAGTATACTACTTTGCATAGTATATGCTTTGTTGGTACAGATCGAAGTAGAATTAATGCTTTTAGTAATTTTGCATCCATTTTACATTTGAAAAAACTGAGGCGCATAAGGAAGTTGAAGCTTACAAAAAGTCCAGCTAATAAGATACAGAGTTGGCCCTGGGTCTCCAATCTAGGGTAATGACTGCAGATCTCTACCTCCTGCATGTGTAGGTTGACACTATAAGCTTTAACAAAATGTACGGTCAGTGAGTCATTTTTGTTTAGAAAGCCTTTAGGAGTTGGGAGCTACTTCCTGATGATGTAATGTAATGTTTGAGTCTGTGAGGTCTTCAGGGTGGGAGTTCAATTTTTAAGCCCTTAATAATGTTATGAGTAAAACAAGTATTGGCAAACCGGATGGGCTTGTAATCTGTCTTCACTGAGAGGTTTTTGCCTTAAGCTAAGAGTGCTGTGAAAATAGAAAAGCACTTAACTTCTTTATGGTGAATCCTAATTCATAGTAGTTGAGATTGGACAACAAAATCGTACAATTTAGAACTTGTGTGACGTGACCTTGTAAACCAACAGAAGGGAGATGGGCTCTTTTAAGAACATATAGTGAATCAGGCCGGGGACACAGGCTCTCAGAAGCGCCTGAAGTCACCCTGAGAATGTCAGATTCGGAATTCATTTTTTGGCTAAGGGCACAGTGATCTTAATTTGTGATATTCTGGTGAAAATTTCAAGTGGTTGGGAGACTCGAAGTCAGCACTCTGACCTCTGCCAGGTGGCACACTGTACCCCCACTAGTTGTGCAGGAGGACCTTCTGTCTTTGGAGATTTTCTCCATGATTCTTTTTTTACTTTCTCCTCTTTGCAGCTTTGTTTGGGAAGTTTATGCCAGCACCCCTGAGCTGTTAATTAATATGTCCAGAATATACTGTGTTAGCTGCTCTAAAGGCGGATGGTGAGGTGTGAGGATGGGGGTTGTGGAGTGGCCAGTGAATACAGATGAATAAAGTGAGCTGTGTATGGCTCTTTGTGGTTCACAGCTCTATGTGTGGGGCGTTAGTGACTAAGCACGCTGTTAAGAGAACAGTCATTACTGGTGCCAGAGGGAAGGCCTTAAAAGGTGGTGGGTTTGAGCTACCGCTCTGAGGCAGCAAAGTTTATTACTTAGCAACCAAGTCGAAGTTGCAGAGAGGAAGGCTGTGTTTGCTTATTAGTAAATATCAAAATGAGGATAGAAATGAAGATTCTCCGATGAGAGGCTTGTACAAATGTTCACACAGAGACTTTTCCATTTTAAACTGTTGTTCCTCTTCAACCTGTGCTTATTTAACAGCTGGTTCTGTGAATGCTAAAGCCAAAACAGAGCAGGAAGGCTCCTTTTTGAGCAATTTACAATTGTTTACTGTAAATTTCAGGATAAAAATGTGTAGCGTTAAGTAAAAGGTTACAGAAACTGTTTAATGCTAAGTACTTGTGTACTTCTTGATTTTTCTATGAATTTAACAGAATAATGAAATGATTACATTCGTGTTGACTAACCAACTTACATCATTTTTTTCTCTCTCCTTAGAGCTGTAGGTAAAACGTGCCTACTTATCAGTTACACAACCAATGCATTTCCTGGAGAATATATCCCCACTGTGTAAGTATCTTGAGTTAAATAAGGAATTTACTTGTTTGTGATGTGCTTTTTTGTTGTTGTTGTTGTTCTTTTTTTCCTCTGACCTTTGTTTTGCTGTAAAGGCATTCTTAATACTTACGTGAATAGATCTGATTAATTTTCCACTTAAACCATTCACCAGTGGCTGATTATAAGATACTTGGGCTTTTAAAAAATACTTAATCTAAAGTTTCTACCTTGTGATGAGACACACAGCTTTCCTAATTGGTTTTTAGACCTTCAGGAAACAAAGTTAACAAACAGAAATGAGAAGACTGGATAACGTAAGAGTTTCAGATCAGTTTGGCTCTCTAGATCTGTGTGTGAAGGATCAAGGAGCCGGAACATGAAATAGTCCGTTTTATTGTAATTGGCCTTTTCTGGCAAGTGATCTCAATGGTTACAGGTCACTGTTAAGTTATCAGGCTGTGGAACTGAAACAGGGTGGTGTTGGGGGGCCGTTACAGGAGGACACAATTGGCTACCGAGTCGCTTATTCCTTCTGGGCCCCAGAATTGGGTGGAGATGGGATTGTTTTTTTAATGATGGGATTCTGCGGAGCCCCTGTAACTGAGCCTCATAACACGTCACCCTGGGGCCGTGGTGTCAGCTCTGTCCTTAGAGCTGCTATCCTGGTAGAGGAAACCTCATGTCCCACCCATGCTGATCTTGTCGAGCACAGCATGTGCACTGCAGTGTTGCCCAGAGTTTCACAGAAGTGGGATCATACTCTCCATGTCGTTCTGGTTTTATGGTGGGGACTTTCCTCATCTCCACATGGAGGTAGAACTAAATCATTATCACTGTCAGTGACTTTGAACTACTGTGGCTGATAGAACCACTGGTCATGAGGTTCGTTTGGGGATTTTTTACTGGGTTAAACATCGCACGTGTCTTTGTGCACATAGATACAGATGCTGAGAAGTGGAGGTGTGCTACATCCGAAGGGAGTGGATATTTCCATTTCTGATAGATAACTACCCACTTGCTGCCAAAGGGCTATACTTGGACCAGCTGTGACTGAAGCAGGCCCCTTGTCGGACTGTGGGTGACAGGAGTTGAAAAAGTTACTTTCTCATTTGCATTTCTGATCCCTGGTGGGGTTGAAATCTCTCAAATGTTCGCTGTCCATTTGTAGTCTTCTGTGGATGGCCTGTTGAAATCTTTTACTTATTTTCCTACTAAGACTTTTTTCTTACTGATGGAACTTCTGTGTATGAGAAATCTCAATCCTTCTGTCTCTCATTTGTCTTTGAACTTCATTATGAGGTCTTCTGCCATAAAGAAGTTTGATTGTGTTTTTGTTTTTGTTTTTCACTTTATTTTTGAAAGGAGCATGAGCAGGGGAGGGGCAGAGGTGGAGGGGAAGGATAGAGGATCTGAAGCAGGCTCCGTGCTATCAGCATAGAGCCCAGTGCAGGGCTCAAACCTACGAACTGTAAGATCATGACCTGAGCCAAAGTGGGATGCTCAACCAACTAAGCCGCCCAAGGTGCCCCAGGAAGTGTGATGTTTTTATGTAAATATTTCACTCTGCCTTCATTGAGTAAGACCATTCCTACTTCAGTGATGGAAAAGTGTTTGTTCTAGATTTTTGTGGCTAAAGCTTTTAATCGTTAATTCATTTAGAATTTATTTTTTGAAATAGTAGAAGACAGACACTTGATTCTTTTTCCCATGTGGAAAAAAAGTCCGATCTTGTGTATTTGATTAATCTGCCCTTTTCTCACAGAAGCAGAATTACGGTACCCAGACTTTTCTCTTCACAAAAGCTAGTTTCGTCGTTCTGTTCTTTAAGCCATATTGGAGCCTTACTCAGACTTGGGCTTTGCTGCTGCAGTTTAGGAAGTCCTGAGTTTTAATGTTGAGAGTATGTGAACGTGGATTCCGAACTGTATCTTACAGGCAGCTGTATTGTGTCCTGTTTGGTACTTGCCCTGGTTTAAGTGGCAATGCCAGGTTTTCTTTCTAATGAAGTACTTGGTGGTACTTGTGAGTTTTAAGTCATCCTTATTTTCTGCCTGTCAGCCAGGCTTTCTTGGGCCGCCTCTGCTTATCATTAAGTAATTTTTGTGTAGCAACTTCAGGTGACTTTAGGTATGCGTGTAACCCGGTACACTTACTCTGAAAATGGTACATGATAGCCCCTCACATCAGGTTTGTGTTGTGTTCCCATTGCGCTTTGGTCGTAGGCCTGGCTGGATGACCACGACCTAATTGTTGCCCTGCCTCGGTGCGGTGGCTCTGTGCTGCGCCACCTTGTTGAAGATGAAGCATACATACCCGAAAATAAATCTCAACAAGTGGGATTTGAAAGAGGGATTGATTTTATACTCTGTTTCTTTGGGGTAGAAGAATCTTAATGTTCTGTTGAAAAGGCAAAGGTTTCCTGTTGCCGACAGTACCTTGTTTTGGTTACACTGACTAGCTTGTCCTTTGTTTCTTGGGTGGGTTTCTCCAGGTGTTGATTTGTTTCACTTACACTCGGGCCCGCTTTCCCTCCCCCAGTCAGTTGCCCCGGCGCCTGTGTGCAGCCCTGCTGCTGGCCTGGCAGTCTCCAGGCCGCGCCCAGCCTTGGCACATCTCCTCTGGGACCCTCGCTAGGACAGTCACCCGAGTCCCTGATCTGCACCTAATGCTTCACAGCTAAAGACTAACCGTTTTTACTCTATTCCGCAGTTTTGACAACTACTCTGCCAACGTTATGGTGGATGGAAAACCGGTGAATCTGGGCTTATGGGACACAGCTGGACAAGAAGATTATGACAGATTACGTCCCTTATCCTATCCGCAAACAGTAAGGATCATGACTGACTTTTAATGTGTCCTTTAGAATATATGATTTCTGAATATTGAAATTGCGTATCACTTGTGGGTTTGCTTGCACAGTTGGCCCTCACGTTTGAATGCACGTGTCCGCTTAGACAAGGCCTGTAGGTATATTTCAGTGAGTATGTTTCTTTCTCCAGATCTTCTTAGTGACTTTTTAAATTTTTAATTTAAAAACATTTTTTTAGGGGCACCTGGGTCACTCAGTCGGTTAAGCATCCGGCTTCTGCTCAGGTCATGATCTCATGGTTTGTGAGTTTAAGCCTCATATCAGGTTCTATGCTGACAACTGGAGCCTGGAGTCTGCTTCGGATTCTGTCTCTTTCTCTCTCTGTCCCTCCTCTGCTCGCTCTCTCTCTCACTCAAGATAAACATTAAAAAATTGTTCTTAAAAATTTTTTTTAATGTTTATTTTTGAGAGAGACACAAAGTATGAGCGGGGGAGGGGCAGAGAGAGGGGGAGACACAGAATCTGAAGCGGACTCAAGGTTTTGAGCTGTCAGCACAGAACCTGACGCAGGGCTTGAACTCAACGGAGAGACCATGACCTGAGCCAAAGTCTGACCCTCAAGTGACTGAGCCACCCAGGTACCCTTTAGTGACATTTTCTTTGGCTTACTCTAGTGTAAGAACACAGTGCACAATGCATGTAACATACGAAACCTATGTCCATCAACTGTTCATACTGCTGGTAAGGCTTCTGGTCAGCGGCAAGCCATTTGTTAAATTTTCAGGGAGTCAAAGTAATACATGGAGTTTTGATTGCTGGGGGGGTCAGCACCCCTAGGCCCCCCCTCACGTTGTTTAGGGGTCTGCTGTAGTTGTTTAGGGGTCTGCTGTATTGCCATCTTTGGTGCATACTGAGTAATACAAGCTCGCGATAGTTCAGTAGCAGGTGTCCCCCGAGATGCAAACCAAGAGTTTGCTTGTTCTCATTTCTTTTTTTTTTTTTTTTTTTTAATGTTTTATTTATTCCTCAGAAAGACAGTGTGAGCAGGGGAGGGTCAGAGAGAGAGGGAGACACAGAATCTGAAATGGGCTCCAGGCTCTGAGCTAGCTGTTAGCACAGAGCCCGACGTGGGGTTCAAACCCACAAACTCTGAGATCATGGCCTGAGCTGAAGTTGGACGCTTAACTGACTGAGCCACCCAGGCGCCCCTGCTTGTTCTCATTTCTTTGGTAAATACGGTGTCATATATTTTACATACATTCATTTTTTATTTTAGGATAACTGTATGAAAGAGGTACCATTCTGTTTTTGCAAACCAGTTTCAGCAGTAATTAGTTTCAAGATCAGTTTGCTTTGTAACAGTTCTGTACCACAGAATCAAATTAAATCATTAGGATTAAGATTTTTTTTTTTAATGTTTATTTATTTATTTTGAGAGTGAGAGTGCAAACACGGGAGGGGCAGAGAGAGAGAATTCCAAGCAGAGTCTTCTCTGTCAGCCTAGAGCCTGGTGTGGGGCTCGACCCTCCTGAACTGGGAGATCACGACCTGACCCAAAATCAAGAGTCGGATGCCTAACCGACTGAGCTACCCAGGTGCCCTGTTAGGATTAAGGTTTTTGGAAATCAAGTTAGTGACTTGTCTTTTGGGTTTAATATTTTTCTTCTCTTTTTTTTTTTAATTTAATTGGGCTCCTTGCTCACGAATCTGAGGTCAAGAGCCATACACTCTACCCACTGAGCCAGCCAGGGGCTCCACCCAGACGCCCTCTGTCGCTTTAAGCTCCTAAGTCTTTGCGATGTAGGTTCAGGTTTCAGTTTTGTACAATTATACCCACTGTGTCCCATCAGAAGTACTTCTAGATTAGTTTTGCTCCCATTTCAGACAAATGACCTGTGTACCAAAAGCCAATGAGAGTAGTAGCTGGTGAAAATATGCTTAAAAACCACTTTTCTTTTAATCAGGTCTTATTTGCATCGTTTGCTTCTCTTGTTACATGTTTGTTGTTCATCTTAAAAGTATTTTAAAACAACTCTGGAGACTCAGGAGGCTCACTGGCCAAAAGACTACGCACGAGTGCACATTCCTTAGGTTTCCACCCTGCGCTCTTGCTTCCTAGCTCTGTGACCCTGGCAGGTTTCCTCAGGGCTCTGTCTTGACCTGTCTCCTCATAGGATTAGGTGAGCAATATGTACAAAGCGCACAGAAGGGTCCAGGCACGTCCCAGGCACTCTAGTGTCGCAGCCATGAAGACTCACACATCTGGAGAGCTCTTCAAGTCCTAGCTGGCTAGGCCTGAATGACTGGAAGCTGCTGCGCATGCTCTCAGCAAGCCTGGATGACAGAGGGGTCGGGGTCAAGGCAACACCCTGGTGAAGACAGGAGTCGACCCTTGGCTGGCTCTGAACGTCACTTTCTTGGGGCGTAGTGTGGGTGGACAAAACCATAGTTCCAGCCTCCCCACATCTTGGTTTTGTTTTTAAATTTAACTTCCTATTTTTAGTAATGGATAGTTTTATACTTCTGAGTACAGGTTTACAATGCAACGGTCATTGTCTTCTGTTATTTCCTGCTGGAGTAACTGCCAAATCCATTTGTTTCAAGCTGCAGATTTTTGCTGATTGTCCTTCAGATGAATTGTAACAGTCCTAAAAAAAAAAGACCAGAACTGTAAAATGGGAGGTTTGAATGAATGATGGCTCAGTTAATCTCCAGCTAAAAATTAACTGTGATTAAGTTTTGAAAATCAGCTCATAATCACCAAATGGTTTGAATTCTTCACCGTGTTTAGGAAACTATTCCATCCCCAGTGGGTGCTTGATAATTCCAGATTTTAAGTAGATTTACTCTCCTCACCTTTTGACGGACAGAGTAGGAGTCTTTACCCCACTGGCTGTCTGGAAGGGTGGGGTGTCACTTCTGAGAAGTAGGAACTCCTCCCGTGACTCATGGGTGCAGGGAGGGTGCGTCCTTTCTCTCTGAGGAGTCCCTCGCCGTAAGTCAAAGGTGACTTGGCAAGGTCCCCACTCCATATGCCAGAGGATACGCAGGTAAAGTGACAGATTGAGTCAGGCCACAGGGTGTTGTCCTCCTAGGGCAGGATTTCACTCCCCGTGCCCCATCTGTGTAAGGTGCTCTTTTCCTGCCACGTACTGGAACGGCTAAGGGGGTGGGGGGGGTGAGGCATAACTGACTCTCAGATGGCTCATGCACATCCTGTGTGACGTGTCACGTGCCAACAGAGGGGTGTCCTTGGTGCCTTTGAGCAGCGGGTAGAGTGGCCGGATAGCAGTTAAAGATGCGCCCGCTGGCGTCGTGTGGATGAGGAGGTTTTGTTGGCTCCTGGAGGGTGGGGGGTGGCGGCAGCGGCCCTGAATGCGGAGACTGGTGCCTGGAAGGTCTCCTTCCTTTGCAACACGCTGTCCCGCCAGGGGGGAGCAGGCCTGGTGGCTGCCGGCTGGCACCTTGGCTGTGGGGACGCCCCTGAACTTTGTACTCACTGGAAGGTGGCTCTTTGGTTTACAGGCTGTTTATGTGGCTCATCCATTACTGCTCAAGACTCTCTCCTAGAGGGCTGGAGGACGATTTTGTGTCCACATCTCACCCTGTTTAGGGCTTGGTGACCCCCCCCCCAAAATAGAGGTCATGTTTCCTGTGGGCATTTAATGCCACTGTCCTCTGTTGGGCAGCTGTGAGTAGCGAAGCTAAGTCTGTTGAAGGCATTTGTTCTAACGTTCTCTGGAAGATGGCAAGCAGGGACTCACATTCAGTAGAAATTGCCCTTCAGATTTTTATTTGTCCAAATTAAGTCATCCTTAGGCTTTCCTGTCCTTTAGTAAGTTGTCTTTGTACTTTCTTTTTAAGAATGTCCTGTAATAGGGGCTCATGGGTGGCTCAGTGGGATAAATGTCGGACTCTTGATCTCAGCTCAGGCCTTGATCTCACGATTGTGAGTTTGAGCCCCGTATTTTAAGGAGGCCTGGCGTGGTGCCTGCTGTCCTATAAGCTCTGTACATCCATCTGCAGTTGGCCTGTCATTGTGGCGGCATGACCTGTGTAATGCTCGGGCCCAGCACCTTCCATCGTGTCCAGTCAGCTGCGTTTGCCTGCTTGTTCCAGGATTTAGTGGTGGGTGTGGGAACGTGCGTGACTTGCAGGCTCACAAGGCCTGTGTTCTGTGTGGGTCCAGCGAGGCCCGCGGTTGCCCGAGATGCCGGGCCTCTTGGCATCCGGGCCCGGCTGTAGTTTCCGTGGGCGCTCAGCTTGGAAGTGCCAGGTGTGACCTGGACCACAAGGAGAAATGGCTGTATGTGTTGGGTTTAGCCGTTTGGGTTTTCAGATGGCTTTTTCTACTTTGTTTGCGTGGCAGCCTCTGTGTTCTCCAGCCACAGGTCACTAGGAACACACCTGTGGCTGAACGAAGTCAGGTTTGTTCTTCTGCCCTGAGCGAGACCTGCGCCTCGGGGACAGCGTGGTGTGTGATTTGGGCTAGGGCTTCCTCTGGATTGGGTGCTGGCAGGAAGCAGGGTAGTTCCAGGGCGGGGAGGAGGACATGTGGCCAGATCTGTGACCGGGCAGACGCTGTCACACAGCCTTGTTGGCTGTGAGGGGGGGACGTTTGGGATTTCCGTAGTTTGCATGGTGACCTTGTTAGGATTGTTAAGTGGTCTTCTCTTTGTTTCTTTACTTCTGTTCTCACGTCAGTGTGGCCCCGCGATGTGACACGGTGCTCTGGGAGACTGTCATCTTCGGCGGGAGCCTGCCATGTAGCCAAGCTGTGAGCGCCACGCTGGCTCCCAGCTCTGGGGCGGCCCTTGTCTTTGCCCTGCGCTGCTTTCCCAAGCCGCTCCCCGTGGGTGCCACACGTATGCGTCTTTGCTCTGCCCCGTGTGCGTCCTGCTCCTTTCCCGGCTCCTAGAATGCCTGCAGTAAGAACTGTGCCTGGCCTGAAAGGAAGAGCCGGCTGGAAGGCGTTGGGAAGAGAAGGAAATGAGAGAGGGAGTGAGAGCAAGAGAGCGAGCAGCCGTAGGATGTTCGGAGTCGGGAGATCGCAGCCGCCCCCGAGTCCACTCCGGGTCCGTGGTGCCTGCCACACACCGGGGGGAGGCGGCAGACGTGACCATGAGGGAGCAGTGTATCCGACATGGAGCCAAGTCACAGAAGGCCTGGCAGGAGCCTGTGTGGTCAGGAATCAGCTGCCGGCGTGAGGAGGGCAGCGTTCAGGCCGGAGGGAAGGGGAGCCTGCGACCCAGGGCGGCCCAGGTGGAGTAAAGAGGCTCCAGGACACACGGTGACACCGGGAGGAAGGCCAGGCGGCCCCTGCCACCGGGCTCCAGGCTCCCGCATGAACGGGAGACACCGCCCACTGAGGCCGAACAGCAGTCTGTGCGGAGCGTTGGGTTGGAAGGCGAATATTGGAGCGAGTTGCTGCTGGAAGACCGAAGTATCAGAAGCACTAGACATTTTCTTCTCAAGTTTTATTATTTCCATGTAATTTTTTTAGAAGCACTAGATATTTTTAAAGCCATATTTAGGCTGGGGGGATGAGAAAGGAACGGGCAGATGGCAGAATGTTCACGTAGGATGGAAAGCATTTTTCTTCATTAAAAAGGATGTTTTAGAAATCGAGAAGGGTAGAACAGATGTGGTAGGAGGATATTTTGAAGCCTCATTTTTGTGGCCTATCCCCAGGGGTCTCTGCGTCACAGTAAGGATTTGGCATCATGTCAAGGCCCCGGGAGCATGAATCTTCATGAGTAGCCCATAGGTGAAAATGGCAACTTTTATATTCTCACATCATGGGTCGGAGAAGCCAGAGAGAGAGGAAGTTAATTCTCTTGTTCGTCTGTCTCAGAAGATGCATAGGGTTCTGTGTTGCTTGAAGAGCAAGTCTTTAGATTTTTGTTGGAACAAAGGGACAAATTGAAAGCTGTGGTGGACGCTGGAGACGCCATCCCTTCTGGGCGTCCGTCCCATACACAGCTGCGGGGCCTGGGGTGAACACTTAGGGTCTCACTCCCCTCCCGCAGCAGCTCCCACCCAGCAGCACTTCCGGGGCCCGGCCCTGAGGGCAGGTACGCCTCCATTTGTGGCTGTCGCCTCCAGCCTGTGGCTAAGAACGTGGACGCAGATCTTTGACCCGCATGCCTGGTGCCAGTAGACGCACAGACGTGCCTTCGTTAAGGAAGGACGGTTGCTTTCTTCACATTTGCTGACAGGACAGAGTCCCGGTGCTTCATCGGGCGCCGTGGTGACACTGCCAGAACAGGAAACTCCCGTGTGCTCCTCTGGGTAGCCCTCCTCTCCCACCCGCGTGTGCCTGACCTCCATCTTCACCATGACCTTCACAGGGTGTGATGGAGTTTTGGTGGGGTTTGGCATCACAGATGCTAGATAATCCTCTGCTTTCAGATCCTTTGGGAGGGTTGAGACAATTCTGATGAAGAAGAAATAATGGATATTGTTGACTTTTATCTTCCTCAGTTTTTACTAAACTCAAACAAAGTTCTCATGCATTACTAGGTTGGAGAAACGTATGGTAAGGATATAACCTCCAGGGGCAAAGACAAGCCGGTTGCCGTATGTAAAACTTTCAATCGACTTCAGTTTCAAGCTTTATCTGTTCTCTCATTTCACTTAGTTCCCCCAGGATTTCCTCTTGAGCCCCACGTTCCTTGAGTGTTTTGTATTCAGTTCACTCGAGGTTGGGTTTTGCTTGATGAAATGTGCTTTCAGAGGAGCGAGACAGTTTACCTACTGGCTTGAATTAAAGCGGTTTGTGAACTGCTTGCTGCCCTCCTTCCGCGTGAAAGGAGGGACTTTGGCGAGGGGCCTCCCCTGGGCTGGTGGCGGCCGGGCTGCGGAGGCTCCACCTGCCGCCCACCGCAGAGCAGGACTGAGCATGGCTGCGGGCGCCTCTTCTCTCGGTGTCCCCCGGTGTCCCTGGTGTCTGGGGCGCTCGGCTGAGCTAACCCACCTGCTTCGAAATGACGTAACCCAGTGCCGACCTGCCGTGGTGATTCTTGGATGAGCCTGTGCATGCGCTGGTGTTTGTTACTTGTCACCGATGAACAGCTGCTGTGTGGGATGTTTCTTTCCCTTTCCAGGTACAAGGGATCAGCTGGATGATGGAAAGCGCTAGCGGGGGACTGTTAGCTTGGGAGATGCAGGTTCACAAAGTAGCAGAATTGCCTTTTCCTAGGAAAGGGATTTATAAACCGAGCATTTTAGAAACTCTTAAGCATTTTTAATACAGCTAAATATTTCCATCTGACTCTGCACAATACAGAGCGGGACAGAGGTCTTAGGTTTAGTCTGAAATTCCTCCTTGTATTTACTCTGCCCCGACTTTTCCTTTGAATCTCTATTCCGGCTATGACTGCCCAGCTGCGAGTCCTCCAGGGCCCTGCTTGGGTCTGAGAACGGACAGCCGGGAAGACGCCGCTCACACACGGCAGCATCCTCCTTCGTGGCCGAAGGTGCTCAGTTAGCAAATGGCCGGGCCCCACCTTGTGCTGGGGACTCCGTGTCGGGGACGCTGGTGGCAGCTCTTAAAGCAGCAGTTTAATTGCAACCCAGTGGTCACCTGAAATGTACTTAATGTGCACATGGGGAGCTTAATGAAAAGCATCCCATTTGTACATATTTTTAAAAGAATACTCCTCAGGAGGGGAAACTGATAATAATATTGGTTACCGGTATTCCCAGTTCCCAAGAGTCATTGAATTTGTGCCAAACTGTTGTGTTCAGTTGTTCTCAAAATCATTTATACTAAATTTTAAGTCACTTAAGGAGTCAATATGTGAAAATAAAGGTTTTAGTCTGCTTTTGAAAAACAGACCATGTTTTACAGAAATAACCGGAGTGGCACCATGACACTGGTTTTGTCCCTGTATAGAATTAAGACCATTTAAAGTTTCCAGTGGGAGTTGGGAGTAAAGGAAAAGGCCTCCTGGGGGGCTGGTTTGAGGCCTCTCTAGCCTCTAGGAAATTCTAGCACATTCTAGTAAATCCTCTCCCTTCTTCTCTTAAGTAACTGGCTGCTTCACATGCTGGTTCTGGTCTGGGAGCTTCTGACAGAACTGAAGGGTGTGACCAGGGAGTACGCTTTAGACACCAACTGCTTGCACCTAATATGTGCGCTTCGGCTCGGGCTTCAGTCCCACAGCAGTGATGAAGCAGAGCGCCTTTGTCACTGTGAGACCGTTTCTAACCGCCTGTCTTTTCTCTTTATAGGATGTATTCCTAATTTGCTTTTCTCTTGTGAGTCCTGCATCATTTGAAAATGTTCGAGCAAAGGTAAGTGGAGATGTTTTAGACCAGTGTTTTGCTACGTAATGTCCTCTTCAGGAGGTAAAATTCCCATTTAGTGATAGAAGTTTTAATTACTGAAATTGATTTTGTAATTCTGCTTAGGTAGATCAGTTTTTGAAGTCTCTGACTCTTACGTAGAGTTCTAAAGTTTCAGGGTCTGATCAGGAAGGAACGCTGTGTTCCTTGTTAAAACAGAGAGCACTTTCCGAGTCCATCCGATGGAGTTACCTGATAAAGATAGTGGCCATGACTTCCTACTTTCCACATCTTTCACGCACTTCCTAGTGAAAAATGACACGCGAGGGATGTCCTTCAGCTGTGATCAGAGATGTGTCCAGGGAGAGTAGGGACCTCAGTCCATGTAGTCCATTCTCACTGCTGAATAGGTAGGTAGTATCCTCAGAGTTGATGTAACAACTTGACTCATTTACCAAAAGGTGGTTTTTGGGGGGAGGGGGAGTCCCCCCCCTTGTTCTTACAGACCAGTAGAGCCTGTTCTGTTAGGTCTTAGTCTTGGGAGTCCTGACTTGCTGATCCAGTGCCCACAGGTGGGCCTGTGGTTCTTGAAGGGATTGAGAGGAGTGAGCAAGGCCTGGAGGGCGTCTCCTGCCCGCAGAGAGCGTCGCCTGCCCGCAGGGAGCTCCGAGGGACTAAGGTGGGGTGGGACAGCTGTGATGGAGGCGAGGAGAGGTCATGATTCTCTCTTGCACCCAGTGGTACCCTGAAGTGCGACACCACTGTCCCAACACCCCCATCATCTTGGTGGGAACCAAACTTGACCTCAGGGACGACAAAGACACGATTGAAAAACTGAAGGAGAAGAAGCTGACTCCCATCACCTACCCGCAGGGTTTGGCCATGGCCAAGGAGATCGGTAGGAAATCCTGCATTTTCATGTCTGTTTTCTTTGCATGGGCTTTATTTTTGTGACAGACTTGAGTGCCGTCTGGGGAGGTAGAGAGCGTGTTTTACCGACTCCGGTCCTTTTGATGCTCACCAGGAGGGTGCGGGCTCGGGTTGGGCCGCACAGGCGGCAGGGCCCGGGAGCCGCTTCCTGCCCTTGTTCAGGCTGGAAAGAGTGGGCTCGCGGGCGTGACTGGCTCTGTCTCGGCAGGTGCTGTAAAATACCTGGAGTGCTCGGCGCTCACGCAGCGAGGCCTCAAGACAGTGTTTGATGAAGCCATTCGAGCAGTTCTGTGCCCCCCTCCCGTCAAGAAGAGGAAGAGAAAATGCCTGCTGTTGTAAATGTCCGGGCCCCTCTCCTGTCCCCCTCGGAACCTTTGTATGCTTTGCTCAAAAATGGTGGAGCCTTCGCACTCAATGCCAAGTTTTTGTTACAGATTAGTTTTTCCATAAAACCATTTTGAATCAATCGGTAATTTTTAGGTTTTATTTGTTTCAAGTTTAAGACTTCAAACTTTCACATTATATTAAAATTTAGCCCTAAAATGGCAAGCGTTCTTAAAGCCTTATTTTTTAAAAGCCCCTGTTCTTGCTCAGATTAAGAGTTGCCAAAATATCTTGTGAACTAAGTTGAATCGTTGTGCTGAGAACACTAAGCACTAAACCGTTTACGACCTTTGTCTTTGAGGAGAGACTGCAGCGTCTCCAGTCGGGAAACGCAGATGCCCGCTAGCTAGTCTCAGGCGGGAGCGCCCACCACCTCCTCCCTGCGCAGCCCGTGTGCGCCCCTGGCACGTGCTGTCCTTGCAGAACGAGTGTAATAGCTCAGCTCTCTGGATCAATCTTTTTAATTTTGTAGTGATTTTTTTTTTTTTTTTTTAAAGTTAGTGTAACTGCTTTGGCTGAGATTTGGAACCGCCCTCTGGCTCCCGTCCCCGTGACGCAGGGGCCACTGTGGCCAGGGGCGCACCGGGGCGGGCATGCGCACCACAGGACGCGATCAGAGGATGAAGACAGTATTCTGACAAAACATGGAGGTTAACTTAACACTACACTGTGCACGTCATTATTAAGCCGAAAGTGTCACGGGTAAAATCCTAGAAGATTAATTTCTGTCATGCAGCGAACGATGAAAGGTCGGGATCATCACTAAGTGTTTTAAGCTTTTTTTCTTAGACCTGCCATCCCTCTTGAGATCGGGCATTTAATTCATCTTTGAACTGGTCGTTCCCATAGTTGCTAACTTAGTGCTTTTCTTATAGAACCCTTCTTAATGAGCAATATGCCTCCTTGTATTATAAAATCTTTCTGATAACGCATTAGACATTTCTTTTGTAGATTAGTGAAAGTGCATTCCTGTTCACATTACTTTATTCAGAGCTATTAAGCGCTTTCCTTAGTTTTCTAGTAATTAGGTGTAAAAATTGTGTTGCAGCTTTACAGTTTTTGAAATATTTTAGATATTCCTGAACTATGAACTTTCTTAACATCATTGTCTTGCCAGATCACCAGTACTGTACCTTGACTAATGCTGACCCTCCGCCTTGCCTCCCCCCGACCCTTCCCCCCTGGACACATGCTTCCTGTCGCTCTGCCTAACTAACCACGTTCCTTGGGTCTGTGAGGTTCCGTAAGCCCGTGCTCGTGCTAATAACCACGTTCTGTACAACTTACCCGCTGGCAAGAATATAAGGTTGGACCTTTCAACCACTATAACAAAATTTTTTAAATTGACCGTTGCAGACTTGTGGAGTGTTTTTACATTGATCTTTTGCTAATGCAATTAGCAGTTATGTTTTGCATGTATGACTTAATAAATCCTTGAATCATATGACTGTAATACTTTTAATTCTTGAGAGCTCCAGCAGCGTGGGGTGTGTGTTCGTTTGCCTCACCTGAAAATCCTGGGTTGTTGGAAACACTCATTTCCAGTGCAGGTTTTCATGCCGGGGGGACAGGTAGGGGCCCCTCCAGGGGAGAAGCTGGCAGAGTCGGTAGGGCCCCGTCGGCCATGGGTGGGCCGTCAGCACTGGCACGCATAGTACTTGGGACCAGGGCCCTGGGCTGAAGATGACGGCTTTGGGAGCCGGAAAAATGGGGGAAGGAGGCTGATGAGGACTTTAAGGTCTGTTCCTGGAGCCTGAAACTTCAATGACTGGGTCATGTTAGAATCAATTTCCTAACTCCTTTTTATCACTCTGAAGATTGCTTTATTTTTGAGTATTTTTAAAAGATACGCAGTTTCAAGACTAAATGGTTCTAAAGGTTTGTTACAACAGCAGGCTCCCATCACATCCTCCCTAAAGGCAACCAATTTGAGTTCTTTTAATCTTTTTTATCTCCATATGTCTAAGTGATGTATCTTCTCTTTACCTACCAGTTTTTATCACCAGTTCCCAAGGAAAGGCTACAACTCGAACACCCATGTGGAAGAGATGCGTAGGGCCAGGTACGGGGGAGGGAACGGAGCCCCCACATATTCCCCATCTGTACCCCCCTCCCCGTGTTCACTGATCTGAACTGCGAGCACTCTAGACCTGTCCTGCTGGGGTCCTGTGGAGGCTGTTAGAGGCGTGTGTGACGGAACTGCTGGCTTCAACCTCCAGCCCCTTTGCCCCTCGTTGGGGGGCCGGGTTCAGTCACAAGACCATACTGCTGGTTGTGTTTTTCAGTTCCGGCCATCACCCTTGGCCCTCCCAGACCATCACCCACGGCCTTCCCACTAGAGCCAGAAGGCCGCTTTCCCAGTGGCGCCCCACCCCCAGCATACCTTTCCTTCCCTCCAGAGCATGGTCCTGGTTGGTGTTCGCTACTCAGCATCCGTATCACCGTGCAGATGCTCCTGGCTGAGCCACTGGGAACAGAACTGTGCCACACAACTTCTGGTTCCTCTGGGGATAATTAAGACTTTATTTGCTTTTCTGTGGGCTTCATGATTTAACCGCAAACTTCCAGTAATACTGAAATTACTCGAGATGTTTGCTGAGCTTCAGCAATTTGCATTTTCCTAAAGTCTCAGAATTCTCTGGCCACCATTTATCTTCTATGGATTTTTTGTTTTTGGAAGTTTTTTTTTTTTTTTTTAAGTGATGTCTGCACCCACTGTGGGGCCCAGACTCTGACTCTGAGATCAGGAATCACTGCTCTACCTATTGGGTCAGCCGGGCGCCCCAGCTCCTTGTCTCTTAATTTGCTTCATGATAAACACACGCTCCAGGAGTTTCCAGAGAAGGAAGTGTGTGGAAACTCACGCTCTCACGTCTCGGCTGTGTCAGTTGTCCAGGAAGAGCTTCTGTTTATGGTTCTGCGGGAGGTCTCCCCGGCCTCGCACCACCCGGGCTGCTTTCTCCCTTGCACTCTGTGCTCAGTGGTGCCATCTGCTGTGCCTGCCATCATGCGGGTGGCCCTCGCCTGGCTGCTGTAGAGTTCATCTTTCTGGCTTTTAATTTTCAGATGTTCTTTTTTCTCTACCAGTTTTCAGCCTCGGGATCTGTTTTCTCTGTTCCCAGGCTGTGGTGGGGGAATTGGTTTCTTCCAGCTGCTTTTGCTCATGTGCCCAGTGGTTGGTGGCCTCGGGCCGAAGGGTCGACAGCCCACACAGAGCAGGCTGGAAACGACCACACAGGTGGAACCCAGGGGTGCCTCAGATCTGTTAGCTTTCTGCCCCTAGAAATGTACGGGAACTGTGTAGAATCAAAACTCACAGCAACTAGACATTACCACGGCATTTCAATTAGAGCTTTTTAAGTGGGCCTTTGCAGGTCTGCAGAGGCTTAAGGCATTAATGGCCATGACCGCTCAGAGGCCCTGAGGAAAGGGTCTCTAGAGATCAGACACCCTGGAGAATCCTCTTGAAGGTTCTGTCAGCCAAGTGTGAGAAGCTGAGAAACATCACCCCTTTGCCTTCAAGTGTGCTGCTGTCCAGGCCCCCCCCCCCAGCAAACCAAGGGCCCGATTTCTCCCAGCTTCCGGGCAGACCAGCTTGCTGGGACTAGTTCTGTGCCTGCTCCATGCCAGGTGTGTGGGGTGGCTAAACCGTGAACCAGGGTGTGAATCTCCTCCACTTAAGATTCTGTTTCCTTCCAGTCAACCATTTGTTCCTTTTCTTTCCCCGTCCTGTGTATTTATGCTTTGTAAAGAAATCCACGTACTCTCATTCTCTAGCACTTTGGTGGGGTTCAGTCAGATCCCTCTGCAATCTTCAGTCTTTAGCCCAGAGCTCCCAAAACACTGTCCAAAATGACTTCAGTTTTGTTGTTTAGACAGAAAGCTTTTAAAATGAGATTCCTGTAAAACCACCCAGCAAATCAGGCCTTCCTACAAACATCCAGTGGAAGAGCACATTACTGTACAGACACGAAGGACATGTGTAAGTGCTTTATTAGAAACTCCCTCGGAGCCTCCTAGCTGACCTCCAAAAGCCAGAATGATACGTGCACACGAAGCAGTCGGCATGATGTTAGGGAGGCCGGAGCACTGAAGAGCAGGCGCCCCCATCTCCCAGCCCAACCTCGGCACTGGCGCGTAGGCCCACCCGGAAGAAAACCCATCTGCACCCTCACAATGAAGCGCGAAGTCTGTGTAGCAGGACAATCCAGTTTGCAAAATAAACTGCATGTCTGTATGCTGGGTTCAGACCCCTAAACAGTGTTAAGACGAGAGCTCGCAGTGGAGAAAGGTGGGGCGCGGGGCGAGAGTCCACAGATCTATTCGGGCCTCAAACCCGGCCATGGACCACACTGTTTGCTGGGACAGTTCTGAGAGCAGCAGGGAACTGCCCTGGAGCTTCCTGAAGCTTCCTACACTAGTCCCGTCATCTCCATGTTCTCTCCTGACACCTGATCTTGCTAATACTGTGATCAAAGTGACCAAAGTGATTTCCCAAATTACTCAGGGATTCACCTGAGTGAAGATGAAGACCACCAAGTCCAGTACCTGTCGAATTCCTATCGGCGGGCATCCAAGGTACTGGCCTCCCGAACCTACTCTGCGACTGTCCGCGGAAGAAGAAACGTAAGCGGCGGCTCTCATCACACCATGTCCACATTAGAGCCGCCTCCAGGGGGACAGAAGACGTAGGCAGCCCTGTCAGACACCACGCTGTCCAAGGCTTTCACCAGGACGTCGGGCATGTGGTCTGTCAACATCTTTGGGCCGATGAGGATCTTGCTGAACTGTGACTCATGTGCCCACCTTGCGCTATACTGAGCAGCGGCGCGGCAAAACCTGAGAGGGGCAGAAGGTGAAGGGGCGCAGTGCCCGCGGGGCTGCATGTGGTTTCTTCCCACTAACTGAGCCCCCTGGGGGCCCGGCACCACCCCCCCCCAACCCGCCCCCGGCCTGCACTCACCTCCCTGAGGTGCCTTCTTCCTCCAGGTGGATGATCCTGCCTGGAGGGTAGAGTGGGGGGTACTTGGTGGGGGACTCCAAGGGGGAGTCGCTGGAGAAGCTGTACGTTGGGGACCCGTGCGTCAGCAGGCTCTGCTCCCCCAGAAGCGGCTGCGTCAGGTGTCCCTGGGCGCCCCCGTCCAGCTCCGTCGGAAAATTGTCCGGGTTTCCTCCGAACAGCTCATACCGGCACCCGCGCAGCAGGATCTTGTACTGAGGGAAGATGGGAAGGCAGCACGCATGGTGCTCGGCCACCTGGTGCTCGGCCTGCCCAGTGCTCGGCCCTGCAACTGGCCACGCACATCGCGGACCCACAGCCAGTGCTGCAGGACGGTGACCTCCAAGCTCAGATGCCTCCCTGGTTTGTTTAAATCGTGAATCTTAGGGGCGTGGACGTCAGTGCCCCGAACTCCCGCATCTCTTGCACAATGAAGCCATATCAAACTTGAAACAATAGTAAAAACCAAATCATGCAGATTTTGAGAAAAAGTTACCCTTCTGCCATCCAGCTTCCCTTTTTCCCTAAACATTACTTTTTAAAAATCTGAGAGTAATTGATAAGGAGAAAGCTCATTTAAAAAACGTTTTTGATTAGCAACAAAAACATCAGAAAACTTTTTCATATTAAATTAAATCATATTAAATAAAAACTCTATATCCTTGTTACATATCCCTCCCCTGCCTTGGATCATACCTCTAGGAATCATTTTTGTATTATTCTTATTTTTTAAAATGTTCATTTACTTTGAGAGAGAGAGAGAGACTGTGAGCTGGGGAGAGGGTCAAGAGAATCCCAAAAAGGATGTGATGTTAGCATGGTGCCCAACCCAAGGCTCGATCTCCTGAACTGTGAGATCATGACCTGAGCCAAAAGCAAGAGCTGGATGCTTACCCGACTGAGCCACCCAGGTGCCCTTGAGAATCATTAAAAAAAGAAAAAACCCAAAACTTTTTTTTTAATGTTTTGAGAGAATGAGCTCAAGTTGGGGAGGGGCAGAGAAGAAGGGGACAGGATTGGAAGCAGGCTCTGAGCTGTCAGCACAGAGCCTGATGTGGGGCTCGAACCCAGAAACCATGAGATCATGACCTGAGCTGAAGTCGGAGGCTTAACTGACTGAGCCGCCCAGGCGCCCTGAGGATCACTTTAAAATCTGCTCTTAGGGGCGCCTGGGTGGCTTAGTCGGTTAAGCGTCTGACTTTCGCTTAGGTCATGATCTCGCGGTTCGTGGGTTCGAGCCGCACGTCGGGCTCTGTGCTGACTGCCAGCTCAGAGCCTGGAGCCTGTTTCAGTCTGTGACTCCCTCTCTCTCTGACCCTCCCCTGCTCACGCGCGCGCGCGCTCGCTCTCTCTCTCTCTCTCTCTCTCTCTCTCTCCCCCCCCCCCCAGAAATAAATAAAACATTTAAAATAAATTAATTAAAAAAAATAAAATCTGCTCTTAAAAACAAAAACTTTTCAACACACCATGGGTCTATCTCTATTGGTAAACAGAAGTGTGTGTCACCTGACACACTCCGGATGTGTCGCCTGACACATCTTGACACACTCAGGATGCTCCTGACTAGAGCATCCCATGGTATAACTAGTTTCCTAATTCGTAAACTCTTATTTGGCAGCTTTACTTTCCAAGCTTTGGGAGCAAAAGCATCAGAACACTGTCGGTGACAAGACAGGGCTAAGAAAGCCAATCACTGAAGCAGAGCAGGGAAGGTTCTACGACAGTCCCTAACTGGCATTTCAGGACCGAGCCATCTGCTTTCCTTGCCATCAGCCACAGAACCCGACAGACTGCAGAACAGAAGTCTGCAGAACAGACCTGACAGAAATCTGTACGGAAGGGAGAAAGAGCCTCAGGCAAGAGCATCGAATGCCCTGGGCTAAGAGCCTTTGAATCTAGGAACACCCTCTCCTGGGCACATACAGCCTCCCAACTCCTGCAGATCCTCTTCCGGGTGCCCCCAGGTTACCTTGGGCTTGTTACAGTGCGCAATCACTCGCAAGATTCTCTTCTTCAAATCTTCCAAGTTGGTCACACTTAACCTGTTTAGCAGAAGACCAGACAGGCTCAATATTCGGTCTTTCAGCTGCCCCAAACCCAGAAGAGGAAGCACCCAGCAGACTCACCTGGGGATGACATCCTTGCCTAGCACAAGAGACACAATGAAGGTCTTAGAGTATTCATAAAGGGATTTGCTGAAATTTCAGAAAGATAAACGTTAGTGAAGGTTTAGGATTATATCGTCCACAAAGAGCTCCAAAGAGAAATCCAGCAACTTTGCCAGGTCACTGAGGTCAGTTTCCAGAGATTTCAACTATTCTCTACCCTTGAAAAAAAGGGAAAAGAGAAATAAAATGGAGAGAATTCAATCAGAGCGACTCGTTCCCCAGATTCTAGTAAAGCCCCAACATCCGGCAGACACATCAAGATGGCAGACCAGGCACCCACTTGTACCCTCCCACCCAGAAGCCCCACCGGAGGTATCCGACAGACACTCGGGCACGGGCTTCTGGGTGGCTCAGCTGGGTAAGTGTCTGATTCAGTTTCGGCTCAGGTCATGGTCTCACAGTCAGTGGGATCGAGCCCCACGTCAGGCTCTGCGCAGACAGCAGGAGCTGCTTGGGATTCTCTCTCCTCTGTCCCTCCCCGGCTTGTGCAGGTGTGTGAGCTCTCTCTCAAAATGAATAAACTTCAAAGAAAAACACCAAAAACACACTCTGGCTAAAACGCAGAAGGACGGATGCAAAAGGCTATCACCGCTTATAATAGTGGAGGCTAGAAACCCAAATGTCCACGCACTGAGAGCAGTTCCACGCACGAGCGACAGCACGTCCTCGGTACCAAGTCCTCAGCTGGAGTGAGGGGGGCCTGTGTTGCTGCAGGGGGTAGTCTCGGATACGCAGCCAAATTACAACAATACGTATCTACGACAGCATGAAGACTTCACTACCTTTTCTCTAAGAGGAGGAGGAAGGCAAAGATATATCCATATATGTAAATACGTGAGAATTAGGGAAAAGCAAAATTAAAAACTAATGGTGACCAGAGGGAAGAAGGATGGAAAGGAGATTTCTGAATGTACCTGCTTTATAGAGTTTTCTTTGGAACCATGTCATTGTTTTATATAATCATTAAAGTTAAACCAAGGAAAGCAATTCCTAAAGTCAAAAAAAAGTGAAAGAAATGAACCTAGCAGTGTATTAACCAAACAGAAGAATTAGTCCAGGTGCCTTTAAAACAAGAGAAGTTGGCTGTCTGTCCATCCCTAGTGGGAGTATTACAGAAGAACAAAACCAAGTGTAAAAAAGTCTCCAACTGCCTGCAGCCCTCCTACCACCACCGCTATTTTGAAAGCGATCGGTCAGTCTCTGGGATACTGTGCACGCATGTGTGCACACACAGCTCTGTAGACATACTAAAAATCGGGGCTTACAAAAACCAAGAGTTTTAGCATAGGAGAAAAAGACAATTTCGGTAAAAACCGATCTTTAAATTGAAAGTATCAATATGAAGGATACATTTTCTCTTGGGAGTCAGGAGCACTCGCTACCTCTTAGCACTGAAAAGGCCTAGAAACAGTGACCTGCCCGGCAGGAACAGGGCCCTGGTGCCTAGAGTATGGTCTCTCATACCATTTCCCACTCAGAACAACCCAGTACCCCATGGAAAGATGGTTCCTGATCCCAGATGGCAGCACTGGGCCACAAACCTGACAACATTTCAAAGTGCCGGAAAGCGGAAAGCCATCTGATGCCCAGGACTGTGTCAGGGTGAGGAGTCCACTTTGAAGGGACTCCCGCTGCCAAATGAGACCATGGGGACATCAGCAGAGTGACTGCAGTGGACTGAGATGGTTTAAAAGAATTAAGGTCCAGGGTGCCTGGGTGGCTCAGTCGGTTGAGCGTCCAACTTTGGCTCAGGTCATGATCTCACGGTTCTTGGGTTTGGGCCCCACGTCAGGCTCTGTGCTGACAGCTCAGAGCTGGAGCTTGTTTTAGATTCTGTGTCTCCCCTCTCTCTCTGACCCTCCCCTGTTCACGCTGTCTCTCTCTCAGAAATAAAGAAAACATTAAAAAAATTTTTTAAATTAAAAATAAAAAAAAATAAAAGAACTAAAGTCCGCCTCTAGAGAAAGCTAGAACTCCAATACAGCACCCTGCACACAGCTAAATACAGGGAAAGACCCACGCATCCATGCAGCTGTCCTGCTTCAACTGGGAGGCACCCGCACCGCAGACAACCGAGTACTTGGAAGAAAAGTTCTTTTTAATTTTCAGCTAATAAATGTAGAAGGACTGCCAGAATATCGGCATCTTGGAACCTCTAATAAAACGTGTACTTGTCATTAACAGCTACCAGCGTCCCAGAGCCCAGCAGACCGGGTGTCCCGTGGCGATCCGACAGCAATCCCACGCCACCACCACCACGGATTACTGTCAGAAAATCAACCCTGGATCTATCAAATCTCTAGACACAACTCCCATCTTGTACGACGCACAGCAAGCGGCACACAGGCCCATGTCACGTGACACGGTGACTGTACGAGACTGGAAATCCACAGTGTGATTCTCCAGAGCAAGTAACCTAGTTTCGGAAATAAAGGGCGGACATGAGAAATCTGTATGTTGAGAGATTTGACACGATTTCTGTTGTCCACATTCCCTGCTTAAATGCTAAGAAATTTCATTAAAAAAAAGAAAAAAAATTACAGTGACGAGACAAATCCACTATATTCAATGTGAGAACCTCGTCTGGAATTTAGACAAACCAACTGTGTAACCTTTCTGTGGTGACTGGGTTATTGGATGAAGGAAGTTAACTGTTTTTACAGTGCTCTCTGCTTCAGAGGCAGTTCGCGGTATTTACAGATGAAACGAGAGCCACGGGACCCACGGGAAGCAGCGGAGGGCGTGAGAAGACGCGTCATGTCAATTCGCTGCTGAAGCTGATTCAGTGGTGGCTTCTACTCTTTTTACTTTGGTTTGAATTTTAATTTCTGTATGAAAATTACACTGTAAGATGAGGGTTTTAACGGATTATAAGCACAGAAGAGAGCATTGGTGATCTAGTAAACAGATCTGAGGGACTATCCAGAAGGTAGCACTAGAAACAAAGAAACGAGGTATGAAGGAGAAGTTCCGGATGTGCAACAAGGGCAAGGGGGTGATGGCTGTGTGCTGGGAGCTCCCCTCCCCACCGCCGCCCCAGAGTGGGAGACACAGCAGAGGCAGCCACCATGACTAGGCCTTCACAGATCTAAGAATCTGAAACTTTCAGGCAAGTATACGTTAAAAGGAGATTCTACAAACACTTAAGGAAAAGCAGCCACCCACATGACCGGGAGGCACCTTAGTGAGGAAAAGCAATGCCACACAAATGACAGCCTGTCAGGGGATTCCATTTGTGACATTCTAGAAAAGAGAAAACTACATTGACAAAAAGATCCTTGGACACCTGAGGGTGGGTGGAACGGACTGACTGCAAAAGGACACAGGACACTTTAATAGTGATCAGCCCCGAAAGGAAAAAAAGACAAAAGAGAAAACTGTCATTCGTGAAGTTACTATGTGCGGTAAAAAAAAAAAAAAAAAAAAAAAAGGGCATCTGCAGAGGAATTCTAATTATTAGGGAAATTTAACAAGGCTGTTGGATACAAAAATCAGACGACAAATTTCTGTGAGATTGATCTATGTCAGCCAAAGGAGAAAATGATAAAATTTAATTGAAAGACATTAAAGAATCCTCCTGGAATATTTGAAAAGTGACCTTACATTCAAAAGCTGGAAGGCTCAGTAACACGTTAGTTACGTCCCAACTGAACTAGAAAGTAAAGGCAGCAGAAATAAAACTTCTAAGGTTTTTGTTTACAAAACCTGCAAAATTGGTTCTAGAAATGCCATGAGGTACAAAGGGCTAAGAAAAGCCGAGATGCTGTTGCAAAAGTAAAAGACACCGGGATTTGCACCACTAGAGGCCAACGCTTCGGTCAGCAGCAGGGGAAGGGCTACGATGACGCACTGTGTGAGGGCGAAACGACCCCAGCCCCAAGGTCACACACAAAAACACAATCAAAAGCAGATTAAAGACCTACCTCAAGGTGGAAGGCCAGACCAAGAGCTGCTGGAATAAAGGAGACAAGCTCTGTATCCTTAGGATAGAGAAAGATTTCTTTTTTTCTTTTTTTATGTTTTTATTTATTATTGAGACAGAAACAGAGCATGAGTGGGGGAGGGGCAGAAGGAGGGAGACACAGAATCCGAAACAGGCTCCAGGCTCTGAGCTGTCAGCACAGAGCTTGATGCGAAGCTCGAACCCACGAACCGTGAGATCATGACCTGAGCCGAAGTCGGACACTTAACCGACTGAGCCACCCAGGCACCCCAAGAAATAAGTCTTAAGTAAGAAACAAAAATCCTAAGTGAAAAGACTGACAGATGAGTGTTAAAACCAAGAACGGAAGGAACTGAAGACAGGACAGGTGAGTACCAAGCACACCGAGCACCCGGAGAGAGTATTCACAACACTTGCAGCCACAAAAGAACGGATTACAGAATATATGTGTTTGCAGATCAACGAGAAAGCAACAGACAGAAAAATGGGCAAGAGGAACATCACCAAAGTGGAAACTCAACAGACAATAAATCTATGAAGACCCAACTTCATTAGCAATCATGGAGACGCAAAGTAAGCCACGATGAAATGTCACACCAACTGACTGGCAAAAAAACCCCTAAATCTGAGAATATTGTTTGTGAAAATGTGGAGCAAGGTGACCTCACATACACTGCGGGCGGGAGTGAACTCCACAGCCACGTATGGGGAGAGCCCTGGTGTGACAGGCGCACGCTCTGTGATGTAGTGGCCCCACCTCCATCCATCTACACCCAGAATCCAAACTACCCACGTCCATGACCAGTGAAACAGGTAATCTGTGATCGGCCTGTAATGAAATATAACCAGAATGGACAGAATAATATCTTACAGGCATCCAACTTAAGTCACAGAATCTAGTCCTATTTCAAAACCACAAATCCAAACTGTTATGTGGAGACCTGAATATGGGTGGTAAAACTACTTTTTAAAGCAAAGGAAGAATTTTCACAAAGATCAGGACGGGGAGGGTCTGCAGGGAAGGAGAGGGGGCACAGGGAATTCTATGTCGCTGATGCTCTGCCTCTCAACGTGGGTACAGAGTAGGGTGTGTTTTTCTAAATCCGCTTTATTGACGCGGACGCAGCAAAATCACCCACCGCGAGTGTAGGACAAGTCCTGATGAACACCTCAACTGCTTAACCACCACCACCATCACAGTGAAGAACGGTTCCGGCGCCCCCAAAAGCCCAGTGTCCTCTGGCCCTCGATCCCACCCCACACCCAGAAAGGGGTGAACTGGAATCCTACGATAGGTCTTGTGTGGAGGCTTTTTTACACACATATGGATGCTTGTTTATTATTCTCAAAAATGTATGTTTTATGTTAATTGTTTCACAATTTAAATGTTCAGTTAAAAAGGTCAACTCATGTTGGGGTGCCTGGGTGGCTCAGGCTCAGTCGGTTAAGGGTCCATCCAACAGGCTCAGGTCATGATTTAGTGGTTCCTGGGGCTCTGTGCTAACAGCACTGTCTCTGTCTCTCTCAAAAATAAACATTAAAAAAATTATTTAAAAACTCATTCATGTCTTTTTATATGTATTAACTGTATATTTTAACATAAAAAAGAACTTTAAAAATTTTTAACGTATACAAATGTTTACATATAAATATAATGAACAGAATTATATACTTACTTATAACAAAAAAAAAGAGAAACTACCCATCAACAGAATAAATAAAAATGGCATAACCAGATGAGAGACTACTCAGCAGCTACACAAAAAACATGCTTTCAAACAATATTTAATCAATCAATCAAACGGAATGATATCCTTATTATAGGAATCCCAGAAGAGGAAGAGAGGGAAAGGTGCTGAAGGAGTCTTGGAACAAATTATAGCAGAGAACTTCTCCAACCTGGGGAGGAAGTAGACGTTGAAATTCAAGAGGCACTGAGAACTCCCCTCAGACGTAATTTGAATCGATCTTCTGAATAACATATAATAGTGAAAATGGCAAAATATAAGGACAAAGAGAGAATTCTGAAAGCAGCTAGGGAGAAAAGGGCCCTAATATACATAGGGAAACCTATCAGAGTGGTGACAGACCTATCTACTGAAACTTGGCAGGCCAGAAAGAAATGGCAGGAGATCTTCAATGTGATGAACAGAAAAAATATGCAGCCAAGAATCCTCTATCCAGCAAGCCTGTCATTCAGAATAGAAGGAGAGATGAAAGTCTTTCCAAATAAGCAAAAATTGAAAGAATCTGTCACCACTAAACCAGCTCTACAAGAAATCCTGAGGGGGACTCTCTGAGGGAAGTGTTGCAAGGAACGCAAGATGCTAGAAACACACCACAAGCAATGAATCCCACAAATGACACAATGACTCTAAACCCATATATTTCCATAATAACACTGAATGTAAATGGACTAAATGCCCTTATCAAAAGACATAGGGTAGCAGAATGGATAAAAAAAAACAAAATCCATCTATTTGCTGTCTACAAGAAACTCATTTTAGACAGGAGGACACCCTCAGATTGAAAGTAAGGGGATGGAGAAATATCTATCATGCTACAGAAGTAAAAAAAAAAGCTGGAGTAGCTATACTTATATCCGACAAACTGGACTTTAAAGTAAAGACAGTAACAAGGGATGAAGAAGGGCATTATCTAATAATTAAAGGGTCTAACCATCAGAAAGAACTAACAATTATAAATGTCTATGCACCAAATATGGGAGCACCTAAATACATAAAACAATCACAAACAGAAAGAGTCTTATCGATAAGAACCTGATAATAGCAGGGGACTTTAATACTCCACTTACAGCAATGGACAGATCAACTAGACAGAAAATCAATAAAGACACAATGGACTTAAATGACACATTGGACCAGATGGATTTGACAGATATATTTAGAACTCTACATCCTGAGGCTATGGAATTCACATATTTCTCAAGTGTGCATGGCACATTCTCCAAGATAGATCACATACTGGGACATAAAGCAGCCCTCAATAAATATAAAAGAACTGAGATCATACCATGCACACTTTCAGATCACAATGCTATGAAACTTGAAATCAATCACAGGAAGAAGTCTGGAAAACACCCAAAAACATGGAGGCCAAAGAACACCCTACTAAAGAACGAATGGGCCAATCAGGCAATTAGAGAAGAAATTAAAAATATATGGGAACAAATGAAAATGAGAATACAACAATCCAAACCCTATGGGATGCGGCGAAAGCAGTCCTAAGAGGAAAGTACATTGCACTCCAGGCCTATTTCAAGAAATTAGAAAAAGTGCCAGGTGCAAAATCTAACAGCACACCTAAAGCAACTAGAGGGAGAGCAACAAGAGCACCCCAAACACAGTAGAAGAAGAGAAATAATAAAAATCAGGACAGAAATAAACAATATAGAAACCAAAGAAACAGCTGAACAGATCAATGAAACCAAGAGTTGGTTTTTCGGAAAAAAAAAAAAAAAAAAAAGGGGG
>NW_024080652.1:4469234-4707036 GCF_003009895.1 Hyaena hyaena | reverse complement strand
GCTTAGGTCATGATCTCGCGGTTCGTGGGTTCGAGCCCCGCATCGGGCTCTGTGCTGACTGCCAGCTCAGAGCCTGGAGCCTGTTTCAGTCTGTGACTCCCTCTCTCTCTGACCCTCCCCTGCTCACGCTCTCTCTCTCTCTCTCCTAGAAATAAATAAAACATTTAAAAAAAATAATTCAGAAAGTGAAGCAGTACCTGCGAAGCACAATAAAACGAGGTTATCTGTTTGTATACAGAAATCTGCTGTTTCTACAAACCAGTAACGAACTATCAGAAAGAAAAATAAGCAGCAATCTGACTTGGAATTGCACCCCAAAAAAATGTGAATAAATTTAACCAAGCAGGTCAAAGATGTGTACACTGGACACCGTAAGACCCTGATGAAAGAAGCTGAAGACACAAGTAAATGGGAAGATTTCCATGCTCACAGCCTGGAAGAACGAAATACTGTCAAAATATCCACACTACCCAAAGCAATTTAGAGTTGGCTCAATCCCTATCAAACTTCCAATGGCATTTTTCACAGAAATAGACCGAACAATCCTAAAATGTATGTGGAGCCAAAAAAGACCCCAAATAGCCAAAGCAATCTTGAGAAGGAAGAGCAAAGCCAGAGGTGTCATGATGCCTGATTTCAAATGATTAATTAAAAAGCTACATTAATCAAAATAGTATGGTACTGGCTAAAAACACACATACACCCCCAAAATAAACCCAACTAATTTACAACATAGGAGCCAAGAATATACGATGTGGAAAGAACAGTCTCTTCAAGTACCGGGGCTGGGAAAACTGAAGCCACATGCAGAAGAACGAAACTGGACCCCCATCTAACACCACAACGCTAACCAACTCAAAATGACTGAAGACTTACATAAATATAAGACCTGAAACCATAAAACTCCTAGAAGAAAACAGGCAGTGAGCTCCTGGACACTGGACTTGAAGATGACTTTTTGAATTTGACCCCAAAAACAAAGGCAACAAAAACAAAAATAAACAAGAGGGAACACATCCAACTGAAAAGTGTCTGCACAACAAAAGGGAACGACCAACAAGACAAAAAGGCGACCTACAGAATGGAGGAAAACATCTGCAAATCTTATCTCTGATAAGGGGTTGATACCCAAAATATATAAAGAATTCACACAAAAAAAACAGTAAGATTAAAAACTGGACAGAGGAACTTAAGACATTTTTTTTAATCAATACTCTGGTGTTTTTGTTTTTATTTTTGAAGGGGAGGACACCAGTGAGTGAGAGGCAGAGAGAGGAGAGAGAGAAAGTGGGGCTCACCCAAAATGGGACTCAAACTTATGAACCATTAGATCACAACCTGAGCTGAAGTTAGATGCTTCACTGACTGAGCCACCCAGGCGTCCAATCCTTATTTTTAGTATGTTTATTTTTGAGAGAGAGCGGACATGTGCACAAGTGGGCGGGGGGTGGGGGGTGGGGCAAAGAGAAGGGGAGAGAGAGAGGAATACCAAGCAGGCTCCATGCTCTGAGCACAAAGGCCTGTACGGGCTTGATCTTATAAACCATGAGATCGTGACCTGAGCCAAGATCAAGAGTCGGATGCCTGACTGACACCCTCCTAGGCGCTCCTGAATGGACTTTTTTCCAAAAACAGACATGTATACAACCCAGAGGGACATGAATAAATGCTCAACGTCACTACTCAGGAAAATGCAAATCAAAACCACAATGAGATGTGACCTCACACCTGTCAGAATGGCTAGTATCAAAAACAAAACAACAAAGGTCCCGAAGTGCTGGCGAGGACGTGGAGAAAGGGAACCGTGGTGTCCTGCAGGTGGGAAAGCACACTGGTGCAGCCCCTCTGGAAACAGTACGGAGCCTCCTCAAAAAGTTAACAGTAGAGCTGCCAGGTCAGTGAGCAATTACATTTCTGGGTACATGTCCACAGAAAACAGACACGAAGCTGGAAAGGAGCGGTGCACCCCCATGTTCATCGCAGCATTATTTGTAATAGCCAAGGCATGGGAACTATGTTAAGTGTCCACCAGCACAGGAATGGATAAAACAGTGGCATGTGGGGGTGCCTGGGTGGCTCAGTTAAGCGTCTGACTTCAGTTCAGGTCATGATGTCACAGTTCATGGGTTCAAGCCCCACATCGGGTTCTGTGCTGACAGCTCTGAACCTGAAGTCTGCTTCAGATTCTGTATCTCCCGCTCTCTCTGCCCCTCCCCTGCTCACACTCTGTCTCTCAAAAATAAACATTAAAAAAAAAAAAGTGGCATGTATACACGCACATATACAATGGTCATAAAACACAATGAAATTCTGCCACTTGCAACAACATGGATGGACCTTGAGGTCATTATGCTAAATGCAATCAGCCTGACTTATTTATCTGTATAGATACTGCATGATCTCACTTACATGTAGAATCTTAAAAAAGAAAAAAAAAAATCCCAAAGAGCCAAGCTCACAGACACAGAGCATATAGGCTGGTGCTTGCCAGAGGTGGGGGCTGCAGGGTGGGTGACCCACATGAAGGTGGTCCAAAGGTGCAAAGCCCCAGTTAAAAGTCAGTCACAGGGACCGATAGGGATGGATGTCCAGCACGATGATGACAGTTACTAACACCAGATGGCACATCTGAAAGTTGCTAAGAGAGGGGCACCTGGGTGGCTCAGTCGGTTGAGTGTCCAACTTTGGCTCAGGTCACGATCCTGCAGTTTGTAGGTTCAAGCCCCAGGTTGGGCTCTGTGCTGACAGCTGGGAGCCTGGAGCCTGCTTCGGATTCTGTGTCTCCCTCTTTCTCTGCCCCTCCTCACTCTCGCTCTATCTCTGTTTCTATATCTCTCTCAAAAATAAACATTGAAAGATGCTAAGAGAATAAATCTTAGAAGGTCTCCTCCCAAGGAAAGAAACTCTGTCCTTATGTAAGGACCATTTCGTGACCATTTCACAACCTATTCTGTAGGACGTCTGAACGATGGGAGCTGTGCCTCTGTGTAAAGAGAGAGAGTCTTTGCTCCGTGCCCAGGAGCAGAGCAGAGCTGTGCTAACACAGGCCCGTGAAAGACTGTTTGGTGCCCCTTCAGCCGCACAGCACCTGAAGCACATGGGCCGGGCACGAGAGGCACTGCAAGATGACAGCCACAAGACGGGCCTGGAGCGCATGGCCAGCGCCCGGCAGGGGCGAGTACCTGAGCAGCCCCCTGGGCGGGGAGAAGGCGAAGCATCGGACCTGGGGGTACGAGCTCCTGAGCATGATGGCCAGCAGGGCTGCGGCGCCGGCACCCAGGCTGTGTCCCACCACCACCAGCCGGTACTCCTGTGGGATGAAACCACACCGCGTCACGGTTAAAACAGAGTGAACGGCTGAGGACAGACGATGACGGGAAGGACAGGGGAAAGGAAAAGCTCACCGGTGCGATGCTAAACGCCTGGCTCAGGATCCCATCGTTGACAAGGCGCTGGTACACGTATCTGGCGGCCTGAGAAATGCCCTAAAATCGCAGACGAGAGAAGGTGACCTTTGATCATCAGATGAAACAAGTTCCATTGCAAAAGACGACAGGCTTACGCTGTGCACACGTACTTGTGACGGTCTCCCGGAGGCACAGCGGCCACAGCCCCTGCTCCCCCTTGTGTCCTGGCTCCTGAGAGGGAGTCCAGCGTGGGGAGGGGGCTCTATGGGTACTTCGTGAACAAGTGACCACGTGACATGGTAAACACCTGTGCCTGTCAACAGACCTTTCTATGCTTGTTCCGTGTACATGGCATTTTGCTGCAAGCATGTACCACGGTTTACGTCAGCCCAGTCCCGAGGGACTGTCAGATTTAGATTACAATTGACTGATGTTTTAACATGACATTAAAACACAAAGTTCTGAATGAGTAATAGTGACTAAGCATCCAGTTTCGGCCGAGGCAAAACTAAGACTATTGGAAATGAGATCTAGGGAGGTCAGGTTTTAGTTTAATCTCAAAGAAGGAATAAAATACAGCTGTCCTAAGAAACAGGCTTCTGGAAAATGAAGCAGTTTCAGTGGAGGACGAGACGAGGCCGGTGTGGCCCGTCTGTGTGCGGCCAGCCTTCTAATGGGACCCGCAGGGAGAAATCCTGTGTTAAGACGGGAGACGTGTGGGTGCCCCCTGAGCTACTGCAATGGCGGAGCTCTGTGGGGAAGGCTGGCCCTGGCCTCACACGACAGAGACCCGGTTCGGGACAGGCAGAGCCCACCGTGACCTGGCCATGAGCGCAGCTGGCCAGAAGTCTCTGGCCTGTGTCACACACATGGAAGGCTGGGATGGTGCACAGCTGCACAGCTTTGAACTCTGATGACTTCGGCCTAGTAGAGCCCAGCCCTGTAGGAGTGAAGGTTGAGCACAGCAGTCGGGGCCCCTATGGAGCATGAGTGGCCACCTTCCTGGCCCGAGGGAGGAACGTTTCTGGAGGGAATGGGGCCAGGCTCAGGGCAGATCTTGTGGCCGCACAAAGCCCTGCCCTACAGGTAGATCCTAAGACCAGAGCCACTAGCCAGCCCACTGAACGGTGTCCTATGGGTGGCCAGTGGCCATGTCTCTGTGATGAAGTTTAACTTTGTTCTTCGCATGCGTCCACCAGGTAACCCGGACTCATGTGGCTCCAGGGGACAGTCACTTCCCTGGACCGTCAAGCTTCTGACTGGGGGCAGGGGGACAAACCCTCCAATCTGACCCTGCAAACTACCCAGGCAGGACACTGTGGCTCAATCAGCTCCATTTGGCCCTGACAGATGTTCTTATAAAAATTAAGCATTTTATTTAAAAAACAATTACTAGAGAAGTGATACAGGTTTTGGTTAAAAAATCCACAAGCGCACAAAAACAGCACAGGTGCACGGCCCTCCACCCCGACAGCCTGGCCCCGGCGGCAGCCGCTGCGATCACTGCCGCTGCGATCACTGGGACCAGTCACCCCCCCATGTGACAACACCCGCCTTGGCCACCCCATGAGTTATCGAGGAAACGTGAATCCAAACCGCAGGGAGACACCGCTTGGCGCCACTGGGATGGCGGTCACCAAAGCCACAGAAGACACAGGTCGACGAGGACGTGGGGGATGGGAGCCCTCACATGCTGTGTGTGGGGTGCCAACTGGTGCAGCTGGGCTGGAAAACGGTTTGGTGGCTCCTCAAACAGTGAAACCCGGCAAACAGCACAAGACACAGCAGCCCGACTCCGGGCAGAGTCCCCACAGAGGGGACAGAAAGGGCTCCAATGGCGGCCCGCACGGCCAAGGCCACGGTGCTTGCAAAGGCCAGCGTGTCCGTCAGCGGACAGACAGACAAACCAAAGTGGTCTGTGCACACAGCAGAGCATCTCTCAGCTGCTGAGCGGGGCCTGCTGAAAGGACAGTGTGTTCTGGATGACGAGGGAGCTTGGGTTTGGACGGTGGTAGTGGGGACACGGCCTTTGGAATGTAGCTGCCGCCAGTGACGTGTACGCTTACACATGCTTTACGTGATAAATACAATGTTACATCATTAAAACTGTTAAAAAAAAAAAAAAAAAAAACACCACGTCTGCTCTAGGCCCTCTGTGTCCCTGGATGAGGAGGCCGCAGCCCCAGGCCACCGGCATGGCACTAGTGAAATGAGAACTCGTGTGTTGTGTCTGCACAGGAACCCTGCGGGCGACAGGAAAGGGTTGCAGGCGTCTGCCCCTCGGGGGCTCCCACGCGGGAGGCTCACGTGCACTGGATGCTGCTTGTACTCAACTTCCCCACGACAATGTAGGACTTTCATCAAGGAAGAAGAACATTCGATTGGGGGGGTCAAATGCCAAATGACACATTCTAACAACTGTCTGGCCTCTGGCAAGTCACTCGATGGCTCAGAACCTGATCCTTTCTCTTAAAGAAACAGAGGCAACCTCGTAGGGCTGTCGAGAGAATCTGCACTGAAAGGGTGGAGAGCACTGTCTGCACAGCACCTGGCACAGAGGTGCTATCTGCTGTACGGTCAACACTCATGGGACAGAGTCAGAAAAATCCTGACCCTTCTGAACTTCTCCTTAACGGATCATGCCCCAACACAAACCCCAGGGCTTATACCTTGTGCGCCGAACACTCTTGCACCCCGCACTCCAAGTTCAGGCTCTCGCTCTCCGCTGACAGGTCTGTGAGGATGTCCTACAGAGGGCACATTGGAAGAGGCAGTTGGATGAGCTGTGAGTCGAGGCTGGAGGGGGCAGGCCCCCCCGCAGGACGGCAGAACGGGACCGTCTCCTTGGTCAGACTGAGGACCGAACCTGACACCCGAACTCTGGAGGGAAACCCAGGTGGCCAGGAAGCTCCTAAGGGACCCACGGCAGGCAGGGGGCTGTGGGACGCTTCTAAGACACACCTTCTGCCTAACTAAGTACCCTCTGTACACCTCTTCTAGGTCCCCACAAAGCAGAGCCCTGTACCTGGGTTTTGAACAAAGCATGGTTCCTGTCCTCAGGGGGCTATCAACAGCTCACAGAAACCTAAGGGAGGGTAAGGGATGCACTGGGGCAGGGGGCTTCCTGGAGGTGGCGCCTGAGCCAGAGACTAAAGGAAAAACCTGCTTTCAGGAAGCAGAGGTGGGTGACCCCAGGTGAAGGGGCCACAGGACCCAGCGCAGATACACCCTGCAGAGCCCGAGAGGTCTCTACAGCACGCCGAGCGTGGGGCGCAAAGTGGAAAGGCAGGTGGGCTAAGGTCACAAAGTACCAATGGAACTGTGATATGACACATAAATTTTTGTATTAAAAAGCAATGGGGGGGGCGAGGGAGATTCTGAGAAGGAGTGGGAACATCAGACCCACATTCTCAGAAGAGTCCTCTGTGGACAGTATCAGGACTGACTGGGAAGATGAGGGACAGGGACAGGGACCCAGGTAGAAAAGTGCTTCCCAGCCTGGAAAGGGGGACGGGGGCACAATTAGGGCCACAGCACTGTGCAGAGACATGGCCAGAGAGAGCCGGGCAGGAAGGCAGGACAGAAACTGAGTGCGGCTTCTCTGTTTCTAGAGGGGCTAGCTGGGGGCTGCTGCGGAATTACTAGAAATGGGGGCCCACACAGAGTGCGGGTCTGGAGGAGGCGAGGTGTCCGTGGAGTCCGGACAGCACCCCCAGGTGCATCCCTGCCCTGCAGAAGGCTAAGGCCTTGCTACACTTTCTGGGGTGACAGGGAAGTGGGAATCAGGAAATGAGACTGAGGAGCAGCCAAGAACAGACCAAAAAGCATGACATGGAAACAGAGAGAAGAAAGCCACCCAGTATCTCCACGGGGCAGCGAGGGCAGGGACGGGCAGGCCAGGAGAGGTCTCACTGGACTGGAGACAGATAAGCAGCCATCCCCAGGGCACCCACATGCTGAGTACCAGGAGGGGACCGGCAGACGCCTCTGTAGCAACTTCTTGAGGGGGGCCCCAACCCCGCTGGTCTGTTTCTGACGCTTCTCAGTGAAAAGCAAACGACCTCCCTGGTTTTTCCAAGGGGAGTGTTTCACGACTGGGATCTGCTTCTGTCCCAGGTCCTCTGATGCCTGCTGCCCTGCCTGACGCTGCCTTACCCTCAGCTCCTGGCACCCGCAGCTGGCCACTGCCCCCCCACCCCCCTCCGTCCCGGGGCTCCTTACCTGAAGAGACATGGTTCCTCTCACGGCCACCACGACAGACTCCTTCCTGTGGTCCAGAGCCACTATAAAGGGAAGCTCATAGACCTGAGGGTGAGGGAGAGAGGCCTGAAGTCCCAAGGGAAAGAATGTGCAGATACAGAGTCAGGCCGTCCCTGTTGCTAACGGTTCCGCAGCCCCAATTGCTAAGTGCTGCTCGCCATCTTTCAACAGAAGGCCGGCTACGTGCAGACACAGCGCGAGGGTGCCCGGGGGCTCAGCAGGTTAAGTGACTGATTCTTGGTTTCAGCTGAGGTCATGATCTCATGGTTCATGAGTTCAAGCCCCTGCTTGGGATTCTCCCTCTCTCTCTGTCTCTGCCTGCTCACATGCGCGCTTTCTCTCTCAAAATAAATAATAAACTTAAGCAAAAAACACAAAAAGTAGTACAGTATCTCTGTGAAGACTTCTGGCTCCATCTGATGTTAAGCCCATGTGGGCTCACAACCCCTTGAAACAGCACACAAAGAGTGTATGCCCGTGCACATTTCTCTGGGGAAAATAATCTGTAGAGGCATCTGGGTGGCTCAGCCGGTTAAGTGTCCGAATTCAGCTCAGGTCTCGATCTCACAGTTCATGCATACAAGCCCTATGTCGGGCTCTTGTGCTGACAGCCAGCTCAGAGCCTGGAGCCTGCTTCAGATTCTGTGTCTCCCTCTCTTTTTGACCCTCCCCCGCTTCCACTCTGTCTCTCTCAAAAGTAAATAAACATAAATTTTTTTTTTTTAAATCTGTAACTTCTGTCAGAATCTCAGAGGACTCCAGGACCCCAAAGAAGTTCAGCAGCACGGTCACACCTACCTTGTCATGAAAGCTTATGTGAATGAAGTCCCTGTACTGCAGCCCTGTTGTCTGCAGGATGGAGCCAAAATGACAGCTGAGCTGATCACCTCCAACCAAGTCATATTCTGCTGTCCTGGTTCTACAACTAAAAACACGGGCAAAGCTGTTACTGCGCCAACCTCAGCCACTCTCCAAGAAACATCGATTCCCACTGTCCCATCTTCCCAAAAACACCAAGGACTAAAGTTTACAATTTTCAGGACTTACTCTGGCGAACATATAATGGCCTTTAAAAGACTGCTATATTCCTGTGCATATTTCTTACTATAGTTTTCATTTCTGGAGTCATATCCACGTTTCACATAAACAAAAAATCAATATTGAGAATGGGAGAGACTCGGAACACCTGGGTGGCTCAGTTGGTTAAGCGTCCGAATTCAGCTCAGGTCACGATCTCGCAGTTCGTGGGTTCGAGCCCCACATCAGGCTCTGTGCTGACAGCTCAGAACCTGGAGCCTGCTTCTGATTTTGTGTCTCCCTCTCTCTCTGCCCCTCCTCCACTTGTGCTCTGTCTCTTAAAAATAAATAAAAACATTAAAAAATTTTTTTAAATAAAAAATGGGAGACTCTAAAATCTCCAGTAATGGGACAAGCTGATACGATGTACTTCTAAGGGCACAATGTCCCTCACAGACATTCCTGCCAACAATGTGTAACTGAACTCTAATTAGGAAGAAACCGTCAGACAAATGCAAACTGAGGGCCACTCTAACAAAATACCTAGACTGTCTTTTCCAAACTGTCAAGATCAGGAAAGCGGAAAAATGACTGAGGAATGGTTCCAAAACAGAACAAGACTAGGGATGCACGACAACCAAGTGCGGTGAATAGTCTTGAACTGCAGGAAACACTGTTATAAAGGATACTATCGTGCCAACTGCAAAACTGCGAATACAGAAAATAAAGGAATTTACTGCTTGATGATAACCTTCTCTCTCTCTGCCCCTCACCCTGCCTGTACTCTCTCTAAAATTAAAAATAAAGAGAGAGAGGGACAAGAGGAGGGAGGGAAACAGAGAAATGCAGGCTGAAGGAATCACAGAGAAGGGGCATGCTGTCTGCACTAACCTCCCAGCGAGTCAGGAAGAAGCTATGTATTTATAGTAACAGGGCACACTTGACCAAAATGAGTCACCACTGGTGGCCCCTGGATAAAGGATATACGGGAGTTCTCAGTGCTGCTCTTGCAGTTTTGAAATATTTCACAACAGCGAGTGTTTTGAAAGGGGAAACTGGATTATTTTTAGAAAATAAAGTACAGACTCGATAGCAAGTGACGAGCAGAAGACGGGGGCCTCGAACTAGTCCACCTACCAGTCACCACCGATCTTGCACAGTCCTGTGAAGGGGTTTCGGTAAATGTACAGGGGCCACCCGTAGGCAGCGGCTGCAAACTGCATGTAATGATGGCAATTTTCTAACTCTGCATCTAAATCAGCTTCCTGTAAGAGAAGAAAAAAAGCTTTTTGTTTCAGGGAACCCCTATGGACAAGACCAACTCATCAAGGTCATAAACTTGAACTCCCAGTCCTGAGTCTTCCCTTCCTGCAACAAAGGGGCTGTGAAGACCTGGACAGCTGGATGAGGTGCAGAGAAATATGTACACCTACGTGCGAACTCCTATTTCAGAAGCATAAACACCCATGGCAGGAAAACTCGTCAAGCAAAGCTGACCCGTTTCCATCCCCAGACGCATAGAGCAGTCACACCCAGGGAGAACCAAGCCCCATCCCAGAATTTTTGCCATGTAGATTTCAACAGCCACATTCCTAAAAGAGAATGTTTTCAAACTACAACGGACGGTAAGCAGCCAGGAATGGGCTCCCTGTCCCTGAACTCCAGGTGAGGAGATGCCTTACCTGACAGATGACAAACCACAACTAGCAGAAGCCACAACTCAGGATCCAAGGCAGCCACTCCTGAAATTGTTGCTAGCCAGGGTTTTTTGTTGTTTTTTGAAGATATATAAATAGGCATAAGTGTCAAAACTTAAAAGTCAACAGAGCGGGCTCACCTGGGGGAGCCCCGGGGAATGGGTGACGACCTCGTCAGGCTCCTGGCTGTTCCTGATACTGTCCTGCTGCTGATGGAGAAGGGTGAGGCCTGCTGCAATGTCGCTGGGCACCAGGTCTGTGTCCTGGGTGAAAACAGTGGCTTGTCATAAAACCTAGCAGACATGGCCCGAGTTCCTCAAAACCAGTTTTACAAAGTTCACACGCGCACACACACAGTTCTGTGTAAACAGGTATCTTAAGAAGTATTTTCCTTTCAAGACTTCTACATGTGAGCTTAATGTGTTTTTCTATCCTACCCTCAGACAAATCCACTGGAGAACATACAAATGTGGCTGAGCTCTTTATTTCAAATTTCACTTTAAGTGAGTGAACTACTTAATGGACTTCATATCTTTTGTAAAGCTGGGGAGCAAATGGATAAATAAATTTACCATCTTTGCTAGGAATGGCCAATTTCAGGCCAAATCTAGATGCTTGCTCAAGATGCTGTGGTTTTGCTGAAAGAGTCCCTGGCAGAGATTGAGACCAAACTCACACGCACCGGCTACTGCCAGCCCCTGGGACAGGCCCGCGCCTGGACAGCAATGGAGCGAGCCTCCTGTCCCTGCCTTTCCCCTCCTCCTTTTGGCAGGGCATGGAGCAGGCAGGAGTCCTCAGCTGCCTCCGGCACGTCCAGTCCAAAAGGAGCAGGGACTGGCCACTGGGTCCCTGAGCCCCCAGCTCTACCTATGATGCAGGTGAAGGCACCCACCGAGAACGATTCTCTTCCTTCTTCCAACTTTTTTTAATGTCTATTTTTGAGAGACAGAGAGAGAGAGATTGAGAGAATGCACATGTGAGAGTGCACACAAGTGTGGGAGAGGGGCGGAGAGAGGGGGACAGAGGATCCGAAGCAGGCTCTGCACTGACTGCAGAGCCCCTCACGGGGCTCGAACTCACAGACTGTGAGATCACGACCTGAGCCAAAGTTGGAGGCTCAACCAACTGAGCCACCCAGGCATGCCCCCTTCTTCCAAGTATCTTAAGACTACACTGAGGCACTTCTTTGGATTAGTTTAGGGAGACCCTTCTCCAGTGTCTACACAGAGGCTGCTGCTGCCGCCTGGTGTCGGCCCACGGGGCCCGCCCTGGACACTGCTGACTCAGACGCTGCAGGAAAGGGACCAGCAGTCACTCGGGATGCCAAGAGCACTCCCGTCCCTTACTTGGACTCAATACTGAACACGACAGTTTACTAGAGGACATTACAGGAAAGCACTCGATGTGAAAGAAAACCAAGTATTTCCAAATCACTGAAGAAACCGGTCTAGAGTGAGGACACCTTCCCACTGCAAGGACATATTCGGCCATGCCGTAACGTGGCACGCAGGTCTGACGCCACCCTGGATGCAAGGCACCACCTAGCCCTGGCACCCGCGGCACACTGGATGGAGGACAGAGGATGCAGACAGCTGGCGAATCACCCCCAAAACATGTAAGGTTCCATTATTTAGCTCCTTAAAAACTAACCCAATCCCTTCACGGTGTAACAAACCAGCGGCAACGCCAGGATGCGCTGACCGAGGACATGGGGTCCACATACACAGGGCCCGGGTTAACACATCGAGACCGAGTCTTTCCCCCCACCCCCCACCCCCCGCCCCGACCACACATCTGCAAGAGCTATTTCACATCAACAGGGGGTGGGCTCCAAACACAGAGGGCTCGTTCCCAGAGGAGACATTTACTCGGGAGAGGAGACGACGCGGACCCCTTCAGCTTACTGAAAAGTAGGTTGAGAAAAGCTCTGCCGTACTCGAAAAAGCAACCCGAGTATGGTCGTCTTTCCCGATGCAGCAGCACAGCAACTTGACCCTGGTCTCCCACACGCTGGCAGCTGCCGTCCTGAGGCCGTTAAGTAGCTGGCTCGACTCGGGACTATCCAGGTGGCCGGGGCCAGCGGAAGAGTATGGGGCCATCTTCCCCCCCAGCGGGTCAAAGACGATGATAATGGTAACCACAGTGGAGACGATGATGATCCAGCTGCAAAGCATGGAGAGAAGGTGTTAACCGTGGGCCCCACATCCAGATGCACCAGCCACCCTCCCCCCCCCGCAGGGCTCGGCATTTGTATCTGTACAGCTGAGGCTCTAGTTGCCAGGGAAGGTGCAGATCTCCCAGAACCAGGCTGAGGTGAGCGACTGGTTCTTTCTAAGTTCTTCATGCACCCGTGGGCTGACCCAGGCCCCACAAAAATCAGAGCCTTAAAAGTAAAGACCACAAAGGGGGCGCCTGGGTGGCTCAGTTTGGCTGAGCGCTGGACTCTTGATTTCGGCTCAGGTCATGGTATCATGGCTCAGGACATGCTTGAGATTCTCTCTCCCTCTGCCCCTCCCTGGCCTGCAGCTCGTGCACGCATGCACGCGCTCTCATGCGCTCGCTCTCTCTCTCCTCTTTCTCAAAAAAAAAAAAAAAAAAGGAAGGCCACCAAAGAGAAAGGAGGCATCTAGTAGCTAGACCTGCAGCCTGGGCATGGAAGCACCTGGATCCTGCTTTCCATGGGCCACTCAGCACGACCCGGACTCCTCCGTTCTCAGGGTTCTTCCCAGTAAAACCCAGAGAACTCTGCCACGTCGCAGGACACCCCAACAGGCCTTTCATTCACATGTGTGAGCATGTCTAGACAGTGCACTACGCACCAGCACCATGGCTCACAGAAGCGCATGCCACCAGAAGACACGACCCTGCGAGGGGACTCTGTTGCCACTGCTCAGGTGGCGAGCAAAGTCACCTTTTCCTGATCTGTAACAGGAAAGGTATTAACTGGATCAGTTCTAAGACTGTGAGCCTGCCTCCCGGGCAGAGCCCCTTTCGCAATTCCTGACACTGCGTTTCTCCTCCTCCTGCCTTTAGTTTTTGCCCTTCTTGGGTTTTCCTCCTTCTCACAACAGAGGGGATGAAATGCAGAAAAATGCGAACCAGCAAGAAACGAAATGACATCAATAAATGCATAATGAAAGATGAATTATTTCTCATACATAAACAAACGTCTCCCAGTGTTTATGATCTACTCCTAACAAGCTGAGGCAGCCCCCGTGCCCCTGGGCTGTCTGCAGGTACTCAGAAAGGTCTGTGGACTCACAGCTCACCTGAGACGGGCAACTGAGAGAGAAGACGGAAGGCCTCACCTGACAATGACGGTGGCAATGATGCCGTTCACAACGGTCCTGTCGCACTGAATGTCATCTGTTATCCAGGCAGCCCCCAGCGAAGCCCAGACCATCTCTGGCAGAAAGAGCGCCAGGCGGATATAAAGCAGCTTAGGCATAGACTTCCGGGGACCAGGATTACAAATGGTTCCTGAAATACAGAAGATCTCGATCTGGTCACCTGCTTCCTCAGAGACTCCTGCCCGCAAAATCAGCAGAGCGTCTATTAGCTCGGTGCACGCACGCAGCACCCTCTACCTGGAACTGGTCCTCAAGGCCTAAGACTGAGAGTAAGTGACCAATGAGGGGTAGAAACATGACAAAAAGCCTCAGGGTCACTCCCAAGACTTCACTAGGGTTTAAAGACAGGTCAGGATTCTAACTGGGGCGACCATATAATCATGATCCAAACTGGATATTGCTGAGAGAGGAGGAGCTGTTCATAATTATGCTGGGATCCCAGGCCATCAGAGACACACGGTCACCAAGTTCTAGCAGCCACGAGAATGCATCCACCATCCACTTGAGACCTATGGCATTCAGGTACCATGTGACACAAGTCACGCCCCATAATGTGTAGTCCACATGACTCTGAAACTGCCATCCCATTGTACAGATGGCTGAGAGAGCCTGGTAACTACTTTCTAAAACATAACCCAGGTCTGTGTGGTCCCGGCTCTGTCTCACTAATGACCTCGCTTTCGGGAAGTGAACAATTCTGATGCATGAGATCACATGAAGAGGCCTGACATTCAAACGCAGCCTTTTTATACAAAACAAACTCAATTATCAAGAGGGGCCTGGGTACTTCAATTCCTGGCGTAAAACATCAACTCTCTCCCTTTGGGAAAAAGTTGTGATAAAATAATAATTTAAGCAACATAAAAAAAAAAATAAATACCTTTTAGGTTTCAAAAATGACCTTCCATTAAAGTGGATTACTCAGAGTCACATTTTAAAACGTTAGACACTATCAGGCCCCATTTTTGGCACAAAAACAAAAAAGAAGGTAAGCAAAACACCACTGTCTCTTGCTGAGGGACAGAATGCAGGCATATGAAGAATCAGTACTCTGTTTGGAGCCCGCTACTAACGACAGCCGATCATCCACAGAACAGGAAAGGCTCTATGGACTCACACACGGGACTCACTGGAGGGCGGCAGCTCCAAATAAGGGGATGAATTCCCCAAGAGCACAGGGGTCTGAGACTCCAACATCCTGATACTATGTGAGTGAAATAAATACGTAAATAAGGAAGCATAAAATGGAGTTCTGATCAAGATTCCAAACAGAAATCAATATACAGGAAAAAAAAAAATTAAAAAAAAAAAACTCCTTTAATATAGTCATTCCTGCCTACAAGACCATTTTTATTTACATCCAGATTTTCCTCTCAAGGCAAGGGGTCTCCAGGGCAGACCTGGCTGCTGCAGGGCCCCAGGCGGAGGTCGCTGCCTGACAGTCAGCAAGCAGAACTTCATCCCTGAATGTGGTGTCCTCGGCACAGCCCTGGTCTTCATCAGGCAGAACCATTTATGTAAAAACCACAAATGGCAGGCTTGGGTGACAGAATCTTTGGCTCAACACCTTCAGACACTGCAGAAATCTTCTCCAGCGCAAGATGAGCAACAAGCTCACATATAAATGTAGTGGAGGTGCAAGGCTATGTCCCACAGTCAGGGTCAAGCACAGTGAATGACAGACCCTGGAGGGGAGGGTGTTCTTCCATCAAAACATGGCTGTCATGAGGCTAGAACTTCCCCAGTCAAACCCCTACATGGTAGCAACAGCAGGATTTCATCAGAGAGGTTCTCAAATCAAAACTAGAAACTACCACAATGTCAGATTCTTCCCAGCTATGCTACACAGATGACCAGGAAATAGGGGATAGGAAGATACAGAGGCATCAGTCATCTGGGTAAAGATGAGCTCCACTGGTTCCAAATGTGTCCTCTGCAACTTGGGGCGTTTCTTTTATAGAGTAATATCAGCCAAAAGCTACATAAACACTGTCATTCAGCACAAGTGACAGATTATGGAGATCCCTTACAGAACAAAAGGGGCAAGAGAAATTACCCATGTATCAAGAGTAAAATTAACCAACGTGTTACTACAAAATATAACTAAGGTGTGCCTGGGTGGCTGACTCAGTTAGGCATCTGACTCTTGATTTCAGCCCAGGTCTCGGACTCAGGGTCATGAGTTCAGGCCCCATACTGGGCTCTATGCTGGGTGTGACACCTACTTAAAAAAAATAAAAATAGAGGCGCCTGGGTGGCTCAGTCAGTTGGGACTCTGACTTTGGTTCAGGTCGTGATCTCGTGGTTCACAGGTTCGAGCCCTGCATCAGGCTCTGTGCTGACAGCTCAGAGCCTGGAGCCTGCTTTGGATTCTGTGTCTCCCTCTGTCTCTGCCCCTTCCCTGCTCATGCTCTGTCTCTCTCTCAAAACAATGAACAAACATATTTATTTATTAAAAAAAAAATTTTTAATGTTTTATTTATTTCTGAGAGAGAAAGAGAAAAAGAGACAGCGTGAGCGGGGGGTGGTCAGAGAGAGAAGACGACACAGAATCTGAAACAGCCTCCAGGCTCTGAGATAGCTGTCAGCACAGAGCCCGATGCGGGGCTCAAACCCACGAACTGTGAGATCATGACCTGAGCCGAAGTCGGACACTTAACCGACTGAGCCACCCAGGTGCCCCGAGCAAACATTTTTAAAAAATAAATAATTTACATATGTATACAAAACTTACAATTTATAGAAATCTCATCAATTTTGTGCAGGTAATGCACCTAAAGGGTAAAAAGTTCAAACAGTTCAAGTAGGTACAGAGCCTCTGTACCCTACCCAGCCTTTTGGTTCCCTTTGCTTCAGAAAAAGGTAGCAACCTACATACAAGGTTCTGTACCTCAGTATTGGAAATCACACCGTATCTGTCCACAAAGCAGTCCTCATCCTTTATAACTCAGGCAAGGGCCTAAACCATGGTGTGGTGACAGGCACGGGTTTGTTCTGATCTTTCATCCCTAAAACAGCACCGCAATGAACATCCCTCTGAGGACATCTTTTTGTTTCCCCCAAATTTTCATTTACATTCTAGCCAGTTAACACACGGTGCAATATTGGTTTCAGAAGTAGAATTTAGTGATTTGTCACTCACACAGAACACCCAGTGCTCATCACGAGTGCCCTCCTTAGTACTGCCCCCCCCCCCCCATCAACCTGTTTGTTTTCTGTTAAGAGTTTCTTACGGCTTGTTTCTCTCTCTTTTTTTCCCCTTCCTATATGTTCACCTGTTTTGTTTTTTCACCTACAAGGACTTGTTTGCACACATGCAAGTATATACGAGAATACTGACTGATATGCAAATAGTGTACACTTACCAAATCTGGCTTCCAATGTACAGTCACCAACAGAACGGGCTGATTACTTCTGCACAGCCTCACCAGCTCAATGTATTATGTAGGTGACTTTTTGTTATTGTGACTGAGGCTGAACATTTTCAATACATGTAAAAGGCATTTATATTTGCTATTTATGACCTCTGCTCATTTTTCTGAGTCAGTCTTTTTCTTATTTATTATAGTAGGACCCTAATTTATGAAAAAGATTGGCTCTATGTCTCATATGTTCCAATGTTTTTTTTCCACTTCATTTTTTTTTAACTTTATGGTACTTTTATGAAGTTTACATATTTTTAAAATATTTATTTATATATTTCAGGGGGAGGTGCATGTGTGCAAACATGCAAGCAAGTAGAAGAGACGCAGAGGGAGAGAGAATCCCAGGCAGGCTCCATGCTGTCAGCACAGAGCCCAACATGGGGCTCGATCCCATGAACTGGGAGATCATGACCTGAGCCAAATCAAGAGTTGGACACTTAACTGACTAAGCCTCTCCAGGTGCCCTTAAGTATACAATATTAATTATTTGTAACAAATTAGCAATTACACTAACAGGCTTTATAAAATACTGTTTTTAGTTCGGTTGTGGTATCTCCAGCCACAAGTAACAGAAGGTTTAAAAACAGGAAGGGCCTTGGGGCGCCTGGGTGGCTTAGTCGGTTAAGCGTCCAACTTTCGCTTAGGTCATGATCTCGCAGTTCGTGGGTTCGGGCCCCGCGTCGGGCTCTGTGCTGACAGCCAGCGCAGAGCCTGGTGCCTGTTTCAGTCTGTGACTCCCTCTCTCTCTGACCCTCCCCTGCTCACGCTGTCTCTCTCTCTCTCTCCCCCCTAGGAAATAAATAAAACATTAAAAAACAAAAAAAAAGATGTGCTCTCTTAGCAACAGATCAATAAAAACAGGAAGGGCCTGTCCTGCCTTCAGGGACTGGAAGTGCAGAACCAAGACAGGTGTCACCGGCGCTCCTGCTTCTCACGGCTCCGCCCTCCTTTGTACATCAGCTCCTCCTAGGCTGGGAGCGGGCACATAGCAGGAATTCATTGGCTTACCCATACACAGGATCACCCAGAACGAAAACTGTTCCTTCTGGGTCTTTCCCACAGGAGCAAGGAAAGACTTCTCCAGAACTTTCCAGAAAACTCCTGAATTTCACTGGCTCAAATTGGGTCACATGTCCATTGGCTCATTCATGAGAATCATTCCTGAGCTGGGTGGAAAGTGAGATTCTCTGACACACACACTTCCTATGTGAGGGATGGGGGATGTCCTGGATAAAGCTGGGTCCTGTCTGGAAGAGGCTGCTGCATAGGTGACCTCCCTATCACACACGCAGCCGGCACATAACAGAAAACACATGCAACCTGCACATAGTGCCTAACATGTACACCGTCATATAATTAAAAAAGGTTTTTTTTAACGTTTATTATTTTCGAGAGAGAGAGAAATGGAGAGCAAGCAGGCGAGGGGCAGAGAGAGAGAGGGAGACACAGAATCCAAAGCAGGCTCCAGGCTCTGAGCTGTCAGCACAGAGCCCAACACGGGGCTTGAACCCACGAACCATGAGGTCGTGCATGACCTGAACCGAAGTCGGAGGACGCTCAACTGAGCCACCCAGGCGCTCCTACCTGTCCTATATTTTCTGAGTCCTGACCATGAATGTGAGATGGTGCAGGCATGAAGCAAGTGATTAGGAAGAGCCTCAGTATATGGCCATCCATCGCAGGGCGTGAAAGTGCCCTGATACCACCAAACATATTTGAAGACAAATATTTAAGGGGAAAAAAGCCAAATTACTGCTTTAAATCTGAACCTCCTGCTATAGCTGTACACGTGGGTCTCCTAACCAGAATAGGACATGAACAGAAAGGGCAAAGAAATGAGGTGATGCTATGGGCACCTGGGTGGCTCAATCGGTTGAGTTTCCAACTTTGGCTCAGGTCATGATCTCACAGTTCATGGGTTTGAGCCCCACGTTGGGCCCTGTGCTGACAGCTTGGAGTCTGGAGCCTGCTTTGGATGCTGTGTGTGTGTGTCTCTCTCTCTCAAAAATAAATAATAAACATTAAAAATTTTTTCAATAATTTAAAATAAAAAATAACCAAATATAATAAATAATAATGTAATTGAAACAATGCCATAGCTGAAGTAACACCAACCTAAATACCTCAACTTTCAGAAATTCTGATTTCATTAAAACACTGTTTAGTGGGAGTGCCTGGGTGGCTCAGTCAGTTAAGCATCCAACTTCGGCTCAGGTCATGATCTCACGGTTCGTGGGTTTGAGCCCCATGTCGGGCTCTGTGCTGACAACTAGCTCAGAGCCAGGAGCCTGTTTCAGATTCTGTATCTCCCTCTCTCTCTGACCCTCTGCTGCTCATACTGTCTCCTCTCAAAAATAAATAAAACATTAAAAAAAAAAATTTATAAACACACACACACACACACACACACACTCTTTAGTGCCGGGGTGCCCAGCTGGCTCAGTCAGGAGAACAAACGGCTGCTGAGCCCCGGGTCATGAGTTCAAGCTCCACGTTGGGGGTAGAGTTTACTTCAAACAAAAACAAAAACAAAAGCACCTCTACCCTGCAGGGAATGACACAGACCACAAAACTGGGACCCTTTTCATGCATTCATGTTTCCTAGGGCCATGCAGAAATACACAGAGCTCATTCCTATACTTTTCTCTAGAAAGTGGACACAAGCCACACTATGTGGTCATCCAAACCCTATAGTCTTCCTCATGAAACACTTGGCCACTGAGTTACCACCATCTTTTAAGTTTCAGCTGGTCATTCCAAACCACCAAGATCGTGATACTGCCCCCCGGGTTTACCACCATCATCTTGAGTGTGTAAGCATGCCTCCCACAGCCCCATTCAAGCAACGATGAAATGCACTGGGTGGACAGCAGCACGCCATACAGCCCTGCCTTTGACTGATACTTCCTAATGCACCACACTGCTCAGCCCATCCTGTGAGCCTGAGCAGTCATGTAGGGAAGGTTCCCAACATTTTTGGAGAAGAGACTACTAAAAACTGTAACACGTAAGGGAAGGTTCCCAACATTTTTGGAGAAGAGACTACTAAAAACTGTAACACGTACAAAAGAATTATCATTTAAGCAAAAAATTTTTAATGTTTATTTTTGAGAGAGAGATAGAGAGACAGAGACAGAGCAGGGGAGGGTCAGAGAGACAAGGAGACACAGAATCCGAAGCAGGCTCCAGGCTCTGAGCTGTCAGCACAGAGCCCGACATGGGGCTCAAATCCACCGACCGTGAGATCATGACCTGAGCCGCAGTCAGACACTTAACCGACTGAGCACCCAGGTGCCCCACTCTAGGCATATTTTAAATTAATCAGGGCAAATTTCAGTGGAACATGTGGAGAAATGGAAACTCTTTCTAAACTGAAAGAAAGATGGTGCAGCTGCTTGGAAAACAGTCTGGCAGCTCCTCAGGTTAGACACAGTGTGACCACATGATCTAGCAATTCCACCCTAGGTACACCCAAGAGACACGAAAACCTCTGTGTATCAAAAACATGCAACTGAATGTTCATAGCGGCATTATTTATAACAGCCCCAAAGTGTCAAATAACCCCAAATGTCCAACTGACAAATGTTTAAGTAAAATCTGGCATGCACATTCAATGCAATTAATCTTCCTCAGCCATAAAATTAAGTGCTGACAATCTAAAACATGAATCAACCTAAACATGCTAAGTTCAGAGACAGACCCAACAGCCACATAGTGGACGATTCTAGTTATATGATCCAGAATGGCCAAACGTACAGACAGAAAGCAGAGAAGAGGGTGGCTAGGGCAGAGAAAATCTGGAAAAATGAGGAGTGATCACTAATGGGTACAGGATTTCTTTCTGGGGTGGTAAGAATGTTCTAAAACTGTGGCGACAGCGAACAGACTAGAAATCATGGACCCCCACACTTTAAATGGGTGAACTGTATGTACGGTGTGTGAATTAGATCTCAATCAAGCTGTTAAAAAAAGGACAGAGAGCAAATAGAAGAGGCTACCCTTTACCTTTCATGCTGACACATACGATGGCTGACAGGGTACATATAATAACTGCTAGAAGAACGAGGAGGACAATCATGTAACTGCTGAGCAGGGCCCCGCCGGCACAGTCCAGCTTGCCTCTGTGCAGGAGGTACAAAGTCAAAATGCCAATCCACCTGCCGAGAGACAGGGAGGGTCAGAAATGGAATCCAAGGAACCACTTTGTAAAACATTACAGAAAGAAAGAAAATGAGTTAATATTTAAAAAAATTTTTTAAGATAATTAAAAATAAAATTTTTTACAAGAGTTAATGTTTCCCCAAAACAAGGTGAAAATCTGCTTTGGACCAAAATTTCCTTCGATGAAAGATGGAAAAAAAATAATAAAAGATCTACTAATTAAAAAGTATGACTTTAAAAAAAATTAGTTTTGTACTTTCTGTGCCTACGTGATACCTCTTATTCTATGCCTGCGATAATTCATAAGAGGCATTTAATGCCACACACGAGCAAACAGAAAACGAACTATTGAAAAACAGCAACCCCATCATGACTCAAAAAGACGCAGCTGTAGGGGCACCTGGGTGGCTCAGTCGGTTGAGCATCTGACTCTTGGTTTCAGCTTAGGTCATGATCTTATGGTTCAGGAGTTCAAGCCCCAGGTCGGGCTCCAAGCTGGCAGTGCAGAGCTGGCTTGGGATTCTCTCTCTGCCTTCCCCCCCCCCCCCAATAAATTAATGAAAAAAAGAAGTATGCAACTGTAAACCAACAAAGTACATGCTTGCTAAATTATTAACAAGATAGTGTTTACACCTGTGGATGAACAAGAACTTGACACATTGTAATCTGCTGTGTGTGGTACAAAACCAGCAGGCAAGAAGCAAGTTATGCAAAGATGGTCTACAGTGAACACCGATAAGCTTGAAAGACCAAGCACTGAGACTCTGAGATTCTGTAATTCAATGCAGAACAACGACTAAGACAACCCCAAACAAGGCAAAGTAACAGCGACTGGTCCCGAGATGTATTTCAGCAAAGGGCAGAGCACCTGCTGGCAAGAACGCTGTATTAAGGATTCCAGCCCAGAGGTGGAACTGGATGAGATAAACATCTTACACTTTTGTCAGTTTTGCGTGATTAGGACTCTGGGTATGGAAATAATAATGGGAAGTGATCTGAGAGACGCCTGGCTCTAGAAAATATGAAACTATTACGAAGCCACTTCCAACATTGCGTGTTCTTATATTCCTTTCCTCTCAAGAACGTGTTTGTAAAAAACAGGGGTGCTGTTTTATTCCCTGTTCAGACCGTCTGGAAACATCTCAGGAGGCCAATTCCACTTTCCACACTTGGAAAGACACGAGGGTATATATTTCCCGAGCCTGACTGCGCCTCAAGACATGGAACTCGGCCACAGCCCGCCCAGGAACGGCGGCCAGGCTATTTTCCATCTTTCCTTTGACGGAACAAAAGATGCTCTGCGTTTCCAGGCCGAGCGCGTAATGATCCAAGGGCTGCTCCCCGGCTCCAGGAAGAGGATCCGGAGGTCACGTCCTTTGGTCGGCAACGACGTTCTGGAGGCTCCCAGGGCCAGGCGTCGGCGACGCACGCGACGGGCGCCAGCGCCACGGGACCCACCTGGGTGCCCCCGGGCGCGCCCTACCTGCTCCGGCCTCAGTGTGCCCTCCGTGAAATGGGTAGAGCGGCAGCACCCACGTCCTCGGGCCACCGGTGGGGAGGCCCAGACACGGGAACGTGGGGCCCGCGTCGGTGCGCACAAACTCGGCGACACGGCCGCTGCTCCCGGACACGCTCCCTGCGCGCCCCGGCCGCCCGGTCGCCCGCCAGCCCGCACAGCCCGCCGCCCTTACCACACCACTCGCAAGGACAGCTCGAAGAACCCCGGGAAGACCAGGTCGTCGCTGGCGATGGCCCAGCGCCGACCGAAGAGCACCATCCCGGGCATGGCGGAGGCCCTGCTGCCCCGCCTCGGGCCAGCACTCCTCGCGCCGGTGGCCACTAGAAGCCCCGCGCCCTCCGGAACCAACGCCAAACTGACGGCGACTCGGCGCAGGCGCGCACGAAGGCCCGGCCCGGCCCGGCGCACGCGCACTGAAGTTTCTCAGAGCCGGCGGGGGGGGGGGGAAGGAACCCTCCGCGCCTGCGCAGATACGCTGACTGGGAGGACTGGGCAGTTTCAATGCTGTTCTTGTATGGGACTAAAGTCCGTTCTGGTAACAGTCCCCTTTTGTAGGTAAGGACTTTTCGGGCCCGGAGGAATTGCCTTTCCCCCGAGATCCACGGCTGTTAATGGCTGATCTGGGGCTCATCCCAGGACCGTGGGCCTCGAGGCGTGTGACGAAGTTCACCATCGATGCTTCCTGCGGTCAGGAGTGCCGCTTTAGGACGCCTCTGTGTTCCGGGTCTGAAGCCGCTCGGGGCTCCTGGCTGGGGTGTGGGGGGAATAGCCTGACCCACGCCCCTCTACCGCTAGCAGGCCGTCGCCTAGTGGCGTGGGTTCTGAGCACTTAGCACCTCCACTCTCCTCCACCCTGGTCTGAGCCTCCTTTGCCTTATGCCTGGTCCGATCTTCCCACCGTGCCCCCTCATTCTGCTATTCCTCCCCGCCCCGTGACAAGGTATTTCCCCTGAAGCAGCCTTGCAAGGCTGCACTTTGTACGTAAAATTGACTCCAGCTCCCTCTGGAAAGGTTTTTCCCTGGTAGTCACACATCAGAAGTCTGTCAGTGCGTGATTGTGTCTCCCTGGGTTTGGGTTACCATTCTCTCTCTCCATCACCGCACTGCCGCCTTCCCCACCCCCAAATACATCAACCTCATTTTCGCCCCAGGGCTTTTACATTCTCTGTGTCCTTCGCCAGGGATGCTCCTCCCCAGGTATTTCCATCTGTCTCTGTTCATTCAGGCCTCAGCTCCAGTGTCCGTCTCAAAGACGCCTTCCCTGGCCACCTTAGCTAAACAGCACACTCAACCTGTTTCCATTCCCTTACTCTGCTTTAGTTTTTCTCCTAATACTTAATTGCTCCCCTACACTGCTCCACATTTGTTACCTCTCTCCTCCCACCTTAGAGTGTAAATTGCATGAGGAATTTACCTTGTCCATCTTGTTCACTGCTGTGCAGGTAATAATAGATCGCATTACAGGCACTTATTAAATAATTGATGAATGAACTCATTAAATGTCAAGATTTTCTAAGTCTGAAGTTCCTCGGGGTCTTCTAAAGGGCAGAATTTCAGGGTTAAAAATAAAATTGAAATTTTAATTATGCTTGTGGAAATCATCAGGGAATTGTAAATGGGGATGTTACAAGGTTTCTACAGAAAAGAAAACTATTCATTATAAAATAAGTATTTCTTGAGTACTTGTAGCCAGTAACTTAATCAGAGAGGTCAAGGAAGACTTCCCTGAGGAAGGTACTAAAACGAGACTGGAGGAAGGATAGAGGGAGATTCAGAAGTTAGAGGCTTTTGTCTATGATCCAAATGATCCAAATATTCTCAAATGTAATAGTTCCCTTTTGAAAACAGGATTTGTAAAGCTTAGGAGTAAGATTATTCTTCTACATAAGCCTTCGTTAGTAAAGATAAAATGCTGTCAACTTAATGTTAAGATCAATAACAATGCACAAAACTATAATTTCAGAGGCAGTATATATATTAAAAAACGTATTTTGAATAGTTCTAGTCTCTGCATTTGTCCTGCCATTTCTGTATAACATTCCATTGGTTGAATTAGAGCTTTTTTTTTTTTTTAAGTTTATTTTGAGAGAGACAGAAAGCACAAGAGAGGGAAGGGGGAGGAGGAGAGGGATAGAGAGAATCCCAAGTAGGCTCCACAAAGTCAGCGGGGCAGAGCCTGATGCGGGGCTCGAAATCACAAACTGTGAGATCATGACCTGAGCCAAAGTCAGACACTTAACCTACTTAGCCACCCAGGTGCCCCGAATTAGAGCTATTTAAAAACATTAACTTAGAGGGGGGCCTGCCTGGATGGCTCAGTCAGTTGAGCGTCCGACTTCGGCTCAGATCATGATCTCACCGTTAGTGCGTTTGAGCCGCGCATCGGGTTCTGTGCCGGTAGCTAGCTCAGAGCTTGGAGCTGGTTTCAGACTCTGTCTCCCTCTCTCTCTGCCCCTCCCCCACTCGTGCTGTCTCGGTCTCAAAAATAAACAAACTAAAAAAAAAAAACACATTAACTTGGAGAAACTGTGATCTTTACTCTTTCATGTTTACAAATCAGTTGATTCATTTCCTCCACTATTTCTCCCTTTAGGACTTAATTTTCTTTCATAAGAGTAAATCCCTGTCCTGAGTAAAACTAATATCCTTGCATTTAATCTATGTCAGATGGGGATCGGGCAATGTTAGCCAGGAATTTGGACACTTGTTTTTCTGAGGGTTCTTTACAGCCCTGAATCTTCAATTCTCAGAATTCAAAGTTAACAAGAGACCTTTTTAGTTTCAGGGCACACCCCGGTTTCCTATTACACAACTATTAATTGTCTTAGAACCCCCCCCTTATTAGAGGAGTAAATGCATTCCGTATTTCTATTCTGTCTTGACAACAGAGTCAAGTGTAGTGTAGCACTTGCCTAGAGACTCTCACCGTTTAAGTGCTCAAGGCGAACCTAGGAGTGGAGACCTGGAATATTACAGTATTATTAAAAAAGTATCCCTGTCGTTTTAAAAGATTAGTGCTATATTATGCTGTGACTTGCTTTAAAATTGCAGGGCTAAGAGGGAACTGTTTCAGAGGAGAAATGCCCACAGCACCTACACGAGACGCTGCACTGCAAAGGCTAACTCAGCGGTGAAGGTTGAGTACCGAGCAGGGTGGGCTCCTTGCTAATTCCACATTCAGTCACTAGAGGGCGAAGCACACAGGCGAAAGAAAAGCCCACCTGGAGCCCCAATCCAATCAGCCTTCATTAGACGTCACTCAGGTGTTTTGGGGAAGGTACTGAAGAGTGAAGGTCTACAGGTGCACTGTGCTCCCCACAAGGGCAAAATTGACCCATGTTCTCAAATAGGCCACAGAAACCCCTGCCGGAAGTGACTGATTTCTAGCCAGCTTGCAAGGAAGCCGTCCCAAACTCAGCACAAAGGGAGGGGGGCAGGAGGTCACAGAGGTGCCGAACACTTAATGTGTGTGCATCAAGTTCTGTTTTGAGCTTCACCAACATGGGCTCATTCACACGTCACCAAAATCCTGCGGGCAAGAGTGTCTGCAGGTAAAGGAGGGAGATGGAGGCTCATGTTAAATCCAGGGTCACAGAGCTAGAGTGTGAGCAGCTCATCCCAAAGCTTGTGATTTTCTTACCCAGGGTTCGCACTAACCACTCATGATTTCTTTCTTCTTTCTTTCGTTTATTTATTTGGGGGGTGGAGGGGTAGAGAGAGAGAGAGAATTCCAAATCCCAAGCAGGCTCCACACTATCAACGCAGGACCCAACCAGAGGCCCAGTTTCACAAACCGTAATTTATGACCTGAGCCGAAATCAGCTTGGATGCTTAACCGACTGAGCCACCCAAGCGCCCCAACCACTCTTTTTTTTTCTTTAAGTTTATTTATTTAGAGAAAAAGCAAGAGATCACAGAAGGGGCAGAGAGAAGGAGAAAGAGAGAACCCCAAGCAGACTCTGCACCACCAGTGTGGAGCCCAAGGTAGGCCTCGAACCCACAAGCCTTTAGATCATACCCTGAGCCAAAGTTGGAAGCTTACCCGATTGAGCCGCCCAGGTGCCCCTCACTTGTGATTTCTGTTGCAAGGAAATCTTTACTTGGCCTTTCCAGGAAGTCTTCCAACCTCGTGATATCTTTGGAAAAGCTGGACTGGATCTTCTCCCAAGGCCTTCCACCTGCAACCTTCCTACTCCCCCCACCTTCTCTCTACCTACTCCCCTCTTGGCCAGACTGTAAGGAAGCAGGAACATTACTCTGATACTGTGGCTGAACTGGACGGGGACTGGATTAGTGTCTGCACGCAGCCAAGAGAGCCTGCAGCTTTTCACAGAATTCTCACTTAAGGGGCAAATCTGCTAACTTTGCTGGATTTCTCCTCATGCTTTCATTAAAAAAAAAAAAGGCACACAAATAAAACAGCTGGATAAAAAATATAATTACCTGATAACCTTTATTGGAGACGTGAAAGGGAATCTAAAACAGTGCTTTATAAGGTGCACCATACAAGGCCTTTGTTTCCTACATGTGCGGGGCCGCCGCCCCAGTCCTGCACCCCCACGCAGCCACCCTGTTTATGAAGATGTCCTCCCTGCTGGCCACAAAATGGTGGTCCCATCTTCGCCAGCTTTATTTTTACATGGGCAGAATGACTAGAGAAGGCGTTGGTACTTCCCAAGCCAGGCGGCCTGCTGAGGTCCCAGATCCTTGTTTTCTGCACTGTGCTCTCCCACAAATGGTCCCAACTCATGTTTGATTTACATGCACAAAGACAGTGTGAGCCTCCCACCCCACCCCCAGTGTGGGCAGCAAGCAGTCTGCTCACTCTGTGGCTATTTCCCACCCTTCCTCCGCGCTCTCAGAATCTTCCAAGGAGGATGAAAACAAACTAACCCAAGACTAGAATGCTAGAGACATACGGATATCCCAAAGCAAAACCATGATGCACGGGGTGCGGGGAGCAAGGTGGGAGAGAAAGACGAGGTTAAACTATGCTGTTACACTGCCAATTCAGAAAGATGTTAAGAGACACACTAGATAAAAATAAAACCCATCTAGCTCCCTTCTTCCACAAATTATTTTAATGCAGCAAGCAAAAATACTACATCCTTGTAGTAAGCACTGTTAGTATTCAACTCTTCAACATTTTGTGGTGCATCACATAAAAACAAAAGTCCTATGCTTTGCATAAAAACAAAAAAATGTAGCAAATCAATAAAATGGCAAAATCAGGAGAAAAAACTCCAATTTTTCCTCAAAACACAGGAAGTTTTAAATTAATTAGCGGATAATAAATGTTTACGGCCCTATATAGAGCTTTTGTTGCCAATTAAAATGAAAAAAGTCATCCTGATATAGGATATTCCAAAAGCCTAATTCACCAAAAAAAAAAAAAAAGACAATTTAGTCTATGTTTAATAAAATGTTTATTTAGGATGGTAACAAGAGAAATCATGCAAGAGCTCAGTAAAAACAAAAACAAAAAAAAATCTATGAGTATAAGGAACGGCAATTGGTGCTGCCAATTAAGAAAAAAAAAAACGTAAATCAATTTACTACCCAAAAGTGATACGAGAAACCGTGTGAATCTGAGCATGGACATGGTTGTACTCATCTTTTTCAAGTGAAAATAAAGGTGATACGTGAGTGCTTGTGTTCCGTTCCTCAGAGGACATAACGGCCCTCACGTCCCACACCTAGATGGCAAGCGGCCCAGACCCCCGTCCACCGAGTTCTTCGACATCCTTGGGACAGTCTCACACTGACTCTTCTCAGCAGAAGAGGAGGGCAGGCACCACTGGGGACTCTTAAATCTGACTCCTACATTCAGAATCGTACAATTTTGGTAATGAAAACCAGAAAACTTGCAAGCCATCCTTACCGGCCTTACATGTAGTGTTGATATCTGAGGAAGGATTTCCACTTTCGGTGCGAAGAAATTTGAATAGATATATCAAATGGAACATAGTGTCTCAGATTTCAAACAAATATAACTCATCTTTTGGCAAAAAATAAATATAGTGGAATGCAAGTTTGATAGATGGAAGAATATATAATCTACCAACTGTCAAGGAGTACAATTTCATTGCAGACACAAAGAATCAACAATTTCAAAGAATTAAAAAAAAAAGTTGCACTTATTCCTCACAAAATCTTCACTTTTGGAACTACCCCAATTGAAGCTACACACTGAATTTATTAATACAGCATTAAGTTTCTTTGTGTAAAAAAATCTTTGTACATAGTAATAAAAAAAGATAAGGCAAGATGCATTAAACAGAAACCTCTGGTTCTTTTCCTCTGGGTTCCTACAGAGCCACTGATGACTATCTGAACAAAAGAGTTAAGTTTCTGATTTTCCGTTATCAAGCATCTTGTGCCTTTGCTGTGGTAAGAACTCTGTCCGAGCACCCTGAAGGACAGATGCTGGTGACGGTCTTTGGCACTTATGCTGGCAGACTGAGCTTCTTTCCCTTGAGTACTAGGATTTTAAAGAGAGGAAGAAAAAACAAAAGGTTACTGGTATTGACAAGTTTACAGTTTCTTTTCCCATTCCCAGAAGGCTGTCACACTCAGACACTACAAAATAAGGTACAATGAGACAAGCTTTTGGCATCAACAGTCATTTGATTTTGGTGTCAATAAACAGAACTCTCCGAACCATGAATTCGGCCTGCGCACTTACACTCGAATTTTCCTCATGTTCCTCAGTGCCACAGCAACTGAATTTAAGAAACACCAATTCGACTGAAAATGTCACTAAATTCACAGCAGCATTTCCTATCATGACTTTCTCTCGATTCAATATATATTAAAATACAACTGTTGAAACATAAGAGGTCTATGAAATTTTGGAGCTTAAAAAAGACATATATGCCCTTGTACCTAGCCATTAAGAATTATACTATATAGCTGTATAGCAAGGGTTCTTAGCCTGAGTCTGCAGTTGGGTTTCAGGGGGTCCTGAATTCCCTAAAACTATATGCTTACATTTGTGTGCACATGCATAAATGTCTTTTTTTCTATCAGATTACTGTGACATTTGCATGTCCTATATTTATATAAATGGGACAATATACATGTACAAGGATACCAAATTAAGCACTGGATTTTAATAGCAACTAATGAGTAACAACCTGAATACCCACGAACAGGGAGCCGAGTAATTATGGTAATACACATAATGAAATACTCTATGGCTCCTGAAAATGACGTAGATTTCTATCTCCTGACTTGAAAAAATGTGAGTTGGGAAGAAAACCCAGATTATAGAATAACATGTATAGTTTAAAACTCCAGTATCTGTGTATATGCATAGACATATCTGAAATCACATTTCCTGAAACATTAACACCAACTATCTCTGAGTGCTAGGGTTCAGGTGATTGTTTTCATAATGATGAAAGCTAATTAATTTTTTTACAATAAAAACATGCTGTCATAAAAAAGAAACAATAAAGCTGGGAAAAGAAAAAAGGCTGAAAACCTTGATCCAGAATTTTACTTGATGGTCGTTAAAATGTTTTTCTGAAACGAGCTGTGTTTTTGGAGTTAGTGCCACATTAGGAGCGTCCTGGGCCAGATCGCTCCTGAAAACACACAGCGGTAGGAACAAGGCAGGGAGCACGTCGCCTGAGGTACCTTTTGTGATGTACAAGTAGAAGAAGTCACAGTACAGAATGGTCTGGACAACGCCGGCCACCACAGCAATGAGGTCAAAGAAGCCCTCAAAGTAGAAGCGCCAGATCCAGTTGACGAGATACAGAGCACGGTAGAGGCCCAGGAAGAACAGGTAGTGGGTGGTGATGGTCTCCGCCTCCCCCGTCTTGCTGATCATGAAGAGCTGGGGAAGGATAGCCACGGATTCCAGGTAGATGGAGAAGGTCCACAAAATCTGTAAGAGAAACCACGAGGCTCGGTCAGTACCCCCCGTGAGCTCACGGGAAACACTCTTGCTTTATCGTGGAGCAGCACAGACAGCATTCTTGGCATCTGAGCGTAAACAGAGCAGCTTCGCGGTTTGGTAAATCTCAGAAACTTGCTCCTTTTAAGAGGCACAACACTCCCAATGACAAGTTGGGTAACTAGACGCCTCGGCCTGTGTGAATTTTCATGACCTTGCCTCTCCAACATCTCCCCTTCCCTGTACAATTTTCTGTGAATCTACAGACATGTTTCTCCCAGAAAAGCCTGTCCCGCTGCGAATCTAGGCTCCAGAGTGAATGCAGCTCTCTGCCAGGGTGCACGAAGCTGCCAGCCGGGGCTACCCCTCTCCCACGGGTGCTCTGCCTCGCCAGCTGGTCTCCTTCCCAAGGGACCTCAATATTCTCAGCATCTTTATTATTCTTTAGGCTTTTTTGGTGTGGTTAAATCAAAGGGGCAAGTAATGGGAATGGGGCAAACTCTGCCCAATGTGGCACTTTATTCATGCCAACGACTGAAGGCCTTGTGGGGAGTCCTGAGAGTGTTCTGAATCCGTGAGGGGCAGCCTCCTCAGGGCATGGAGGGAAGGGTGCGGCACCCAGGGGCAGGCACGGCTCCGTGCAGTGCAGGGTGCCACGCTGACCACTCCTAAACACCGGGAGTGCGGCAAGGCTGCGCAGGGGAGTTGCACGTGGCATCCATGCACAACCGTCTGTGAGGAGGATACAAAAGCCGGGTCAGAGTAGAGAGAAGATCATGTTCTTCCAGCTCGTGGGCAGGCAAGGCACTGCGTTTGCTACCACGGACACCTAGCTTATGTTCTAGGGGAGAATCTGCCAATAATCTGTTAGCAGACACCCAAATAACTGGGGGCTTTATCCCTGCCCGTGACTTATTTACACCAAATAGTGTATGCTGAGCCAAAAGCTTGCCAAACTGGAAACACAAGCAAAATGGAACCGTCCCACATTATCTGCAAACACAGGAAGTGGACATGCCCACTAACTAACCCCTTGACTCACCTCAAGAGGGGAGAAATCGTGATTGACTAGAAAGGAGAGACCTCCCACAGGGACCACCAGAAACTCCACTCGGAAGGTATCATGGTTCCCATCGTAGGTCGCCTTAAATTTCATGTAGATCAGGTACACCGTGGCATAGGAACAGGCAATGTAGATGAGCTAAGAACAGGAAAGCACCAGGTCATCGATAATGTCACAACGGTCCCATCTCCTGTGGCTTTCTTCTACGTCGTTTACATGCTCAGAAAGGCAAGATTTGTTTCCTTAGCTTTTTTGGTTTGAAGCTTAAAGACAATAAACGTCATTTTGGGGAGGTGTATACTTCTATGAGTCATCTAACCACCACCACGATCAAGACACAGAATAGTCCCATTTCATGACCCCCCAAAAACTCCCTCATGCAGCCCCTTTGTAGTCAAGCCCTCCGACCAGGCGCAACCTCTGGCGATAAATGATCTTTTTTTTTTTTTTTTGATAACTGATCTATTCTTGGTCCTTAGTTTTTGCCTTTTCCAGAATGCCACATGACTGGAATCAGACGGTATGCCCCCCAAGACTGGCTTCTTTAACGAAGCTAATGCATTCTCGATCCAACTATGCTGCTGTGTACTGTAGTAACCAAGGCTCCCTTCAGCTGTTGAGGAGCAGCTCACCGCGAGCATGTTACCACACAGTGTCCATCCGCACACAATAGGTGGATGGGGCTATAGGACAGGTGGGTGCTGTCCAGCCTGGAGGACAGTAGATACAGCTGCTCAGGACATGTATGTACAGACATCTGTATGAATCTAAGTTTTCACTTCTCTTGGGTAAATACCTAGCAATGGGATTGCTGGATCATTCCTTAAAAGTGTACATTTAACTTTATAAGAAACTGCCAAAGTGTGTATTTTTAATCTCACCACAAACTATTAGATAGCAGCTTAAGAAAAAAAAAAAGATCACAAAGTTCACTCAGTGCAGTTCAAACCCAGTGCACCTCCCTCCACTAGTGCTCGTGTAAAGATAAGATACCACATAACTCACGTTTAACTTTACGGTGCCCATTTTTGCTGACCTTGTGTTACTTTAACACAGAATATTCAGACCATTTCTATGAAATTTTGTCCGGTAACATAACAAAAGCAAAACCAAAACCAAAAGTAAGCCATAGCCTGTAAAACAGCGCTGCCTGCGTAAGGGAGCTCCCACAGAGGTACAGCTGTTTAAAGGCTTACAATCCAGTTAGGTTCTTTCATACTCAAAAGGCCAAACACCATGTATTCATCCAACCCAAAGGGAAAGTATGATATTCTGAAATTACAGCAATTTTCAGAATGCAAAGTTTTAGGCCCAAGAAGCAAAGGGCAGGTTTAGATTACGAACAGGAACGACTGGGGTATCATCTGCACTGCCTGGGACTCCTCCCCGGGGAAAACCACCTTGCAAAACCTAATTAGGAAAACATCTGGGCAAAGGACTTAATAGGAAAAGGAAAGCAATCATCAAACCCAGTCATATGCTTAACAACAAAACACAGACATTAACTGTCCCCAGCACTTCATCATAAAATTATACTTGCAAATAAATAGTTAACAAGGTATTAAATTGTTGGTCATACCCATATACTGAACTATGAAAAAAAATCAAGGAAGATTAATATCTTATTTATATTGTGAGTTCTCTCCACATACAAATATATGTGTATGTGAATAACATATCATCTACATGTATCAACAAAGTATACATACACTTATACACAGAGTGGGGCACCTGGGTGACTCAGTCAGTTAAGTGTCCAACTGCGGCTTAGGTCATGATCTCATGGTTTGTGGGTTCAAGCCCTGTGTCGGGCTCTGTGCTGACAGCTAGCTCAGAGCCTGGAGCCTGTTTCAGATTCTGTGTCTCCCTCTCTCTCTGACCCTCCCCTGCTGGTGCTGTCTCTCTCTCCCTCAGAAATAAATAAGACATTAAAAAAAAATTTTTTTTAATAAAAAATAAAAAAAATAAACACAGTCCCCTCCAGCAGAACATCCAACCAAGTCACGCCAAGGTTGCTCCTCAGCACCCAGCCTTCAGCCAGCCAAGATCATGTCCACAAAGGCTTTAGTGGCCACTGGGGATAGCAGCTGCCGTCTCCTCTCACCAGTGCTTGACATTTAAAGCGAAAGCAACAAGGGGCGCCAGGGCAACTCAGTCAGTTAAGCATCGGACTCTTGATTTCACCTCAAGTCATAAACTCACGGTCGTGGTATCAAGCCCTGCATCAGGCTCCATGCTGACAGCTTGGAGCCTACTTAGGATTCTCTCTCTCTCCCTCTCTCCCTCTGTCTCCTTCTCTCTGCCCCTCTCCTGCTCTCTGTCTCTCAAAATAAATAAATAACAGTTAAAGTCAAAGCCATGAGAACATAAAACTTGGTCCTCTCTTCTCTGGTTTTCAGGACATGCTTGGAAACTAGGATCAAACAAGAAGGAGCCCTCTGAAAGCTAGGTATTCCAAGGGGAATGGAGGAAAATTATTGCTCACACACTCCTAATACCTGCAGCTTTAACTTGCCTGGACAACAGACAGGGACCTAGCCATTTTAAGCAAGCAAACGATTTCCTGATTATGAGGCTCTCGTTACCTAGTAATGAAGAATGGAATGATTATAGGTAACTCAAAGTTGCTTTTTAGTAAAGACCACAGGTCCAAATACTGCTTTGTCTCCTCTGACCTGTGTTTAGGAAAAATGCTTTTTAAGTGCCACACCAACAGGCATCAGCCTAAACGCTACTCCCTCGGGTGTGCCAACGATCAAGCACCGACAACAGGGCCCCACACCCAGGTGCTCAGTAAGCTACGCAGAACGGAAGAGGGAAGAAATGAGACTCCTCTGGCACAAGGTGGCAGCCCCATACTTCCGCTTCACAGCAGCTATCCCAAACTTCGGCCATTCATTCAGCCTTGGGATGATCGCTCTACGCTCCCCGACCAGACAGGAAGCCTCCTGCTTGGCTCCTGCCCTGTCCTCAGCCCTAGGGGAGTGGGCACGCCGTGGGTGTTCAGGAAGTGTAAGTTCCACGGCTGCGTGGAACCAAGGCCTCTGGAAGTGAGGCACATGCAGCCCCGGAGGTTCACATTCTGCACTTTCATAACTACACATTTGTTTTCATGCGGGAAACTATAACGACACTAACGCCATGGAATACTAATGCTTATAAGAACACAGTGATGGCGCAGAGGTTATTTAGGCATGGCAAAAGCGATAAAGGCGGCACAAAGAAGGTTACAGAACATGGATTTAACAGGGAAAAAAGTAGAAACTAGTGCATAATCCCTCTCACGACAGCAAAACAGGTATCGCAGCAAGGAGCGCCGGTGGCCTTTGTTCCTACTTTTGAACCAACCTGCTGGGTTTCTCAGGGAGCCTGTAATTTCCCACTGCTTGAAAACATAATAGTCACCCCTCTTTCTCACAGGGTTATCAAGAGCTTTAGAAGTTTATCAGACTCAAGGAATTTAAGATTGAAAAGTCTCTAAGTGCAAAGCACTTCAATTAAATAGATACTGCTTTGAAACAAAATATGCTTGATGATAACGCTATTCTATTCCCACTTGTACTACGTACAAGGTGGTCTGAAAGTGCTGACGCCGAGAACGGCAAGTTTAGACCTCGCTCTCGAAGATGTTTAAGTGCACAACTGGCCCAAACTTCACAGCTTCCATCGGCCTGTGAACCATGGGTAAAATGCATCCCGTCAGCTGGCATACTGTACCTTCATAGATGTATTATATAATGAAATAAACGAAGTAAAAAGATCCAGGTAACGAGTTGTGAAGACCAGTGCAAAGAGAAGCTGGCTTTTTCCAGAAATACCTAAGGAAACAAAAGGAGAGTATTAGCAGAGCGTGTTAGAGGAGCCGGGTGCTTCCCGAGGAGAGCACTGCAGGGAGCGCACACATGGGAAGTGGGCTCCAGGGGCAGGGCTGAAGTCCGGGAGGACTCCCTAAATGAGAGCTGCTGTACTTTTCCTTTCACTTAACATTCTTTTTTTTTTTCCTTTTCCAATTAACATTCTTGAATGTGCTCCTTCAGGGAGGTTCTAACCACTTTGTAGTCTTATGCCAGGTAAACTATGGGAAAGGGCCTTAATTATGCCAGCGCCAATATACCAGGTGCTGTACCGTTCAAATGAACATTATATTTCTCAAAGATTTTATTTTTTTTTTAATGTTTTATTTATTTTTGAGAGACGGCATTGAGCAGGGGAGGGTCAGAGAAGGAGACACAGAATCTGAAGGCAGGCTTCAGGTTCTGAGCTGTCAGCACAGAGCCCGACATGGGGCTTGAACCCACGAACAGTGAGATCATGACCTGAGCCGAAGCCAGACCCTCAACCAACTGAGCCATCCAGGCGCCCCTCTCAAAGACTTTAGATAGGAATAATTTCACTGATTCTGCTGTTAGTGTTATAACTGGTTTGCTACCTGTAGCATCTTTCTTTCCACTTTAAAACAATGTATCTCATGGTGACAAATTCTTCAGAGGACGACAGTGTTGGCATCTAATGGGATTAAGGGGATGAGGAACCCAGTTAGGTGCACTGCTTCAGTTAACAGTCTGAGCAGTAACACCCCCACCCCCACCCCCGCCAGGGCACCTCCCAAGGTGACTTATTTTGCAAGGGCAGCATTTCTTGGTCATGTTAAGGTTCTTAAAAATTCCACCTCTTAGATTCATCATACCATAAAAACGTTGCTGTGGATGCTGGATGCAATGACAAAAGGCTAACACTACAGCCAGTGCTCAAAAGCAGCACTTTAAAAAAACACTCTGCGGGGCTCCAGAGGGGCTCAGTCGGTTTTAGCTCAGACTCCAGCTCAGGTCATGATCTCGTGGTTTGTGAATCTGAGTCCTGCATCGGACTCTATACTGACAGCTCAGAGCCTGGAGCCCGCTTAGGATTCTGTGTCTCCCTCTCTCTCTGCCCCTCCCCCACTCACATTCTGTCTCTCAAAAATAAACAAACACATTAAAAACAAAAAAAAGCTTTGAATCTGCTTCCACCTCCAACCACCAGGCCATCTCTGGAGCGCTGTTGCCACAGGTGGAGACTCAGCTGGGGGAAGTACTGAAGGTCATGCGCACTTAGCTCTTCTGACGTCTGTATGTGGCCAGGTATTTACGTGACAAAGGATGTGAAGTATGGGTTTCAGATGAAGACTGAGCAAATTCATTAAGGAAACTGAATCTTCCTACATATCAGAACCCACCCACCCTCCTTTACATTGCAAACTTCACCCCATTAGACATTTAAGTAAGCATGTATTTAGCAGAAATGTCACTGCACCTAATTATTGGCAACACTCCTACGGATGTGAAAATCACTTTGTTTTTATTTATTTTTTAATATTTATTTATTTATTTTTGAGACAAAGAGAGAGGGAGACAGAAAATCCAAAGCAGGCTCCATGCTGTCAGTGCAGGGCCCAACACGGGGCTTGAACTCACAAACCATGAGATCATGGCCTGAGAAGAAATCCATCGCTTACTGACTGAGCCACCCAGGTGCTCTCAAATCACATTATTTTTAAATGATATTTATTTCACCACTTGCTGAAACTCAAAGCCTGGATACAAGAATGTTACTTTCTACCTATGAATATTTGCAGTTCTAGTCTATTCACAAAAACACCCAAATAGAAATTGAAGGAAAAGTTGACTCTCTTCCTTCTAGATCCATCAACAGTAACCAACTTCAAGGGTAAGAGGTGGAGATACAAACATTCTGCTCCTTTTAGTCTTTCCCAGTAATGGGCAGCTTCTTTTTCTTATCAAAGATCAATGTTCCAAAGGAGAACAATGAAGCTGTCATTCACAAAGAGAGAAGAGATGGAGGGGAAAGGAAAGGGAACATGCACTTCACACTTGAGATCTGTTGAAGCTTTGAGAAATTCCCAGTTCACTTCCTATGTGGTTCTCTCCAACATTTTAAATAAAAAAATTATAGGGCACATATAGTAGTTTGTTATAAAGGGTTTATTCTAATGGAATTTTAGAAGCCAGATACATTTGACATTTGTCCCCATTTTCAGCATTCCTATAGCAAAAATCCAGGACTCTCATGTCACTTTTACCACTCCCCTTTGAGACCCAATTCACACATGACTTCCTCTGGCAGGTTGTGTTTGAAGACACTTCCCTTGGTGCTGTTTATTCTCTCAGCAAGTACATAATGGGAACCCCGTCCCAGCAGCTGCTGCCCTAGCTCCTATTAACAGTCTTATAAAATACACTGTGATTATCTGGTTGCCTCTCTTCCCTCTTCCCCCACAGACACGGAGATCTCCAAAGGCTGGGGTCATGTCTTTTCCATTCTGTATTCTCTGTGCTCAGCACTGGGCTTGACACACAGCAGGGCTAAGAAAATATCTGCTGAATGAGTGAACAAATAGTCAAAAAAAAAAAACCCACCTCGTTTTATTTTCATGTCATGGGGTAAATTCTCATTTTGGAATAACACTTGGAAAGAGTTTCCAAGTCATACTGCATCTCTATGACCGTAAATAGGCAATGTTCTTTGGGCTTTGTCCTAATTTACTGCCAACCAAAGGGTAGGAGAGCCCCCCGCACAGCAGAGCAGAGAGACAGGCAGCGTGTGGCCTGCAGCTCGTCTGGCAGCGCAAGATCCAAGTGGGAACTGTCGAGCTGGAAACCCCAGTGGGCTTGTGCACTTCCACCCCATTCGTCCTGGGCTGGGATCCTCATCACTCGTTAGTAAGCTGCTGCCCTTCCCTTTAAAACAAGAAAACTGCAGGGCACCTGGGTGGCTCAGTTGGTTAAGCATCCAGCTTCAGCTCAGGTCATGATCTCGTGGTTCATGGGTTCGAGCCCCGTATCAGGCTCTGTGCTGACAGCTAGCTCACAGCCTGGAGCCTGTTTCAAATTCTGTATCTCCCTCTCTCTCTGACCCTCCCCGCTCACGCTGTCTCTCTTTCTCTCTCTCCCTCTCAGAAATAAATAAAACATTTCAAAAAATTAAAAAAATAAAAAATAAATAAAACAGGAAAACTGCCCTATCTTCACAAGGTGGCAGGGATCTCAGCTGAAGACAGAGGGGACAGGAATCTCCTGGGGGGCGAGGGGTTCCCTCAGTCACTTTCTCCCTGTTTTGAGACCAAAACATGAAAAGGCTAGCAGGTAACAAGCTCTCAACACACACTCTAAATGTTTCTGAATCAGCTACCCCAATACCAAATGCACCAAATTTCCATATTAAGGAGTATAACTAGTTAAGTGGAAATCAGTCATTAAAGCTAACACTGTTCCTGTCTGTTCCCATTGGGTCAAGTTAAATTCCATAAAGTCCTACAACTACATACTACAGCATACATTACTGTAAATTGTGTGCAGGTTAAAATTTGACTCTCTTATACTCCCCCTGGTTTATAGAGCAGAACCCTCAGCCAAACAGAAAAGCTTCCCATGAATTATTTTTGTCCTGGTAACAGCTAAGCTGCAACCAAGCCCCACAGATCAGACCACCAGGAGGGCAGCATTCAACAAGGACCCCAGGCACCACTCTCTGGACCCACTGTCTCTAAGGAAGTTGATACTCTCCTAAAGGCCATTAACCTCCCCTGGAACAGCGGGCTAATTGTCAGGAACTGACTCATAACACAACTCTGTGACTTAGGGAAAAAGAGGCTTTGGAGCCAAAGGGATTGAGTTCAAGCTCCGCCCCTGAACACACAGGATAAGCCTGGGTCCATTTTGTACATTGCCCCCCCAAACCTCACTTTCTGTATCTGTCAAATGGGGACAAATCGTAACAACTCAATAGGACTATTAGAGAAAAAGTGTTTTATACCTGCCACTCTGCGAAAGCTTGATAAATGACAGCTCTTACTACGTACTGTTTTGTCATTTTTCTTGTTTTCAAAGACATCCATGCTATTTCATTAAAAATTCCAACTGGGTTAAAATATTATGGAATAAAAAGCAAAAGGACCTTTTAACATCCCTCCCACCTCCATTTTAAATGCAACTTTCCAGGCTTTTTAAAAGCCCCTTTCCATATATGTGCTTGTCTATGTCCCTGCATATGTTTTCCCCTTAAAATGGGGCCATACAATCTTTTGCTTTGCAATGTTTTTTTAAGGTTTTATTTATTTTTTTAAATACTTTTATGTAATCTCTACATACAACATGGGGCTTGAATTTACAATCCTGAGATCAAGAGTCACATGCTCCTCCAACTAAGCAAGCCAGGTGTCCCTACAATTTGCTTTTTTTTTTTAGAATAGTTGCTTTTTTTTTTTTTTTTAATGTTTTATTTTTTTCTAGGAGAGAGAGAGAGACAGTGTGAGCAGGGGAGGGTCAGAGAGAGAGGGAGTCACAGACTGAAACAGGCTCCAGGCTCTGAGCTGGCAGTCAGCACAGAGCCCGATGCGGGGCTCGAACCCACGAACCGCGAGATCATGACCTAAGCGAAAGTCGGACGCTTAACCGACTAAGCCACCCAGGCGCCCCTACAATTTGCTTTTTTAACTTAACACCTCAGATTTATTTTCCCTGTTTTTTTCCCTACAATTTCCTTTTTTTTTTTTTTAATTAAGCTCTTATAGTCTCCTGTTAATACTTCTGGCTCATTCTTGTTAATGGCTGTATAATATTTCATAGTGTGAAAGTACCAACATTTGAGCAACCACTCCATTAATGGACATTTGGGTTATGATTTTTGTTCTTATGAATACTGTACAGACATCTTTTTTATCTACAGTGTTTTGTACTTACTTAGGTACAAGGAACATCTTCACACCTATAGATAGTTGGTGCACTTATATGTTTCTATAGTTCACATTCCTAAGAATTGCTGGAATAAAATATACAAACATCAACTTTAAGTTTTGATTTCTCCTAGAAAGGCTATGCCAATTTTCAAACTCCTGAACACCAGATGAGAATGCCCTTACATATCTTTGCATCTATTAAACATTATAAACATCTTACTTTTCCCACCCAGCAGGCAAATGATGGTATGCCTGGCTGTTCTACTGTCCAAGTTTCTATTAGTGAGGCTGGGCATTCTTTCGTGCTTAATGGGCCTTCTGCTATTCTTCTGTGAACTGCCAACTTCTCCTATTTTTCTATCTTTTTTTTAATTTGTAGGAATGTTTTATTATTTATATTAACTTTTTGTCACTTACATATATTGCAGATTACTTCTCTCAGTTTACTGTCATTTAGCTTTGATGATATTCTGAATCAGTAAATTAATTTGGGGAGATGAATCATCTTGCTTCCTTACCAGCCTGCCTGGTGCTATCCAGGACCACAGTATGAACATACACTCAGGTCATCCTCTATGTCCCTCAGGAAAGTTTCAGAATTTTTATTCACATACGTCTTACATATTCCTTGCCAGAAAGTCAAGGGATCCTTCTAGACCTTCACACCTATAGGATTTACTGTCTAAGTGGTTTATTTTTATTTTTTTTAATGTTTATTTATTTAGAGAGACAGAGAGAGAGAGTGAGACAGCAGGGGAGGGGCAGAGAGAGGGGAAGACAGAAAATCCCAAGCAGGCTCTGTGCTGTCAGTGCAGAGCCAGAGACAGGGCTTGATCTCATGAACTGTGAGATCATGACCTGAGCCAAGATCAAGAGTCAGCTGCTTAAATGACTGAGCCACCCAGGTACTGTTACTGTTTACATAGTTTAATATTTAATATCCTGTACTTTTATCTTTTTATATAGGTCTTATTATTTCAACTACATTGCAACTGTCTTGACAGCAGAGACTTTGAAAGCTGCTACTCTGAATTGTGTCCCCAGTGCCTTGCACACAGTGGGTGGTCATCAGATGTTTGAGAGCAATGATTAGTCAACAGACTGGCACTCAAAAGAACAGAGGTGGGGCGCCTGGGTGGCTTAGTCGGTTAAGCGTCTGACTTTCACTTAGGTCATGATCTCGTGGTTTGTGGGTTCGAGCCCCGCGTCGGGCTCTGTGCTGACTGCCAGCTCAGAGCCTGGAGCCTATTTCAGAGTCTGTATCTCCCTCTCTCTCTGACCCTCCCCTGCTCACGCTGTCTCTCTCTCTCCTAGAAATAAATAAAAATATTAAAAAAAAAAAAAAAAAGAACAGAGGTGACAGCTACTACAAAGAGGGAGCTAGGAATGTAATACAAAAGCTTCCTGAAGTACTCAATGACCACAATAAAAGATGAAGATTCTGTACTTCAAAATTATAAGCTATCCAATGATGAGAAACGCTGGGACATTGTATGCTCCTGTAATGTTTGGGATGATAAAAAGTCTACAACACAACCTACATAACAAAAGCTAACAACAATCAAAGCAGTAGATGGGGGGGGAGGGGGAAGCGGAGGAGAGACTAGGAAAGGGTGGCTGGGAGTCATGGATCTGAGAACTCCCCCAGTAATTTAAGCACAATAGATACAGCACTATTAATAACGATCAGCCAGCCTACAGGAAGATGTTGCTAGGAAGTTCTTCATCTACAATCCAAGGCTTGTTCTCCCAAGGCTATCCAGGTCCGCGTTTAGGACAAGGATGGACAAGGCTAGTGATAGGTCCAGCATGTTGTGGATCAGGTTATAATGACAGTTCAAGAATATGAGAAAGTCACATTTCCTTCGAGCACCCCTCTGTAATGACAACGGCAGACAACTGCCATTTTAACACAGCTACACAGAGATCAGCTCTCCTGCCCCTCCTGGAATACAGGCCCTTTAAGGTGCTCATTCTCACATTAGATGGTCAGGAAAACAGAATCTCCAGCTTCCTCGCTAACCTGTCTCAGCCCTTACTCTAAGGGGGATAAGTCCCATGGTTCTGGCTGCAGGCATGTTCACAATATGTGCCAAAATCCCAAAAATGAGCCCCAATACCAGTATTTTCAAAGCGAGAAACACAATCTGAATGTACATGTCTCTTACTGCAGTTATTTGAGAAACTCATATCAAATTCTTACTCTTTCAAAAGCCTCTAAACAACTTTCATAATTTAGAATGGAAAAACAAACAAAGGAGCTAGTCAAATTTAGCACTTACCTCTAAATAAATGATCTTGGTGATTTTGATTTTTAAAAGGCCAGGAAATCTCATGTATAAGAACTAAAATGATCCTGAGGCCGAAAAAGAGAAGCTTAATAATGCCCTAAAACTAGGGCATTAAACTGTAGGAATACTTGACAAACACACATGAACTTAACTACTTATCTTCTTCATTATTTTGGCGGAAATATTTTCTCTATTTTCATAAATGCTCCTAAATCTCCCAAATGAAAAGAGTGAATATTAAAAAAACAAACAAAACAGCAAATCATCTTCACTTTCTCTGTATTACTCAAGCTTTCCTTAAGAATTCTATATCTGGGGGCCTGGGTGGCTCAGTTGATTAAGCATCTGACTCTTGATTTCAGCTCAGGTCATAAGCTCACGTTCTGTGAGTTCGAGGCCCACGGCTGGCTCTGTGTTGACACTGTGGAGCCTGCTTGGGATTCTCTCTTTTTCTCTGCCCCTCCCCTGCTTATGCTCGCTCTCTCTCTCGCTCTCTCTCTCAAAAAATAAACATTAAAAAAAAATCTATACCTGGAGGTGCACTAACTTCTCCTCAATACCTTAGTTTAGATATATATTTAAGAGACAACACATCTCAGCACTTAAGAACTTGACATAAACAGGCTTCTGTGCTCGCTTCAGCAGCACATATACTAAAATAAGACATAAGGGGCGCCTGGGTGGCTTAGTCGGTTAAGTGTCCGACTTTCGCTTAGGTCATGATCTCGCGGTTCGTGGGTTCGAGCCCCGCGTCGGGCTCTGTGCTGACTGCCAGCTCAGAGCCTGGAGCCTGTTTCAGTCTGTGACACCCTCTCTCTCTGACCCTCCCCTGCTCACACTGTCTCTCTCTCTCTCCTAGAAATAAATAAAATATTAAAAAATAAATAAATAAATAAGACATAAAACAGACTTCTGAGAAATATGTGAGAGATGAAGAGACTCATACAAAACTTTTGGAGCAAAAATCAAGATTAAAAGTAACATTATCAGAGTGAGGGGTGGGTGAAATGGGTACAGGTACAAACTTCCAATAAGTCCTGGGGATGAAGGTATAGCACAATGACTGTAGTTAATAACACTGTATTGTATATTTGAAAGTTGATAGGAGAGTAGATCTTAAAAGTTCTGATCACAAGGAAAAAAACAGTTAACTATGTGGGGTGATGGATGTTAATTAACTAAGCTTATTGCGATGACCACCTCACAATAGATAGATATCAAATCGCTATGGTGCACACCTAGAATGAATACAATGTTCTATGTCAATCATATTTCAACAAAGCAGGAGAAAAAAATTTCCTGAGTGCAACAAAAAAATGGCCAAACCTACCAGTCTGGCATCAAACGTTTAAACTAAATTTACTTAGGGCAAAACAGAGGGACATTGACTCAGAATCCTTAACTGTGAAACTGCTTGTGCTTCAGTCCTGCCTCTACCACTCATTTCCTCATCTCCCTTAAGACTCAGTTCCCTCCTCCACAGACTGAGGACAATAGCACTTGAGGACAATAGCACTTCGCTCTTAAGATGAATGACTAGGTGGGATAAGCTATAGAAAGCAGGTAGCGCCCTACCTTCTGCACAGCAAGTGCTTAAATGCCAGCTATCACAACTGCTGCAACTACTTTGCTTTAACTAGAAATCATACAACTGAACCTCTCAGAATAGGTACGAGAGTAGAGATGGCCTCTGAGCCACGCAGCACTGGTTTCAGCACATGGACTTTGTAATATCCATTTTAATTGCTCAAAGGTCTCTTGTGCTTTTGCTTACTTCCTCCATCTCAGGTATGTTCTGGGGAGATAGGTGACGCCTGAAGACAGCAAAGATGCGGGGTGTCACTCTAGATGTAGAAACCTTCAGAAAGCAATCAGGTAAAGGGGATCTCGGCCACCCAGGTCCTTTAGGGCTCCCATCTTTTACTGCCTCTGCAAAAATTCAGCTCTTGAGCTCAAAATATATTTCACCACTGAGGCCATGGCATCAAAAAGAAGTTGCAAGGCACTGCGTTTTAAGACAGCACTTAAAAATTCACGGCTCTTCAGCTTGTAGGGTTGATGCGATGTAAAACTTCACAGCTATGATCTGGGAAAGATCTATCTCCCCGCCTCCCAGCAATGCATGCATGAAATGTGTACTCCAGAGGAGGGAGTCGCCAACTCACTGGTGACGTGGAGTGAGGACTTCAGGAGACCACATGAGCCACATGAGACCTCGGCGGTCCCCGGCGCCGCAGGTTTAAGAGAACCCATTATTAGATGGAGGCACTCGGGAGTTTCACAAACTAGTTCGTTTCTCAAAGCAGCACTGACGGTCCCCAAGAAATTCACTTAAGAGACCTCCTCACACCCCGTGTGTGATCCTGGACCCCAGAGCTGGGGTGAAGCCCACCACACTCTAGGGACAGGTCTGACCCGACACCCTAACCTAAAGGCCAGTCGTCGAAGGCGCAGGATGGGGAGCGGGGTGACCTCCCCGCGCCCGCTCCACCTCCCGGGCTGGCCTGGCTGCCACGTCAGGCCGAGCGGGCCGCGGTCCTGCCCATCCTCCTCCCTCCCGTCCCATTGATTCGCGGGCTCCCCGCACCTCCAGACCCCCCGCACCCCCCCGGCGCGGAGCAGCACCCATTAAAGCCGTAGGCGGAGGAGGGGGGTGCGAGCCAGCCGGACTCCCCTGGCCCCCGCCCCATCCAAACTTTTCCGACAGAATGGGGCCCAGCGCAGTCCGGCTGGCGCCTCCTCCGCCCCGACAGCTCAAGTTCGGGAGCCGACCCAGCGCCGAGCGGGGCCCAGCGCCGCGACACCCCGCCCGGCCCGAGCGTCCACCCCGAGGGACCGCAGGGTTCCCCCCCGCCCCGGGTCCGGGCGCCCGCCGGGCCGGTCGAGGGGGTGTGTCGGGCGCCGCAGGCCCGCGAGCCGCGGGGCGGTCGAGGTCGACGGGTCCTCAGGGCGACCCGGCCTGGCGCCCGAGCCTCTCCGGGACGTCGCCCGCCGCTCACCGGCGCAGGAGCGCGTCTTCCAGATCTTCAGCAGCAGGATGACAATAGCCGCCAGGTGGGACAGGTCCCCGGTCAGCCGGAAGATGTTCATGGCGGCGGCGGTCGGCGCGGCGGCCCCGGGGCTCGGCGGCTCAGGCGGCAGCAGCGGCCCCTGAGAGGAAGCGGCGAAGATGGCGAGAGCGGGCGCGACGTGGCCAGGGACGTGGCCAAACTGCCGGCGCGCGCGGGGCAGTCTGGGAGGGCGGGCCGCCGCCAGGCCCCGCCCACGGCCCGCCCCTTAAAGGGGACGCGCCCAAGCCCAGGCCCGGCTTCGAGCGCCTGCTCAGGGGCTCCCTCCCCAGGGCCCGGACCCCTAACCAACTTCCCCCTGCCGGTTTCCGGCTCCCCCTCGGGTGCCAACGATTTCCTTTCTTTTTTGAAATACTCCCTTGCGAGGAATTTTCCCCCTCCCATTGATTTTAAGAGCTCTGCGGGATTACTGGATGAAAAAGTGTAAGAGGAAAATAAATATTAATCCGCGATGGGTTCGCTCAAGATAAGGTCGATATTGGGGGTGCCGCGGAGGGTGCGCCTTATGCAGGAGGTGGTTGAAGCTTTTACCGTCCTGGGGAGTCTCTTTGAAAAGGAGTGCAAAATTAAGTGGAAAAGTGAGCATTTCTGTAGGGTGAGAAAACGAACCACAGGAAATTACAAACAGAACAAAGCTGACGATTTGCGGAACCCAGTGCAAACTGAAAATGCGGGGTCCCCGGTTCAAAAGCAGGAAAGGAAAATGCTGTTTAAAGGTACCAAAATACAAAGCTTTTCCCCTTCTTTTGCAGTCTCTCTTGGGGGTGTTTCCTGTTTGCTATTTAATGTTCTGAATAAGAAAAAAGTCTTAAATCGTGATCATGAATGTTACAGATTGTCTTCATATCGGGCTATGTCCGTCTTGAATGGAAATACCAGAAGACTTAACTGCAATGTTCAGTCGCTGAAAGGACACAATTTCTATATCCAGCCGGAGAGATGGGTACAGGCCAGACCCAGGAAGGTTGGAAGGATGAAGAGGGGTCCCCTAGGCACAGAGCAGGCCAGCGAGAGCATCTTTGGGCGTGGGGCTACTGGAGGATCCAGTGCCATGTCTCATGTGAGGCAGGGACTGCCCTGGACTCCAGTGGCGAGGGCACATGGGCCTGATGGCTGGCTGCTGGTTCCCTCTTCAGCCAGCTGACATTACTGGGGCAGGGAGGGCAAGCCAGGTAGCCTCCCTTTCCATGCTCAACCCACAGGCAGAGGGCAACCCTCCAGGGTATTGCAACCTCAGTGCCCCGGGACAGTGCCTGGATCAGGGGAAGGTGACAGGCTTGCCCCTGATGGGCTGGCCACTAAATGGTGGGATGGCCACCTGCCATGCCCTGCTCAGAGAGGCTACAGGGCACACGAGTTCAACCAGACCCTCTCTGACCCAGCCGGCCCCATCCTGTACCTGCACCCCTACCTAAGTGGAGGGTGGCAGGGGTCACCAGAGCAGAGAGGAAGAGGCTGGGTGCCAGGGCACAGGGGAGCAGGCAGCTTAGGGCCCATCCCGAGGAGATAAAAAGGCAGCAAGAGTAGACCCATGCAGTCTCTGCTGTATATCCCATTGTGTCGTGGGGCCTCACCAGCAAAACACCGATTCACAGATAAAATTAGGAAGACTTTGAAGACGGTGACTGCAGAGCCTCAGGCCTTGATTGAAGGGCCCTTCTGTCCCATGAAACTGCACTGGCTGCTCACCCATGAGCTCAGCACAGAATCCTGAAAATAATACAATATTTTTATTAATTAACAACCTTGCACAGTTCTGTAATACCCTGTCAGCTTTTTTCACTCTATACTTTTTGGCCACCTCTTCCTATGACAATGATTTTGTGAGTGTCCGTGTGCTGGGAATAAAACTTTAATAGTGCAGGGGTCCCTGGGTGGCTCAGTCCGTTAAACACCCAACTCTTGACTTCAGCTCAGGTCATGATCTCCTGGTTTATGGATCGAGCCCCATGGCGGGCTCCATGTGGAGCCTGCTTGGGATTCTTTCTCTCCCTCTCTCTCTGCCCCTCGCCTGCTCTTGCTAGCTCTCTCTCTCTCTCTCTCTCTCTCAAAATAAATAAACATTTGAAAAAAATTTAAAAAACTTTAGGGGCACCTGGGTGGCTCAGTCAGTTGTCTGACTTCAGCTCAAGTCATGATCTCGCGGTTCATGGGTTCAAACTCTCCATCAAGTTCTGTGCTGACAGCTCTGAGCCTGGAGCCTGTTTCAGATTCTGTGTCTCCCTCTCTCTCTGCCCTTCCTCTGCTCATGCTCTGTCTCTCTCTGTCTCAAAAATAAATAAACATTTAAAAAATTTTAAAAAAAACCTTAATAGTGCAGAACATTATAATTTTTCTATTCTTGTGTAAGATATAATTGACATATATTAGTTTCAGGTGTATAACATAGTGATTCAATATTTGTATATATTATGAAATGATCACCACAATAAATCTAGTTAACATCCATAACCACACAGAGTTACAATTTTTTTCTTGTGATGAGAACTTTCTTTTTAGTGTTTATTTATTTATTGTTTTTGAGAGAGAGAGAGAGAGAGAGAAAGTGGGGAAGGGGAAGAGAGAGGGGGAGACAGAGAATCCCAAGCAGCCTCCACATTATCCGTGCAGAGCCCCACTTGGGGCTCAAACTAATGAACCATGAGATCATGACCTGAGCTGAAATTAGGAGTTGAACCACCCAGGTTCCCTTATGATGAGAAATTTTAAGATCTACTCTTAGCAACTTCAAAAAATACAATACAACATTGTTAACTATAGTCATCATGCTTTAAATATCATTCCCTTAACTTATTTGTTTTATTATCGGCAGTTTGTACCTGTGACCACCTTCACCCATTTCTCCCACACCAACCCTATAATAATTTTGGAATATTCTCTACAGAGAGAACAGAAAAATAATCTTTTCTCCAGCATGATTGATTGAAAAATAGTTCAATCAATCAGAAATCGTTCAAATGCTAGTTTGGGAATGTTTCTTTCATCTGGCCAAATTGTCATCGGTTACACCGTGGAAATTTGTAGGGCTGTTGTCACATTTGGGAAAACCTCAAGTTACTTCATATAAAAGCTGCAAGATTTCAGGGCAATTCTAGTTTTCTTGCGCAGAAACTTACGTGATACTTTTTGAATTGGTGACACCAATTCACCAGCTTGTTGGCATGTCTTGTTATATTTCATGATTTTGAAATATGTCCATAAATTACTTGATACTTCCCTTAAGAAGGGTCTTAAGGGCTGGGTGGCTCAGTCAGTTCAGTATCTGACTTCAGCTCAGGTCTTGACATTATTATCTCGCTCTCTCGCTTGCTCTCTCTCTCGCTCTCTCTCTCTGTCCTTCCCCAGATGCCCTTTCTCTCAAACAAATATTTTTTTAAAAAAGAAGGGGGCTTAATCCCTCTCCCCTTGAATGCGGACTGGATTTAGTGACTTGTTTCCACCAATAAATAGAATATGGCAGAAGTAGGGCACCTGGGTGGCTCAGTTGGTTGAGCATCTGGTTTCGGCTCAGGTCATGATCTCACGGTTTGTGGGTTCGAGCCCTGAGTCAGGCTCTGTGCTGACAGCTCGGAGCCTGGAGCCTGCTTCAGATTCTGTGTTTCCCTCTCTCTCTCTCTGCCCCTCCCTCCCTCTCAAAAATAAGTAAAACATTAAACATTTTAAAAAATACATGGCAGAAATGATGTCATGTCCCTCCCAAGACTAGGTCCCAAAAGGTATTCTTTTATCCTTCATGTTCCCTCAGGTCACTCACTCTGTGAGAAGCCAGCTGTCGGCCATGAGGACATCAAAGTTGCTGTATGGAGAGGGTCACATGGTAAGAAACTGAGTCTTCCTAGGAACAGCCAGTAAGGACATGGGGCCTTCTGCCAATAGCCTTACGAGCGAACTACCACGGAAGCAGCATCCCAGCCCCTGTCCAGCCTTCATATGAATGCAACTTCAGCTGATCTTAACTGCAACTTCTAGGGAGATATAATTCAAAATAAAATCTGGCAACCAGTAAACCCTCTGCTCAAAATGTAGGGGAGAATGAAGCAGTTCTCTTATTGCAAGGTCATGACCTGAGCTGAAGTTGGAGGCTTAATCGACTGAGCCACCCAGGCACCTCTGAACACTTTAAAGAGTTATCACAAGTTTCCAAGGAGAAGAGTTCTCAATAAAATATTTCAAAATCAAACAGCAAGTCCCCCACCCCCAAACACACACACACACACACACACACACACACACACACATACACACACACAAGGAGAAAGCCACTGTGAGATAGAAATAGCAGAAACGAGAAGCTGCAATACCAGACTTGCAGAAATTTCAGTTATTAGAATTAGCAGACACAGAATAAAAATTAAATGTGTTTAACACATTTACATAGATAAAAGGAGAAAAAATATAAACAGGAAGCAAGAGACTATCAAAAATGATCAGGCATCGTTGAAAAAGAACCAAATAGGGGCGCCTGGGTGGCTCAGTCAGCTAAGCGTCCGACTTCAGCTCAGGTCATGATCTCGTGGTCCCTGGGTTTGAGCCCCACATCAGGCTCTGTGCTGACAGCTCAGAGCCTGGAGCCTGTTTCAGATTCTGTGTCTCCCTCTCTCTCTGCCCCTCCCCAGTTTGTGCTCTGTCTCTGTCTCAAAAATAAATAAACATTTAAAAAAAAAAAAAAAGAACCAAATAGAACCTTCTGGGAGGAGGGGTGCCTAGGTGGCTCAGTTGGTTGCTCTTGATTTCAGCCCAGGTCATCATCTCACAGGGTTCATGAAAATCAACTGGTGACAGCAAGGAGCCTACTTAAGATTCTCTTTTCCTCTCTCTCTGCCCCCCCCCCAAATAAATAAATACATCTTTAAAATAAAATAACTTTTTACAAAAGACTTTATTTAAAAGCAATCTACACCCAACATGGAGCTCAAAACTCCCAACCTTGAGATCGAGAGTCACACACTCCACTGACAAAGCCAGCCGGGCACCCGCCAAATGGAACTTTCATTAATAAAAGACATAATAATTGATATTAGAAACTCACTAGGTGAATCAAACAGATTAAACACAGCTAAATAGAGCATTAATAGACTAGAAATTAGATATGAAGAAATTGAACAGAATTTATGGGGCAAATAGAAAACATGAAAGAGAGGGTTTGAAAGAGACAGAGAATAGAGTAAAAAAGAAACAAAGTATCCAATTGACATTTCAGAAGGAAGAAAAAATACTGGCACAAAAACTGACACTCAGATCAACAGAACAAAATAGAGAATCCAGAAATGGACCCACAAATGTATGGCCAACTCTTTTGACAAAGCAGGAAAGAATATCCAATGGAATAAAGACAATCTCTTCAGCAAGTGGTGCTGGGAAAACTGGACAGCCACATGCAGAAAAATGAATCTGGACCACTTTTCTTATACCATATGCCAAAATAAACTAAAAATGGATGAAAGACCTAAATATAAGACAGGAAGCCATCAAAATCCTTGAGGAGAAAGCAGGCAAAAACCTCTTTGACTTTGGCCGCAGCAACTTCTTACTCAATATGTCTCCAGAGGCAAGGGAAACAAAAGCAAAAATGAACTATTGGGAATTCATTAAAATAAAAAGCTTCTGCACAGCGAAGGAAACAGTCAGCAAGACTAAAAGGCAACCGACGGAATGGGAAAAGATATTTGCAAATGATATATCAGATAAAGGGTTAGTATCCAAAATCTATAAAGAACTTATCAAACTCAACACCCAAAAAACAAATAATCCAGGGAAGAAATGGGCAAAAGACATGAATAGACACTTCTCCAAAGAGGACACCCAGATGGCCAACCAACACATGAAAAAATGCTCAACATCACTCATCACCAGGGAAACACAAGTCAAAAGCACGCGAGATACCACCTCACATCCATCAGAATGGATAACATTAACAACTCAGGCAACAACAGATGTTGACGAGGATGTGGAGAAAGAAAATCTCTTGCACTGCTGGTGGGAACACAGACTGGTGCAGCCACTCTGGAAACATTATGGAGTTTCCTTAAAAAATTAAAAATAGAACTAACCTACAACCCAGCAATTGCACTACTAAGTATTTATCCAAGGGATACAGGTGTGCTGTTCCAAAGGGGCACATGCACCCCAAAGTTTATAGCAGCACTATCAACAATAGCCGAAGTATGGAAAGAGCCCGAATGCCCATCGATGGATGAATGGATAAAGAAGATATGAGATATATACAATGGAGTATTACTCAGCAATCAGAATGAAATCTTGCCATTTGCAACTATGTGGATGGAACCAGAGGGTATTATGCTAAGCGAAATTAGTCAGTCAGAGAAAGACAAATATCATAGGACATCACTCATATGAGGACTTTAGGATACAAAACAGATGAACATAAGGGAAGAGAAGCAAAAACAATATAAAAATGGGAGGGGGACAAAACATAAAGGTCTCTTAAATATGGAGGACAAACAGAGGGTCACTGGAGGGCTTATGGGAGGGAGGGTGGGCTAAATGCTTAAGGGACATTAAGGAATCTACTCCTGACATCATTGTTACACTGTATGCTAACTAACTTGGATGTAAATTTAAAAAAATAAAAGTAACACAAATTTAAAAAAAAAGTTAAAAAAAAGAAGAAAGATAAAAATGGAAAGAAATGAGAGAGAACCAATATTCAGAAAGATAATTACTGAGAATTTTCCAAAACAGAGGAAATATCCCAATTCTTGGATTCAGGAATGCCAATGAATCCCATGTGAAATAAATGAAGTAAAATCTTTTTAAAAGAATTTCTAAATGTGTATTTATTTTTGAGAGAGAGAGAATGTGAGAGGAGGGTCAGAGTAGAGAGAGGGAGGCATAGAATCTGAACTAGGCTCCAGGCTCTGAGCTGTCAGCACAGAGCCCAACACAGGGCTCAAACTTATGAACTGCAAGGTCATGCTCTGAGCTGAAGTTGGACACTCAACCAACTGAGCCACCCAGGTGCCCCTAAAGAAAGTAAAATCTCGGCATACCTGGCTGGTTAAGTACGTGGAGGATGTGACTCTTGATCTCCAGGTTGTGAGTTCAAGCCCCACATTGGATGTGGAGATTTCTTAAAAATAAAATCCTTACAAAAGAAAAGAAAAGAAAATCTCTTTATAGACACAAAAGAATGCCAAGAGGAAAGAGAAAACTTTGGAATTAATCACATAGAAAATACATATAACCCTCACCCCTTGCAAATTCATGTCCACAAGGAAACTCAGAATGTGACCTTATTTGAAAATAGGATCTTTGCAAATGTAATTAGTTAAGATGAGATCATATTGGATTAGGATGGGTCCTAATCCAATCACTGGGGTTCTTATAGGAGAAAACTGAGGTGCACGCGCGCACACACACACATGCACACACACACACCATGTGAAGACACAGACACACATGGAAAACACCGTATGATGGTGGGATATGAAGCCGCACATCTATAAGCCGAAAGGGCACCAAGGATAGTTGGTAACCAGCAGAAGGTAGGAGAGACACATGAAATGGATTGTTCCTCAGAGCCTCCAAAAGAAACCCACCTTGCCCACCTCATTGATCTTAGGTTCAGAAACTGTGAGAAAATACATTTCTATTATTTTAAGTCACTCAGTTTGTGGCAATTTGTTTACAGCAACCCTTGGAAATGAATACATCTACCTTTTACAACAAAATAATCATGAGACTGAGAGCTAATTTCTCAAGGCCAAAAATGGAAGTCAGTAAACAATAGAAGGGTATCCTCAAATTGATGAGAAAATATAACTGTCAGCCTAGAACCATATACCCAGTACAACCATCTTTCAAGAATATGGGTGATTAAACAACATTTTCAGATACAAAAACTGAAAGAATTTACTACAGATAGGCTCTCATTACAAAAGGTCCTAGGGGCACCTGGGTGGCTCAGTTGTTTGGGCATGAGACTTCAACTTAGGTCATGAACTAGTCGTTCATGGGTCAAGTGCCGCATAAGGGCTCTCTGCTGTCAGCACAGAGCCCACTTTGGATCCTCTGTCTCTCTCTTTCTCTGCCTTTCCCTTACCTCCCAAAAATAAATAAACAGTTTTTAAAAAGCTCTAAAGTAGGGGCACCTGGCTGGCTCAGAGGGGCATACAACTCTTGATCTTGGGGTCATGAGTTCAAGCCTGTGTTGGGTGTAGAGATTAAATACATACACACTTTGGGGCGCCTGGGTGGCTTAGTCAGTTAAGCGTCCGACTTTCGCTTAGGTCATGATCTCGCGGTTCGTGGGTTCGAGCCCCGCGTCGGGCTCTGTGCTGATTCCAGCTAAGAGCCTGGAGCCTGTTTCAGTCTGTGACTCCCTCTCTCTCTGACCCTCCCCTGCTCACGCTGTCTCTCTCTCTCTCTCTCTCTCTCCTAGAAATAAATAAAAAAAAACATTAAAAAAATACATACACACTTTTATAAAGAAATAAGTACTTTTAAAAAGTTGTAAAGTAAAATATGTACTTTAGAAGAGTGAAAATGATCTCCCCATAGTTTCAAGAAGCAAGAAGGGATAGCAATTGAGAAGGATGTGAAGGTGACAGTTCTTCAGTGGTGGAAACTGGGAGCCTGAGAACAGCCCCAGAGCTCAGCAGCCAGGCTGAAAACTCTGCATCTGGGAGACAATGTGCCCGACTATTTCCCAGGATGGAGTTTCCACCAAGCCTGAGGAAAAAAACTGACAAAATCATAAATATCTCCTAGACCGGTGATCCCCTGTGACTCAGCAGCTCTGCTCCTGAATCAGCATTTTAGTAATTAGTGTCCATTTCCACAGCCTCTTTCAGAAATACCTGTTGGTACTTAGTGTAAGGAAAGGTTAATCAAGGTTTTGGGATGGATTTCTTGAGCACATGAGAAATGGCTCTACCGTCTTGATACAGGTGGAAATACTCTCATTTATTTCTGGGAACTTTAAAAAAATTTTTTTAATGTTTTATTTATTTCTGAGAGAGAGAGGAGAGAGAGAGAGACAGACAGACAGACAACATGAGCAGGGGAGGGTCACAGAGAGAGGGAGACACAGAATCTGAAACAGGCTCCAGGCTCTGAGCTGTCTGCACAGAGCCCGACGCGGTGCTGGAACCCATGAACCATGAGATCATGACCTGAGCTGAAGTCGTACAGTTAACCAACTGAGCCACCCAGGCACCCCTATTTCTGGGAACTTTAGATAGCTTTTGGTAACCAAGTAATGTGTCTTCGGCAAGTATTATGTATTTCAAGTACTTCCACCAACTAGTAAGTAAAAATGTGAGATGATTGTTAATGTTTTGGGCCACTCATTGGCAAGCATAATTTTGTCACTGACCTCCTTGTTGCTTCTGATTTGACCTACTCATTGGAAAGCATCGCAAAACAAATGGACTGGTGTGGTAAGAAGCTGCCAATTGTATAAATATTTACATACAGCATACACCGGTATATTTCAGCAGTGAGACAAGGGACCTATCACCTATTCCAACTTTCATTCTTAAACATAGGCAGATTAAACAGCATCCTATCAGAGTGATACAAAGTTAAAGACTGAAAGTATTTAAATACTTTCAAAAAGCTGTCCTCTGTTAATCTCCCCCTCTATTTGAGGTATAGTGTGTGTATGTCTTTTTCGCTATAGATTAAGCTTTGCAATCCTTTTTAAAATTTATTTATTGGGGCGCCTGGGTGGCTCAGTCAGTTAAGCGTCCGACTTCGGCTCAGGTCATGATCTCACGGTTCATGGGTCCAAGCCCCGCGTGGGGCTTTGTGCTGACAGCTCAGAGCCTGGAGCCTGCTTCGGATTCCGCGCCTCCATCTCTCTCTCTGCCTCTCTCCCACTCACATGCTTCTCTCTCTCAAAAAAATAAACATTTTTTTTAAAAAATTTAAATTATTTATTTATCTGTTTGAGGGGGGAAGGGCAGAGAGGGAAAGAGAGAGAATCCCAAGCAGGCTCCATGGTGTCAGTTCAGAGCCCAACGCAGGGCTTGAACCCACAAACCAAACTGTGAGATCATGACCTGAGCCGAAATTGAGTTGGTTACTCACCCAGTTGAGCCACACAGGCACTCTACCCTATTTTTATATACAATTCTAGCACCTACGCTCATATTGACAGTAGCGCCTAAGAGATTTGTAATTTTTTTTACTCTTTTGTAGAGCTTATGAGATAAAGCTTCAGCCTTAGGTAAGCATCCTCAAAATCTTCTGCACACATTTCATTTTGCTACTTAATACAGTGATAAAACATCATACCTCATTTTCTCACTTCTCTTTTGCATGTAGCTTTGCTGTGGAAATGCAAATCTCTGAATGTGAATGATGTTATATCTGAGATTTATTTCTGCATATTGTGTATCTGAGTCCATGCTGTGTTTAGGAAAACGATGAATTGTTTTCTAGGTGTGTGTATATACATGCCTCAACACACACATGCATGCTTATGCTTTTGAATAATATGAAATTATTTGAAGAGGACAGCTTTCTGCAGATTCCTTTACCAGTGAGGATTAAATCAGTGATTGTTTAAACACCCTTGACAATCGAGGATAATTTCTCATGGATGAGAACACTTAGAAGTAGCAGAACAGATTAAATGGCACACACCTTGCTCTTCCCTCTTCCTCTGCAGACATGTCTCTGCATCTCTGCTCCACCTGGCAAGGTTACATCTCTCCCGAAAACTCTAGGTATTTATTTAAAATCTCCTCGGGAAGGATTCTGATTGGCTCAGCTTAGTCCAGGCATCCACTCAAAGTCCAACACACCAGCCAGATGGGCAAAGACACATTGTGGAAAATGGCTGCCAAGCATCCATTGGGTTTGTTGGGAGGAGGGGCACTGGGTGCGGTCCGCACAGACAACCGACGCAGCTGCCAACCACCCACCATGGGTTGAGGGCAGGCTCCCTGCCTCCTTTGAAAAAACATTCCAGGCATCTTCTGCCTTCAAAATTCAAGCCAGAGAGAATGGTTGTCTTCAGCCCAGCATCAGGCTTGCTCTGATTCATTTCAGATCCTAAGACTCACCTTTTCAAGGATGAGCGATAGTACAATTTACCTTTCCATTGGGAGGAGACTCATCTCCCAGAAAGCTGATCCCATGGAAGTTAGCATGCGGGCATCCCCAGCCTCTACATTGTTCAGTTCTGAGTTGCGGTGCCACGGACATGGACAACCCAGTCCAACCTGCTACCGGCCCACACTTCTTCTCCTTCTCTCATCAAGGCTTCAAATAACTCATTTCAGGGGCATTTGGGTGACTCAGTCGGTTAAGCATCAGACTCTTGATTTCAGCTCAGGTCATGGTCCCTCCCCTCTTTCTCGCTGCCCCTTCCCTGCTTGCTCTCTCTCTCAAAGTAAATAAATAGGGGTGCCTGGGTGGCTCAGTCGGTTGAGGGTCCAACTTCGGCTCAGGTCATGATCTCACAGTTGTGGGTTCGAGCCCCATGTTGGGCTCTGTGCTGACCGCTCAGAGCCTGGAGCCTGCTTCAGATTCTGTATCTCCCTCTCTCTCTGACCCTCCCCTGCGTATGCTGTTTCTCTCTCTCTCTCTCTCTCTCTCTCAGAAATAAATAAAACATTAAAAATTTAAAAAAGAAAAAAGAGGAAAAAAGTAAATAAACTTTTAAAAAAACCCTCATTTCAGCCAAGGTCATTTTGTTACATCTGATTTTGTATATTTCTTACTTATAAGCATTCTCCCATGACGCAACTCTTCAACAATTTAATTGCTATGTTCTATTCTATATGACTGTTATATATTTTATATCAGAAATCTTTGTTTCTGGACATCCTCATTGCTTCAGATCAGCTCCACAAACAAACAATCGTGCACCTCAATGTCTATTTGCATTTCTGTTTCCGTGGGGTGAATTTCCTAGTAACTGATACAACCCATTTCACCAGACTGGGGTATGGAGTTTTTAACTGCTCAGATCACAGTGATAGCTCTGGCTCAAACTGGCAGGAATGCTGGCCTTTCTCCTGGGGTTTCCAGGAGCTTCTGGGGGATTCTTTAGGGATGTGGTCATGTGTCCCAAATCTGTCCCGGTGGCCGCCTGAACCTCATATGCTTTGAGGCGTCATTTCTGCACACCCAGTTTACATCCCTAAAACAACTCCCTCCTAACTCATTCCAGTTCTGCCCACGCAAGCAAGGCCTTATCAGTGTCCACGCAGCACACGGTTGGGGAGGCAGTGCTTCAAGGTCATCTTCTCATCTCACAGCAGGGCTTCTGTCCCTGTAGCTCTCAAGAGGCAGGGCCCAGATCACCTCTCACTACTGAGGGGGTCCCCAGAGCCACCCCCGAGGGCTCTCCCGTTCTACACCCTACAGTCCTTCCTGCTCATGGATGTGTGACAAGGGAGACAGCCACTTCCTTCTGTAGAAACCCCACACTATCCCCACATGGTCCAAGAACACACGATCACTGGGTACATTCAACGCTGGCAACATCAGGAACTCATCAAACTCTTTTGAAAGAAAATATTTTCCCTCCCTTTCAGGATACTGTCAAGGTCAAGATTTAGCCAATTTGTACAGCTCAACAGACTCTTTACCTTTCGGTCTGTGGAACAGCATTTGGTTTCATGGTAACTCACAGTTCCCCTCCCCACCCCCAACACTGTGTGGGTCCTGCCTTCCTGTGACTGAAAGTCTATCGGGTGAATTTCCTCAAACAAAATGGCATCTTCAAAATAAGGCAATTAGCATCTTTCCATCCAGAAACTGGAACCGCCAACAAGCCCCAAACGCAGTTCCTTTGTTAAAATTTAAAAATGAATCAGTCCTGGGGCGCCTGGGTGGCTTAGTCGGTTAGGCGTCCGACTTTCGCTTAGGTCATGATCTCGCAGTTCGTGGGTTCGAGCCCCGCGTCGGGCTCTGTGCTGACTGCCAGCTCGGAGCCTGGAGCCTGTTTCAGTCTGTGACTCCCTCTCTCTGACCCTCCCCTGTTCACGCTGTCTCTCTCTCTCTCCTAGAAATAAATAAAACATTTAAAAAAAAATAAAAAAATAAAAATAAAAATGAATCAGTCCTTCTGCACGGGGTACCCCACTATACCCCAGGGTGGCATGAATGTGTTAGTTGGTAACAGATGCTTTATTTCAGGGGTCGAGACTCACAGCTGGGCTGCATCTGGCTCGCAGAAATGTTTCCTTTGGCTCATAATCCACCATCTCCATTACAGTTTTGAATTGGCTGCTAACATTTCACCAGGACATTTTCAAATTAAAAAAATCTGGATTTCTAGCTTCCTTTGAGAAAGCCTGAAGCTCGGGGATCACGAGGCTTTCTTCCCCACCTGGAAGTTCCGTGAAGGGCTCCCCCTGCTGACAGGGCATCTGCTCTCCAGCACCCCCACGACCTCTACTGTCCCTCAGTAGAGGGACAACTGAAGGACTCTGTGTCAACCACCCTTCTCCCCCCGCATAGGGTGGATTTGCTGCGCTTGGCCACTTGGTGTGTGTGCGCTGCACACCTGGCTTCTGCGACTGCTTCTTTGCAACCTTGTTTTAGAGCTTTGGGTGCACGTGGCCTAAGTACCTTACAGAGAGAAGTCGGTCATTCCCCTGAGCAGCTTGGTGGCCCCGTATCTGTATCCGGATGTTACTTCAGTTTGATTTAATGGGCAGTTATTGGGCATTTGCTGTGTGCAAAGGCTAGAAGCCGCCAGGCCGGTGGGAAATCAAGCTGATGACAGGGTTATCAGTGCACAGACACCTGGTAGCCCAAGCCTGGGTGTGCGAGAATTTGCCAAGGGAGGGTAAACAGTGCCCGGTGTTGCCTCAATAAAGGTCAGTTAAGATAAGAACGACCAGCGTGCCCTGTGGCTTCCTGTTGGGAGATAGCAGGTTGAGGGGGGTGATGGGAGAGAAAGCCAGGTGGCCCAGTGCTGAGAGGTGAGTAGATGGTGGGGACAGAAAGCAGGGACAGTGAACAACAATTCAGAAGGATGGGCTCTGAAGGAGGCACTGGGGTCTAGACTGTTCTGGGAGGGGGAGGGAGAGGGATATTTACAGGAGACGGGGAAGGAGCTGGTGGAGAGTGATTTGTGTTCACAGAGAGCCCTGGGAGCTTGGGGACACAGGAACGTCGCACAGACAATTCACTCTGAGTAGGAACTGAGAGCAAGGCCTGAACGCAGGATGAAGAGGGGGATGGCGAGAACATCCCAGCTCCGCAGAAGCCTCTCTCTCTCTCTCTCTCAAGTTTATTTTGAGAGAAAGAGAGAGAGAGCAGGAGTGAGGGAGAGAGAGGGAGACATAGAATTGGAAGTAGGCTCCGGGCTCAGAGCTGTCAGGACAGAGCCCGACATGGTCTCAAACCCACAAACTGTGATATCATGACCTGAGCCAAAGTCGGGTTCTTAACTGACTGAGCCACCCAGGCGCTCTAGAAGCCTTTCTTTTGAAGCATCAGATCAATCCAGAGATCTTTGAGGCCTCCTTGAGATCTGATAATGGACCTCAGAATGTGAATGCATTTGGACATGGGGTCTTTTATTTGTATTAAAAATTGTTTAATGTTTATTTTTATTTTTGAGAGAGAGCAAGAGACAGAAAGCAAGCGGGGGAGGGGCAGAGAGAGAGGGAGAGACAGAATCCAAAGCAGGCTCCAGGCTTTGAGCTGTCAGCACAGAGCATGCCGCAGGGCTTGAACCCATGAACCATGAGACCATGACCTGAGCTGAACACATGACAGACTGAGCCACTCAGGAGCCCCTGGAGATGGGGTCTTTAAGGAGATACTTCAGGTTAAATGAGGTCATAAGGGTGGGACTCTATAACCCAAGGGGACTTCTTATAAAGAAGATGAAGAGACACCAGGAATGTGCACACGCACACAGAAAGGGCCACCTGCAAGCCAAAGAGAGCAGCCTCAGGAAAAACCAGACCTGCTGACACTTTGATCTTGGACTCCCAGCCTCCGGACTGTGAGGCAGAAAACTCCTGTGGTCTAAGCCATTTAGTCTGTGGTATTCGTTATGGCAGCCAGAGCAGACTAAAGCAGGAAAAACAGGAGAAGCGAGAAAAGAGTAATGGGCTTTATGTTGAAGTCACCAGCATCTGTGGCCCTGGAAAGGCTAATATTGATATCTATATATTTTAATATTCTCACATTTATTTTTGAGAGAGAGACAGAGTATGAGTGGGGGAGGAGCAGAAAGAAGGGGAGACCCAGATTCTGAAGCAGGCTCCAGGCTCTGAGCTGTCAGCACAGAGCCCAACACGTGGCTTGAATTCATGAACCGCGAGATCATGATCTGAGATGAGGTACGACTCTTAACTGACTGAGCCACCCAGGTGCCCCTATATATATTTTAATTGTGTTGTGGGGTGCCTGGGTGGCCCAGTCGATTGAGCATCTAACCCTTGATTTCAGCTCTGGTCATGATCCCAGGGTCATAGGATCAAGCCCCACATCTGGCTCTACACTGACAGCGCAGAGCATGCTTGGGATTCTCTACCCCTCTCATCGCATCTCCCCCCATGCTCACTCTCAAAAATAAATAAACATTTTGTTTATTTTTTATTATTAAAAAATTTTTATGTGTATTTATTTTTGAGAGAGACAGAGTACGAACAGGGGGAGGGCAGAGAAAGAGGGAGACACAGAATGCGAAGCAGGCTCCAGGCTCTGAGCTGTCAGCACACAGCCCGACACAGGGCTCGAACTCAAAAACCATGAGATCATGATTTGATCTGATGTCGGACACTTAACTGACTGAGCCACCCAGGCACCCCAATAAATAATTTTTAAAAATTGTATTGAGCAAGAGAAAGAAGATATTTCCACACACATTTGTGTAGACAGAACTGAGTTTTTGATCCAGAAAGTCACAAACCTTCCTGAGTTTCACTTTTTATTTGTAAAAAGGAGATCACAAAACCCACTTCGGAGGGTCATTGTGAACTCCAAATGAGCTGAAAGACGCAAAATGTTGGGCACGCTACCTAGTAAACATTTGTTATTAGGAAAGGTGGCATGTAATTAGGCTAAGTTATTTTGTTAGTATTGAGAAATAAATAAATTCCTGGGGCATATATGCTTGCATTCACATCTTGTCACTTGGTCAGGAGTTGATGGGGGGACATGGCGCACATATTGGCTCACATATAGGGCTTTGTACTGACTCAGGTGTAGAATCACCATGACATATAACCCCAGAAAACCAAACTTGGAGAGGCTGACCCACAAGATGTTTGCACTCAGTATGGTGTCTGGCACATAGTAGGCAGTCAAAAAGTATTGGCAAATGCCTTTATGAACGAAGAGCGCTCACTTGAGAATGTTAAAAGACTGACCATCTATACCCATCCGTGGATGTGTGTATTAGTCAACTCACTTAGTGTTGCAAGTGACAGGAACCCATTCAAACCAGCCTAAGCCAAAAACTTACATTTTAAAAGATTACAAGTGGAAGGGGAATTTGTTGGTTCAGAAACTGACACGTCCAGATATCTGCTTCAGGCATGGCTGGATCCAGGGACAAAGAGATGTATTGAGTAGTCTGCTCTCCTCTCCTTCCCTGTATTGGCTTTATACCCAGGCAGGTGTTCTCCACATGGTCCTGAGAGCCTCCTCCAGGCTTCTACCCTCTATATATCCACCAATTCATGCAGAAGAGAGGGAACCTCCCTTTCCAAGCAGTGCTAACGTGAGTCTTAACTGGACTCTAAGTCAGCCAGCCAGAGCCACGAGACCATCCTTGTCCAATCAGCACTGCTCAGGGCCTGTGAGAAGGGAGACTGGTTGCTAGGCAGGCACAGATCACTGCCACCCTGTGGACTGAATGGAGCCTGGTGACTAGGTATCAGGTGACTAGGTGAGAGAGAGAAGGAAGCAGGCCACCTGGAGGATACATGGATACATGGAGGTGGCTACCCAGAGCTGTGCTGGGTCCAGGCAGGACTGAGGCCACTAAGGATTTAAGGAAGCTGGGACCTGTACCGGGATGTCAGTCCAAGTGGCCAGGTGGCAGATTGATCAGGGAAATGGCCCTGTTTCTCCACCTGTCCCGAATCCACACCCTCCGCAATGTGACTTAGCATCACCTCGCATTGAGAGTGGAGCCTATTTTCCCTCCCCCAGAATGTGGGCTGGCCTTTGTCACTTGACATAGACTATGGCGGAGTGGTGGTGTGCCATATCTGAGCTTAGGCCTCATGGGGTCTTCTGTGACTCTGCTTCTGTGACTTTGGTTTCCTGGGACCCCGGCCTCCACCACGTGAACCATCCTGGCTATTTGGCTGGGGGAGGAGAGGCCATGTGAAGCCGTCCCAGCTGTCCCAGCCATAGCCCCAGATGCGGGAGAGAACCCCAGGGCTAGTAAAGCTACCGAGCTGACTCCTCAAAGATGACTGTTCACACGAGTGAGTCCGCTCAGCCCAGCTCAGGTCAGAACTACCCAGGTGACCTGCAGACTCACCAGCAGTAGGTGGTTGCTGTTGTAAGCCATTGAGATTTGGGACCGTTTGTTACATGGCATCGTGTAGCAAAGTAGGTTCCCGATACAAGGCATTTAGAGGGAAAACGGATCTAGCGCTTGGCTTGGCTTGCCAACCTGTGCAGCCCCCTCCGTCCCACACGGGGCTGGATTTACTTTGGGGATCATGCCTGCTTACAGCCTGGTGGAGTCTATCATCTCTGTGGATCTCACACTGGGATTTTAACTGTCTGACATGTTTCTCAGAGACACAAACTTTGGTAATTCCTGAAATTATCCAGCTTGAGCTGCTGGGGACCAATGCACACCACTAGCCACATCTGGATCTCTCTCCCTCCCCTGCTGAATTACACACTTTGATTTAGCCATTTTTACACGGTGGCTGTGCGTGGAGAGCAGGGAAAACATACATGGCCTCAAAGAGCAGTCTGTGGGAGACTCAGAGGAACTGAATGGGTCCTGAATACCGTCCACAAGCAACATTTGCCATTTGATTGTAGGGAGAGAAAAAGAATCCAAGAGACAGGTTTAAAGCCCATTTCGGACTTCTCTGGAAGAAAGTTTGGGAAAGAGGAATCTGCCTGATGCCGGCTGCTGCCCACTGGAGCATGGAAAGGAAGGTAATACGTCCTCCCCACCCATGGCATCCCTGCCCCCAGGATCCAGGTACCCCCATCCTCACCAGGGCCTACACACACACACAGGAAACCGCCCCTAGGGGCCCCAACCTGTCCCACCGTGTCATCTACCCCTGTGCCTGCTCTGCTCATGTGACCTATTCCAGGGAACGTCGCCACCACCTGGCCAGGCAAGCGGCCACCAAATCATGCCCGCCCAGCACCTAAACATCTCTCCGTTCTCTCCACCCCTACCTCGGCTACACCGGCCCACTCTCAGATGCCCCACTTCAAACTCACCACTTCCAAACAGGACTTAAATTTGTCTTCAGGATAAAACCCCTCAATTCTACTGTTTGATGTAGCGTGCCTTCCTAATCCAGTCCTTCCCTGTATCCCTGACCAGCGTCTCTCCTGCCTGCCCTGCTTCTGGGCTGCAGTCAACTGCAGTTTCCTCCAGCTTCTGAGATGCAGGCGAAGGGCACAGCCCCCAGGGCACAAGCACCTGGGATATCTTTCCTCCCTGGCCTCTTCCAAGCAGCCCCAGAAGGCCGGGGCTGGGTGAGGGGCCACAGGCCTATCACGCGCATTGGCATGGCATGTTCAAGGATATCTGTTGCCTTCTCCAGGGTCCAGGGTACATGTTTTACAAGAGTATCTGTTCGGCCCACTGGGAGCAGACTTGGAAAGAAGGCTCCAATGTCCTTGGTTGGGGCACAGCGTGCTCTGGCTGAGCTCTGAGGGGCCGATGGCAGATGCTGCCCCAGGTTGGGGGCCACTTCACAATCCACTCACTGGTCGCAGCCTCCCCGCCCCCAACCCTTCCCCGGGCCCAGACCAGAGTCCTGAGGGTACACACAGGCAGCAGCTGCTTGAAGGCCCAGAGTGAGGTGGGGCAAAGCCGTGGTTCATGCTCACTGGGGACTTGGCGCCTCCGATCTGCCCTGTGCTTGTTTGGAGTGGGGGCAAGGCCCACAGAAGGGAGCCCCAATGACCTTGCACCTTCCCGGCACCCAGAGCCCGACAGCTGAGGTAGCTGGAGATGCGGGGAGGCCGGGCCCCACCTCCCACACCCAGGTCACTCGGGGCTGCTCCAGGCCACTGGGCTGGGCCTAGGGAAAGACGGACTCCGCGGGTCACCAGGCCAGGGGCGAAACCATCCCTGAGCTGCGTGGGCCGTCCCCAGCTTCCAAGTCACTGAGTGCTCGCTGGGGAGGAAGGGGCAAATGGAGAGGGGCTCGTCAGTGGTCCCGGGGGCCCCTGACCCCCTGCCCTACCTCATCTCCCCACCCAGAGAGCCAGGGAAGAGACCTATCAGCCCTATGGAGGTCCTGTCACACTTGCTGGGGGTCCTCTCACAATCTGGGCTTCATGGAGGTCTCATTTGACCTCCAGAGGGGCTTCTAAAAGGTCTCTTAGGCCTCCCATCATGGCTCACCTCAAACTTGCTCATGAACTCTGCAAAGATGCCGAAGAAGGCCTCAGAGGTGGTGGCTTTGGAATCCTCGCCAAAGAAGGCCAGCGCCCTGCCCAGCTCCTCTGTGGCCTCCCGCTGCAGCGCATCCAGGGCCCGCAGCACCGGCTGGGCCGTCTCTAGGAAGGACTGATTGGCCTCTGTTAAGGAAACTGCCAGGCAGCCTCAGGTTCTCAGGCAGTGACCCCAGGCCGAGCCCAGCTGCCAGAAGCAATGTGCTCAGCCGAGAGCCATGCCCTGTGCAGGGGCTCCAGTCCCTGTGCATGCTGCCCTCTCAGCGGGCCCTGAAGCCCACCACAGCCAGTCAGCCTCGTGGTCTTCCACTTGTCTTCTCTGTAGGGCAGGCCTCTCTCCCCTCTGGGCTCCTCGCAGATGCTATGACCCCTTCCTCCCCAAACAACCACTTAGAGTAGCTCCCTGTCACTCTCTGGGTTTTCATCTCTCTCTGTCTTTTCCGTTTCTCTGTAGTATTTGTCCCTATCTGTACTAGTGGCAAGGTCCCCCTCTCCTGACTGCCTGTGACTGGCCAGGGGCTGACCTGAAAGATCTCTTCCTGTATAACTTAAGTCTGGGCTCTACGGCCCAGAAGGACAGAAGGGGTGAGGCAGTGGCTTTGGACAGTCAAAAGACCTCCTCTTCAGGGCGCCTGGGTGGCTCAGTCAGTTAAGCGTCTGACTTCAGCTCAGGTCATGACCTCACAGTTCGTGGGTTCAAGTCCCGCGTCAGGCTCTGTGCTGACAGCTAGCTCAGAGCCTGGAGCCTGTTTCAGATTCTGTGTCTCCCTCTCTCTCTGACCCTCCCCTGTTCATGCTGTCTCTATCTCTCTCTCTCAAAAATCAAAATAAAACATTAAAGAAAAAAAGACCTCCTCTTCTGTTATGCAGAGTTGGTGTAAGCGTGTGGATTCTAAATCATCAGGACGGACCTTCTGCCAGGACCCCCAGAGCCCCAGAGGCCACTGGGACTACCGCCAGCTCTATGTAACCACCTCAGGGCCCATCCTGGTGCTGGGACCAGCTGCTCGGAGGATACCGTCATGACCACAGCAAACTTGTCCTCACTGGAGGGGGGTGTGCTCTCGCAAGCAGCCTGTATCTCACTGATGGTGCCATGGAGGTCAGCCAGGTCACTGGTCAGGGCCCGTTGATTCACTGCAGGGAAGGGAACAGAGCCTCATGAGCACCTGCCTCCCAGCCCAGGACAGTGGCACTTCTGCTTCACTACCCATGCACTCAGCCTACCTTTGGCAGCCAGGGGCACAGTGGGCAGGTCCTGAGCAAAGCCCAGGAGTTCTGGGAAGTGCTGGCTCAGTGATTTGGCAAGGATGTGCAGGAAGGTGGATTTCCCATCCACGGTCTTGGTGGAGTTCAGCTGCAAGGGATACCCAACAGACATACTCCTCAAGGACCATCAGACTCCTGATCCCATGGGTCTGGGGACTCTTGGCCCTGCGTCTCCTGGACTGGGGCAGCAGTTCCTGGCCCTTGACACTTGGCAACTCCACAGTTGCCAGTATTTCTTACTCTGAAGCTCTCCTGTGATGCCCACAGGCCTCCCCAGGAGTTTGGAGGTTCCCTGGCCCAGATCTTTGAGACAACCTCCCAGCCCCCAGCCATCAGCTAGAGAAGGCCACCAGATTTTCTTTCCTTGGCAGTGAGGTCTTGTCAGCAAACATAACGCAAGATTTTCTGACCCCTGGGTGGTGGTGGTGGGGCATCATTCACATGTCTTCCTTCTCATGATTTTTGGGAACCGTCTGTTGGCCCATCTGGGATTCAGACATCCTAAAACATTTGTATCTACAAACGGGGTTTTTCTTCCTCTCTTTTAAAACAATCAAAGGTACCGTGGGGAAAGGCCCCAGAAACAGTGGGAAGACTGAATATTCAAGCTGTCCTTTCTCAGATCCTAGATCTTATAGGCGTAGGATGACCTGACAGTGGTGGTGACATTAAGGACACAGAACCTACCAGGTGAGATTCTCTCCTTTCTCCTGGAATCTTCCCTCCCTGTCCCCCCACCCTCCATTTTCCTAGACCCCGAGGCTTGGCTTGGAAAAGGCCCCCCACCAACCCTTTGCTGCAGTTACATTCTGGCCTGCTGGCAGCCAGCTTTTCCTCCTGGGAGAAGGGCCCTCCTAGGCCATGATACTCTCTCCTCCTCTATGCCACAACTTGGGTTGGGCCTGGCCTCTCCAGCCTCCACGTGGTAGAGCAAGCTCACGGATTACGGCCAACTGGTCCCCTCACCTCCGTCAGGAAGTTGATCTTGAAGCCCGTGGTCTTGTTAGTTTTGGGCTGTCCATCATTGAGATAGTTGCCCATGGCCAACACAAACTGTGGAAACAAAGGTGGGCAGGTCCTGCCCTGGTGCTCACCCCACACCCCGGACCGCTATCAGGACAGGCCTTCAGACTGGAAGCCCCAAGGGGCAGACAGGCAGGTGGAGTGATCAGATAGGGGGTGCACCCTGACCTCCAGGATCTTGGCGAGCTTCCGGCTGTTCTTGAGCTCAAGGGAGGCCTGGCGCAAGCACTCCAGGCTGCCGCGGATCTCTTCCGTCTTCTCCTGGAGGGTGGCCTGGAAGTGGAGGCTGCGCAAGCGGGTTTTGTATTCCGGAACCGATAGCATCTGTCATGAGGTCAACGCCAGTTTTGCACCCATCCCAACAGGAGACCCACCGCCTCACCGTAGCCTGCGGTGGGGATCAGCTAACTGTCCGGCATTCCTCTCAAGAAAAATAAGCACACTCCCAAAATAAGCCCCCCAAAATTAGCAAAATCCCATCTACCTTGAACCCCGGGTGAGAACTGGCCATTAAAGGTGCCAAACTGAAACTCAGGCGCGAACGCGGTGGCGGTAGGGGAGTGGGCCCCACGCAGCCCCAGTCACAGCGAGGGCCCTGATGGAGGCGGCACCTCCCCCCCGCCCCGACCCCGGGCGGCGGTCACAGCCGCAGCACCTGCAGGATGAACTGATCCGGCTCGCTGAGGCGGCCGGGCGCCTCGCGGAAGGCCTGGTAGCGCTGCTCCTCGTCGGCGTCGGGCGCGAAGAGCAGCAGCTGCGCCAGGTGAGCGGGCTCCAGGCGCCGGGGTTCCATGCTCATGAGCACCTGCCGCAGCTCCGCGGGGCTCAGCTTTAGGTGCGCCAGCAGGATAGCTGCGGGCGGGGCCGCGAGGGTGAGCCGGGGGCGGGGCCAGGCGGAGGGTGGGCGGGGCTCCGAAGTTCCCGGGGGCTACTGGGTGGAGCCTGGGCGGGGCAAGGAACCGGGCGGGGCAGGAGCCGGCCCAGAGATGCAGAGGGTTCTTCCCACGGCCGAATAAAGGTGAGTGAGGACCAGGTTCTCGAAGACATAGACCTAGGTACGGGTGGGGCCTGTGGGCGCGGCGCCAAATAGAGGGAGGAGACCGCGAGAGGGAGAGTAGAGGATGCGGCTGGAGGCGGGGCCAGAACCCGGAAGCCGAGTAAAGGTGGGGCCAACGAGGGGGCGGGGCCAATGAGGGTGGAGCCCAGCCCGGCACCTGCGCCCGGCACCTGTGCCCGGCTGGGTTCCTTGACCTGGGAGGGGGCCTCAACCCAGCCGGTGTTGGACCCCCACGGACTAATGTGTCATCACCCCCAATGGATCTAAAGCTCTGCGGCCCAGAGACAGGGCCGCCTCGTGTTCCCCACAACCCCTGGGGCTCCCTGAACCCCTCACAGGTGTTGTAGGCCTTCTTGTGAGACAGGATCTCCACCACCTCTTTCTTCCTGAAGGGCTCAGGCCCAGGCAACGGCTCTGAAAGGGAAAATGGTTTAACGAGACGACGCTAGGCTGTTGGGACGGCCCAGGAGGAGTGTGGCCACACCCAACAGGCAAGACACCACTTGACGTGGCCGTGACTGAATCATCTCCAGGTGTCCACAGCTCCTTCATTCCTCAGTCTCCCATTCAGGTGTAACATACTCAGCATGCGTGGTGGGTGCCCTTCCCCCACCCTGTCCCTCCCTCCCTCCCCCCACCAGGGCCCTTGGGACTGAGCTGCCCGAGTAAGGTGAACCAACCACCTCTCCACCTCGCAGATGCTTCCTGGATGGACAAAGGCCTTTGTCTTCCATCCTGCAACCACCTGTCACACACGATATCCCTGGCTGCCTGGAGCCCACCCAACAGTCCTATAGGGAGATACCCAGAGAGGGGAGAGGGGACAAAGAGACTGGAAGGGACATCTAGTCTCCTAGATACGGATGCCTCCTGGTCACCTGATTCTGCCTCTGTGGCTTTGAGCAAATTACCTAGCCTCTCTGTGCTGCTTCATCAGGAAGTCAGGGTGGTCACTGTCCCTCTCTCATAGAGTCGTCACAGGATTGATTCGGAAACAAGGGTGTCTGGCAGTTGGTAAGCATGCAATAAATACCAGCTATTACAGTCCTCTCCACTTTGAGAAGGGAGAACTGAGGCTCTGAGAAGTTAAATAACTCAGGGACCCAGTAAGCAAATGGCAGTCGGTGCAGGTCTCTGGGTCTCTAAGCCCTGGTATGCCACAGAAGGCAGCAGGTGGGCTGACACAGAGGGCTCATGGGACGGTTTCCCCAGGGCCCTCAAGCCACTCACTAGCAGGTTTCTGGGTGCCAAAATGGAGCTCCAGATCGAGGTACTTCACCATGTCACTCAGCTTATCATAATCAGAATCTTCCCCAAGCTGCAAGGCAGAAGGGGTTCAGAGTGAGGCCCTACACTGGCGACCGCACGGCCACTCCCTGCCCCATTCACCCTCTGAGGACTGCCCTGGGAGCTACTGAAGGGAGAGCCCTTGTCAGGCCCTGGGATACCTGTGGGGGGCAGAGGAGACTGCAGGAGAAGTGAAATCATCCAGGTTATTAGGCGGCGATCTGCCTCCTCCTGAAGTCCATTGCATACATACACCTGCAACTCTCCCCATGCAGAAGCCAGCAAGCTGCACCGGGGCAGGCGGATGAGGGGACTGCAAAGGGGCCGCAGCCAACCGAGGGGGCTTAAGGAGGTGACTGAGAGCACTGGCCCCGTTTTGGGATGTTCTTTGCAGGGGGTGCATTCACCAGAGCTGCCCTGGTTTCACGATGCTAGGGGAGTGGAAGCAGGGAAATGCCAGGGGCTACACACTGGACGGGGGCTTGTCTTCGATGCTGCCACTCAGGCCACCTTCCCCTGGTGCATGGCGCCCCCAGGCTCCAGGTCACCTACCTGACCCCAGATGGTGCCTTCCGAGTTCTCCACCTGCTCCCACCGTAGGCGCTTGACGCTCATGTGGCTGGTCTCACTTCGACGGTGGCCCAGGCCCCGGGACAGCATGGGGGGTGCACAGGGCACCGGTGGGGGCAGGGGTGGCGGGGGCGGTGGAGGGACTGGGTGGCTGAGTTGGGTGAGGGGCTTGGCCAGTGTCTGAGCAGGGCCCCGGGGTCCGTCGGGGTTGCGGGAGCTGGGCTTGGGGTCATGGAAGGGCAGAGGTGGCGGGGGCGGGGGACTGAGTGGGGGTGGGGGGATGTGGTCAGAGATGGAGGAGTAGGTCAGGGAGCTGCCTTCCTCACTGCTGCTGATGCACTCGCTAGCGCTGCTCCGCTCATTGGTCACAAAGCTGCCCTGGTCATCGTGGAAGCTCATCTGCCAGGCAGAGCAAGGTGAGGGAGAGTGGGATAGCCTGGGGCAGGGGGTGGGATAGCCTGGGGACAAGCATAGGACAGTCTGGGAAAAGGAACGGGGTAACCTGAGACAAGATATATGGGGTAGCCTTGAGTGAGGGGTCTCATAGCTTGAGTCAAAGGGTGGGATAGCGCCAACCAGGAGGTAGGGTAGCCTGGGACAGAGTCTAGGCTGGACTGGGGCAGGGAGGAGTAGCCTGGGGCAGCTTCCCAAGGGCAACAGGCCTTTTCCAGGAGCCCAGGGATACCGTTCCCCTTACAGACCCCCATGTCATGCCTGGGCCCCTCGCCCTCCACACCTGCTTGCACGCTCACCTCCTCGTAGTCATTCTCAGGGCTCAGGAAATCATCCACGACAGTGACCCGGGGACCCAGCTGCTCACTGAGCACATCCAGGAAGCGGTCAGTGTCCCGGCTTCGCATGGGGCGGGAGAAGGTGAAGAGCTTCCTGCGGCTGGGCGGGCGGGCAGGGTCCGGACTTGGGGGGCTGTCGGAGCGGATGGGCCCGGGGTCTGGCTGTGGAGAGGGTGCCCTGCTGCTGTCCAGGCTGGCGTAGGGGTGAGACTCAGAGCTGCTGGGGGAGGCCAGGCCCCCTGAGCACAGTGGGTAGTAGCAGGGGGAGGGCAGGAGCCGCTCGCTGGGCCATGAGACGCTGGACAAGGTCCTGGGCCCTGGGGTGGGGGATCAGGTGTGAGGACCTCTCTTCAGTCAGCACCTGGATCCCAGGTGCAGGCTGGAGGGAAGGGGCCAGGAACAGAGTGGCTCTGTGTCCCTGGGCCCTTCCCTGAGGGAAACCAAAGGTCAGAGTAGGTGAGGGGGACACTACTTAGCCCCAGGACAGGCCAGACCCCAGCTCATCTTGGTCCCACCTGGGACCAACCGAACACAATTAAAAGGGGGGATGGGCCTTCTCCGAGTCCCAAACCAAGGATCATGAGGCACCTCCGACACCCGACAGACCCTTGGCTGACAGGAGCACTGCCCAGGGGTCCTGCCTTCTGAACTGCAGAGAAACTAGCTTCTCAGTTGTGCCATTCACAGAGCAATGTATGCGCTTATAGTTTATCCAAAAGCCACATGCTAACTCAGGGCTCCTTCGGGGGTGTGGGGGGAGACCTGTGCTCTTCTAAGGAGGGGTAAGGGTCAGAGGGGACCCAGGAAGGCCTGAGACAACCCTAACCTTGACGGAACTTTACATGGAGGCTGCTGAGGCTCCCCACAACTCAGTCATGGAGCCATGCAGCAAGGGGGAGGCTGGAAGGATGTGCCTCAGGTGGCGAAAACACCCAGACAGACAGCCCAGCAGAGGTCAGTGCTGCCCTCAGGAACCCCGGCGAGCCGAGCCCCTACCTGCTGCAGCTGCCGGGCTGGGCACTGGCGGGGAGGCACGGGATCTGGATGTGGTCCCCACCTTCCCTTTGAAGCTGCTGCTCAGTCGGGACTCGAGCTCCGCATAGACCGCTGACATCTGTGGGGAGAGGAGGCCGGGGTGAGTCCGGCCCCCCCACCCCCACCTCCCATGTGAGGCCCTCAGGTGGCCTCAGAGGCCAGGCCTCGGTGGTCTGGGAGGCAGGGATCTGGCCCAGCCCCACGAGCCGCCTATTCCCAGCAGCCAAATGAACCACCAGGAGTGGGGTGAAGTCTCACCATCTTCGGATTGGGGGTCTCGGGGAGGGACGTGCCATCGCCTGCCTGGCGCTCGCCTGGGATGAGAGGAAGAGGCAGCTCGGGACAGTCACCAGGACCTGCTTGGGCAATGGGAGAGGGTGGAGTCCACCAGAGACGTCTCAAACCCTTCTGAGCTCTAAGGCTCAGGGTCCAGCCCAGGCCCAGTGGGCAGCCACGGAGAAAGAACCAGCAAGCCCTGCAGACCCAGGAGGGCCATGACTCAGCCCCGCCCCACCCGATCTAGGGATCTCTCTCATTTCACCAACCCCATTTTGCAGGTGGGAAAACCAAGCCCTGCTCCCCACATCCAGTCCTGCCTTTCTGTCCAGAGCCTCACCACAACCGAGGCTGGCCTCCAGGCCCTGGGACCGGAGGCTGCGGCGGCACATGGAGGAGGCCCTCAGGGAGCTCCGTCGCTGGGGCTCCAGGATCGGCTCAGGCTCGGGCTCGGGCTCAGGCTCCAGGTCCAGCTCGGGCTCTGGCTCTGCTGTGGGAGGCGAACAGGAGACGGGCCCCTTGTCCTCTCAGCCAGACAAGGGGCCTCCCAGGAGGGGCGAAGGCAGCAGCTGTGTGCACCAGTCTGTGACCCCAGGCTCTGCCTGGCAGGTGGAGCCAGAGGAGACAGCTGCTCCTCAGCCTATGCTTTAAGCCTCTTGCTAAAACCTTTGAGCCTCCCCCAGCAAATTGTGGGTCCCCAGGACTAGGGACAGTGGGCACACAAGGGCCAGCACACAGGTCCGCAGGCTGTGACACAGTAGGTGCAGAGTGTGTAGAACAAGGCACAGGGCATCGTCAGGCAGCCCCTAGTGTGTGTCCGTGTGCATCGAGGCCCGCCAGCCAGGTATGACCTGGCTGTGTGCTCACTATCCAGCTCTGTAAACAGGAACCACACGAATTTCCTGATCTGTGCCACATTTCTGGGGGTGCAACGCACAGCCACTGAGGTTGCTCCCCTGTTATGGGTGAGAAGCCTGGGGTTCCAGACGGACAGGTGGGGTGGCTAAAGTCTGAGATAAGGCTACCGATGCTACTTAAAGGTGAGCTGAGGGGCGCCTGGGGGGCTCAGTTGGTAAAGCGTCCGACTTCGGCTTAGGTCATGATCTCAGGGTTCGTGAATTTGAGCCCCACGTCAGGGTCTGTGCTGACAGCTGGGAGCCTGGAGCCTGCTTCAAGTTCTGTGTCTCCCTCTCTCTCTGCGCCTCCCCTGCTCGTGCTCTCTCTCTCTCTCAAAAGTAAATTAAAAAAATTTTTTTAATTAAAAAAAAAAAAAAGGTCAAGCTGTGAAAGCGCATTGGTGAGGCCAAGTGTGTGACCAATCCGGGTGTGTCGGACACGTGTCTGCATGACACGGGGGTGCATCCGTGTGTGGAGGAGGCCCGGGTGGGCTGTGATCTGAGAACAGGTGTCTGGCTCTTCGGCGGGCGGGGCAGCGGGAGAGGCTGCTTACCGGTCATGGCCGTGTAGCCCAGGAAACATGCGATTTTCTCCCGGCACAGCTCCTGCTCCTCGTAAGTCAGCAGCTGGTAGACGAACTGCCAAAGGATTTGCTTGGCAGGTGTGTCCAGCACAGGGTAGATGTCCACAATGAGGGTGTCGATGTTCCTGGGGGAGGGTGCAGGAGCAAGGGCTTCATTACTCACGGGCTCACCATAGGGGGTGGGAGAGATGAGGGGGGGATGGAACTCTTCCAGGCCACAGAACCCAGCCCTGCTGAGACTGGGTAGTGGGGAAGGGAGGAAGGCAGGGCCTGGTGACGGGCCACCCTGACTCAAACCCCGGCTCTGCCATTTACCAGCCAAGTGACCTTTCTCAAGTTACTTAATTTCTCGGTGCCTCTGTTTCCTCATCTGTAAAATGTGGATACAAATAGCATCTATCTCAGAGAGTCACTGTGAAGATTAAAACACACAGGGTGTACTGGGGAAGCTGACTCACTATATCAGGGATTGGCAAGTGATGGCCTGCAGACCAAAATCTGGCCCCTCTTGTTTTTATAAAGAAAGTTTTATTGGAACACAGCCATGACTCTGTTTATATATTGCCTACAGCTGGTTTTTTTTTAATTTAAAAAAATGTTTATTCATTTTCGAGAGAGACAGAGTGCAAGCAGAGGAGGAGCAGAGAGAGAGGGAGACAGAATCTGAGGCAGGTTCCAGGCTCTGAGCTGTCAGCACAGAGCCCGATGTGGGGCTTGAACCCAAGAAGCGTGAGATCATGACCTGAGCTGAAGACGGAGGCTTAACCAATTGAGCTACCGTGCCAGGGCTGAACAGTTTCTATGGAGATTGTGTGGCCCACAAAGCCTAAAATATTTACTATTTTAAATAGTAATTTTAATTAATTTTCATAGAAACAGTTTGCTGATCCTTGCATTATATGGGAAATAAACTGGATCCTCATATAACACCACACGTAAGTATGAACTCTGGGTGGTTAAAAGACAAAGTGTGAAAGGTAAAATTATAAAATCAATAGAAGACAGTGCAGGACAGGGTCTTTTGGCCTAGGTTAGGGAAGGAGGTTTTTTGTTTTTTGCTTTTTAAAAATCAGCTTAACACCCAGAGCAGAGCTCAATGCAGGGCCTGAACTCATGACCCTGATATTGAGACCTGAGCTGAGATCAAGAGTCAGATGCTTAACCGACTGAGCTGCCCAGGCACCCCAGTAGGGAAGGAGTTCTTAAACAAAATTTCAAAAGCATAAAGCCCAAAATGTATTGAATTTGATTATGCAAAATCAAGGATACCTGTTCAAAGAAGCCCAAATGGAACACACTGATATTAGATATAACAGAAAAAACAACAGAAGTAACAAATGGGAGATGTTTACAATGTCTAAAACCAACCAGGAATCAGTATCTAAAATATACAAGGACCTCCTGCAAATTAACAAGAACAAAAAGTCCAGTGAAATAAAAATGGGCAAAGGGCCTAAACAGGGAATCTATTAATAAAGAAACAGAAAAAGTTAACAAGCATATTAAAAGATGTTTAAAATAGTAATTAAAAATTTTTAACATTTACTTATTTTTGAGAGAAAAAGAGACAGAGTGCGAATAGGGAGGGGCAGAGAGAGAGGGAGCCACAGAATCCGAAGGAGGCTCCAGGCTCCCAGCTGTCAGCACAGAGCATGACATGAGGCTCAAATTCATGCGATCATGACCTGAGCTGAAATCAAGAGTCGGACGCTGAACCGACTGAGCCACCCAGGTGCCCCTAAAACAGTAATTTAAAAACTCAAAAGAAAATAAGAAGATGTTATTTTCTGGCTAAAGGAGTAGCACGAGTAGAAAACTGGATAGTGCCAAATGGTGCCAATGGACACGGGGATAAGAGCCCATGGGCACCGCAGGCATGAGTGCCAGCAGTGCTCTGGGAAAACATCTGGGATTACCTAGTCAAACTAGGTAAACAAGAGGCGCCTGGATGGCTCAGTCAGTTCAGCGTCCGACTCTTGATTTCAGCTCAGGTCATGACCCAGGATTGTGGGATTGAGCCCGGAGTCTGGCTCAACGCTGAGAGTAGAGCCTGGTTAAGATTCTCTCTCTCTGTCCCTCTCCACTCTCTCTCTCTCTCAAAATAAATGAATAAACTTTTTTTTAAAATTAGGTAAATAAATGCCTTAGTAGCCAGCAATTCTGCTCTTAGATGTAAATTTCAAATAAATTGTACACGGCTCCTTGGGGAAATGTACAGGATGGTGTTCATCTCTGCTACTGTGATGGAAGACAGCAGTGGCACACGGAGTCTGTCACTGGCAGGTAAAATATATGGGACATGGGGGCTGGGGCAGTGATCTACAAGAATTTGGCTACAGTTATAAACAATGTATTTCCATGTACCCAGAGCAATGTGGACAGATCTAAACACATAGCACTTGGCGGAAAAAAGTCACACACGGAATGTGCACAGAACAGAACAACCATGATGCGGAACAAAAAATACATCATGTGTGGGAAGCCTGGCTGGTTCAGTTGGAAGAGTATGTGTTCCTGGGATGGTGAGTTCGAGCCCCACATTGGGTGTACAGATCACTTAGATAAATAAAACCTAAAAAAATACATCATCTGAAACAGCAATGAACACATCAGACAAAAGGATGCCTATTAAATTCATCAGACCGGTGCCTTGGCCGAGGACCTAGGAGAGGGAGCGGAGCTAGAAGGCAATGAAAGGTGGAGACAAGCCGAGCATCCAGAGAGACGACATGTGGTCTAGCCACAAAACGGAATGTTACTTGGCCACAAAAAAAGAAGGAAATAGATGCTGTAGCTTGGATGGACTTTGAAAACAGGATGCTGAGTAGAAGAAGCCAGACATGAACGCCCACACATCATAGGATCTTATTCATATGGAACACAGAGACAATGAAGTAGATTCACAGTTGTTTAAGGGGTGGGGGGAAGGTAGAGGAGGGGGTGGCAGTGAAGACGTGTGGGGTTTCTTTCTGAAGTGATGAAAATGTTCTCAAACTGGTTGTGGTGACGGATGCTCTGATGTGTACATTAAAAACCAAGGCCTTGTACCCTTAAGTGAGTGAATTATGATGGTGTGTTATATCTCAATAAAGCTGTTTAAAACAAAAAAAGAAAATGGCATGAACAGGTGAGGGGTTTGCACAGGCCGTGACAATGACTCTAGGGACCAAGAGTCCTTTTTTGTAAAAAGGAAGACCTAACCAGGTCCTCAGCCCCCCCTCATGATGGCCGGCCGGTGGCAAGCACCCACAGGCGAGTCTTGTGAGCGGTCCATAACCAATACAGCAGGTGGTTGGTCCTTCACCTCACAGAGGCTAGGTCACGTGGCTGGGGGGTTTCAGAGTGAGGGTTTGTTGTGGGGCACCTGGACTGCCCACCCCCCTGGGGCCCCTGGTACCAGCTGCTGCTTTCTTTGAGTCCTCCCCCAGGAGAAGGGGATGGAGGAGGCCCAGGCAGGGAGATCTAGATGGGGAGTCTGGGCAGGATTTGGGGTTCCCCCAGGGCAGCTCCCACCACCTCTCTGGCCCAGCCACCTGTGTTGGAAGAAGCTCTCAAGGGCCCGGCAGACCCCATAGCGCTCGGGAGGCGTCAGTAGATGCTCCAGCTGCTGGCTGAAAGTCCTCCCCTGAACCCGGATGCTGGAGGGCAGGATCTCTGCCACCCACTGCAGGGAGGTGAGCGCCGAGGACGGGTTGGGGGAATCCAAAGAGTCGGAGTCTGTCAGGGCCACAGGCAGGAGAGGCTCAGGTGACCCTGCATCCCCAGGTTGGAGGCCATTTCTCCCGCAGCTGGGGTGAGTGCCGGGCACTGGGAGCCACACCTACTGCCAGAAGCTGGGGACAGGGATTCAGGGACAGCCCCGGGCAGCACGTGGGGAGGGAAGCTGCAGATTTAGGGGGAAAAGCAGAGTCCTGTACAGACTCGTAAATGCCACACATGGGGGCCCAGGCAGGGTGTGTGTGGGCCGTGAGGCCGAGTGGTAGAGGGTGTCTCACCGCTGGCGAATGGGACAAGCCCCTCTTCCACCACCAGCGTGGGCACCGCGCCACTGCCTTGAAGCATGGACACCACCTTGTCATGGGAGCAGCTCCTGCCGAGAAGAGATGGCCCAGGAGGGCCTGACCACGATGAGCCCTGTCCATGGCCACCCAGCAGCCCTCTGTGTCCTGCCGGTAGAGGCCCCTCAGCATGCACACAGCTGGGCCAGGACCAGAAGCCAGGGCCCTGCAGGCTTTATCTCCTCTGCAGGAGACGCTCCAGGCCCAGGACCAGCTGGACACTTCTGCGTGCAGAGGGATTATGCCCACGTCATCCCTAGGCCGGGCTCTCCCTCAAGGGCAAGACACTCATGGTCCATTTAACTCTGTGTCCCTTGCATGGAGCTGGGGTGTCTTCAGGTTGGAAAGATCAGTGACATCTGACTAGCGTAGGGGGACAGATTCAAGGGCTCCCACAGGAAGAGAGCCAGACTGTGGGGACCAAGTAGTCAGAGGAGATCAGGACCATGGGCCTGGGTGTCCCAAGGGATGGGAGTCTTGGAAGATGATTTGTCACCAAGCTCTGATGTCCCCAATAGCCTCTGACCTCATGTCCAGTCCATTGAGGAAGAGGATCCGGTCGCCTGACTTGAGGGAAGCATTGTCAGCCGGGCTCCCTGGAAGCAAGAAGAGACCGAGGGCTGGTCAGCTATGTAGGGTCACACTCTGTGAGCCCATTTCACAGGAGCAAAATGAGAAGAGTAGGAAAAGAAAGCCAGATTCAGGCCTGCAGATCTCACATTAGAGCCCACACTCCTCTGCTCTCAGCTGCTCTGAGCAGGGAGTGAGCCCCTGGGTGGGCCTGGGAGGTTTTGGGGCACAGTGTGGACCACGTGTCATCCCTGGGCTGTTGAAGAAGAGCAGAAGCAAGGAAGGTCTTGGGAGCAGTATTTCTGCAGCATTTGTACACCTGCCGGTCCCTACACCGTTCTCTGCCCCTCTGGTAACAGTTCATGTGGTAGATTCCTCTGTGCCTTTGTCATCAGGAGAAAGTGCATCTGCCTAGAGGAACGCATGCGTGTCCCTCGGGCCGTGAAACATGGCGTTTTAATCACACTGGTTTGTTTCTGTACTTGCATTTGGGGGCAATGCTGACCTGGGAAGTGCCGCCCTCCCAGGGCTAGCCGATTCCTACGTGGTAAATGACTGGCTCATACACAACTGACTCAGAGCCCACAACCAACCAACCTCCTTCTCCATGGGGCCCTCACACCCTGGGCCACTGTTACCCTGCCCTAATCACCCAGGACCAGGCACCTCCCGAATGGGACAGCTCCTGTGGCCCAGAGCCTGCCGAAAGCATTCAAACTAACCCTACACCTGCTTCGCCTGCTTAACCTGCTTCACCTGAGCCTCCCCTTCTCCCTATGGCCCGTGTGGCCCTGCATGGTGGTGTGGCCCTGTATGATGTGGCGTGTGCCCTACTGCTTGGGGACTGCGAGGGACAAGCTCTTTTTTCCAACGGTGATCATCTCCTGATCTGTTGGCGTCACCGCACCGGGTTAATAATAAAAACTGCATATTAAACACATAGGTAGAAGTGGACTCTCACTCTGCTTTGATGGCCTTGAAGGTCAGACCAAACCCAGTACCTAACACCTGGGGAGGGGCTGGTAACTTTGCTCCTGTGGATGTAGGTTTTTTTTTTCCTTTCTGCCTCTTTTTTTTTTTTTTAATGTTTTTATTTATTTCTAGGAGAGACAGAGAGACAGCATGAGCAGGGGAGGGTCAGAGAGAGAGGGAGCCACAGACTGAATCAGGCTCCAGGCTCTGAGCTGGCAGTCAGCACAGAGCCCGACGCGGGCCCGAACCCACGAACCGCGAGATCATGACCCAAGCGAAAGTCGGATGCTTAACCGACTAAGCCACCCAGGCGCCCCAACTAAGCCACCCAGGCGCCCCTCCTTTCTGCCTCTTTTATCAGCTGCTGCTCTAAATTTGATTTGGAAGCAAGTGGGGGAAGGGACGAATGCCTAAAGAAAATGTACTCTCAGGTTGTGAGACATTCTCTCTTGAGGCTGTGGGGGCCATGGGAAGGGGGCGGCAGGGAGAAGTCTGCTCAGAAAAGACCTGCTGGGGAAGCGAAGTCCTTTCCCTGGGACTGAAAAGGGGGAGAAGAGAGTGCGATGATTGTGGTGAATCCAGCGTGGCCTGTTTGGAAGCTTGGGCCAGCCTGGGGTAGGAGGGCCAGAGAGGTTCAAGATCATTGGATCAGGAATGAGGAGATCTCAGGTTCTAGTCCTTGCTTTGCCAGAGCCTCTAAAGGCCTCAGTTTCCCCATCTGTAAAAGCTCTCACTGCAGCATCCGTTTGGCTTCCTATGACAAGGAAGGCATGGGGTTACCAGCCTGGAGGCTGGGTTGGAGAGCACAGCACATCTAGGTTTTAACATGGCCCTAGGCAAAGTATCTCCTGCCCAGATATAGGTGGAACAGGGAGACTGTGGCCAGTTGGAAGAGACATAGAGGAGAGACCACTCTTTTCTAGAGGACCAGCCTTGGGCTTTTCCCCTACAACACTGTGCCAACAACTTAGTAATGCACAAATCTGAGAAGCACTAGAACGTGTCAGTCATCTGTGTTCCCCATGGCGGGAATAACGATGCTGAGACACTAAGGCACTTTCCTGGGGATCAGAAGATGTCCATCCCACAAAGTCATGCACTGGAGGTGTGAGATGAGGAAGGGTAGACAGGACTCAGCATCAGCAGGGCCACCAGTGGGGATGGTCACCAGGAGCAGCATGCTCGGGTGCTGGGAGGTTATGGATGCAGGTGACCCAGCCCTGGGAGGTGGTTACCAAGAGGGACAGTTCAATTTAGCATTAGGAGACATTTCTGCCCCACAGAGATCTTCCACAATGGAAGACCCCCTACCCTGCCCCCAGAGGCAGAAAAAGAAGAATTCCTGCACTAAGGTCTACCTTTTTCATGATGCCACCATTCCAGAAGCAAAAAACGAGGGAGGCATGATGGGGGTGGGAGGAGAGCCCAGATTGAGGGGAGGGGACTGGATAGTGGGCAGAAGCCCTGAGGGCCTGATGCCTCTCTGACTCTGGCTGGCCCAGCAAGTGCCAAGTTCACATCCGGCACCCGGCACAGGGCATGCATGCTGTTTGGGTGCGGCCTGGGCAGGCATCAGGTGTGCCCTGGCTCTCCCAGTGTCTGGGACAGTACTCCCAGCTCTCCTGTGCCGGTGTGGACACAGGAAAGGTCTGGATGGAGAACTTGGGTCACTTGGCTCAAAGGTGATCCTGAACTCGAAGAGGGTTTGGCCCAACTCAGATGGATGCTTAGAGGACACAGGCTACCTAATGTCTGAACCTAGGGGTGGATGCGAAGGGGGTGGGTTACTGAGTATTGGCCTAACAGGGTCCTTCACTCCATCAGGGACCACCCGCCCACCCCTCACCAGGCAGGACAGACTCGATCCAGACAGGCCCGTGGCCGCGCAGCGTGAAGCCGAAGCTCTTGTTGCCCTTGTAGACTCGGACTGTCCTGGGAAGAAAGAAGACGTGGGGTGGGGGGGCTGGCAGTGTGCCCTGCCCTGGGGAGAGGGAGCTAGGGGGCCTAGGGGATAGAGATGTCCCACATCCTGCTGCCCTTAACCTCTCCTGCCCCCCACCACACCCCCCAGGTGTCCACGCCCTGACCCCGCGCCCTCTGCCCGGATCTCCACCCCGGCCCCGGCTCTTGTGCGCGCGCCCCGGGTACCTGCGCGTGCCCCCTGGGCCCGCGCGGCCGCCCAGCAGCGAGGCAGCCTTGCGCGGGGGCGGCTCGTCCGGGCGGCGCGGGGCGGCGCTGGCGCGAGTGGACACCAGGAGGCGCTCGGGCCGCTCCTCGCTGCGGCTCCGGCGCAGCCGCTGCGCTCCCTGCGCCCGCCGGGCGCGGCACAGCTTGCCCAGCAGACCCTGCGACACCACCTCGTCGAAGCGCGCCCGGTGCTTCTTGGGGATGAAGATCCTGCGGGCGAGGGCCGCAGAGTCGGGGCGCGCCCCCAGACAGCGCCCCGATCGTGGCAAAGCCTGGCCTAAAGGGTCTTCTGGCCGCCGCCCTGGGCTCTCCCGCCCCTACCCAGGGGTAACAGGGGAATCAGTAGCCTGCACCCCACTCTCCCCCTCCGCGCCAGGACCTGCGCCCCAACCCGCTTGCGCCACACAATAACCACGGCGCCCGCTCTCATCTGGCTCGCTCCACCTCCGGAAAGTCACATTCGGGACTGTCCCCATTACTCTGGCCTTGAGGGATCTGAGCTCCCCAGGCCCGTCCATGGTGCTGTTGCCCTTGCTGCTTGTCTTCCCGCTTCCGACCTCTTCCCTACTCCTTCATTCCATGCCCTTTCACCTGCCAGGCCAAACCCCAGCCGGGGACCGCACCACTCATCTTCTTACCGGATTCCAGGCAACTCCGCAGGAGAAAACTGAAGCCACAATCTGCCCCGGGGTCATACTCTCTCCAGACCATCTTTACACTCGGGGCCCTCCTGCTCGCCTCTCTGGCCAGTCCTTTCTACAGCTGCCTCCTCAGAACTTGCCAGGACCCCCACAACCAGCCCTACCTTTTACACTTTTGCCCAGGCTTTACACTTACCCCTGCCTGGTACACTCTGTTTCCTAGCATTACTGGGCTCAACCTTCAGCACCCAGTGCTGGCCTTCCTTCAATTTCATCCGACATGCGACAGACACTAAGACCCTGCTACCTGTGCCAGCCTATGTTCAGAGCTGATGGCACTGTGGTTCCTGCCCTCAGAGAAACCACCTGGAAGTGATGAGAGGCAGCGGGGAGGCTTGGATGGCTCCCCGTGTGGGATCACCCTGGGCTGATCCCTTGGTAACTGTGGGTGTCTTCTGCGAGGCTGGAAGTTCTCTGAGGGATAGGTCTGTGGCTTGGCTGAGAGCCACGGTGACCAGCCAGGGTTTGGCACTGGGAAGGGACCCAGTGACTCAGTAAACAGGGGGTCCACCAGCAGCCCAGCCACACCTCAGAGTAATGGCAGCTGTTAACAACGTGGCAGACTCCTCCGTCCATGGAGATCTGGAGGCTTGGAGAAGATCTGTAACTCTCCGGGCTTACACAGCAGGCCCTCAGCACCGCTTGGACAAGAGGCCAGCCTGAGCCGCAGCACTGTGGCAGGACTCTGCCAAGGGCCTCCGAAGTTCTGGTTGCTAGTGAGGCCTCCCTGGCTGCATCCCAAGGCTCCCTTTCATGTTCTTTGTACCAGGAGCCAGTGCCAAGGGCATGGTGGGGAGGAGGGAGGAAGATGGGAACAGTGGCTTTGCAGCCAGCTGAAATACAATCCCTCTGGGGTTGTCCAGTAGCCCCCTGACTTCTATGGGTAGAGTTAATAAGATCAGGAAGGCAGAATCAGCTAGCCGGTAGGAAGGAAGGGATGTGGACCCTCCAGGAGGAGGGTGCATCAGCTCTGCCCCCCCCCACCCCCTGTGATCTCTGCTCCAGTTCTGAATGTTCCAGGCAACCAGGAGGCCAAGATGAAAGCCCTACTCAACTCTTGCAGAAGCATCCTGGCCTGAGGCTCTTCCTTGCTCATCCACAGAGATTCCCGAAAATCTAGAGCCTCAGCCTCATTCCCCAGATGTTCACTCCAGGTCTCCAGAGCCTGACCCCTCCATCCGCCTGGCCTGCACATTCCCTACACTCACTCTCCCAGGCCCACCACATGTCTCAAGCCCAGGCAAAGGGGGGATGACAAGCCAGAAGTTGTCCACCGCCCACTTTGGGCTCCAGCCCCAGGCTCCAGAAGGCATGGCCCCGCTCCCCCAGCCCCTAGGTCCAGTCTGGGCAGGGGCCACATGAGCACCCAGCTCCACACTCCAGCAGCAATTAGAAAAGGCCCTGTGTCCCCCAGGTGGGAACCACAATGAGTCACCAACTGCACAGGTGGAAGAAGATTGGTGGCCTTTTCCCTGCCCTGTGTCCTCGGGGCTAAGTCAGAGGCCAAGGCTGCCTTGTGCACCAGACGCCCTTCCTGGCTTTTGTTGGTTCTCCATGCGGCTCAGTCTGGCCAGGCACCCCAGCCCTGGGTCTGCTCTGAATCCTCTAACCCAGGAGAGCCCGGCCAATGGGACCTCGTGGACTACTGTGGCATATGGCATATGACTGCCCCTCTGACCCTGTGGGTATTGCTGCCCCGGGACTCTCAGGTCTCTGTTATGACAACAGGCTTCTCTGAGACCACCGGACTCTTCCTTGGCCACACAACGACCTTTCAGTCAGTCAGTTCTGTTCTTTCTGCCTGGGGGGGTCAGGTGCAAATCCATCTCCAGATTCCTCGTAGGGGCTGCCCTAGGGTCCTCTCTCTCCACCACATTCCCTGACATGGGTCTCTGGCCAGCTCCCTCGATCTGCCCAATTGTAGGAAATCGTAGGAAAAAGGGCTTTTCAGTCCAAGCCCTTGGTTCTCCCCTCCCCCGACCCCCATCCCGACCCCTAGGGGGGCGTGCAGGTTCCAGGCATGCAACGCGGGGAACTCGCCCCCGTGTGCCGGGTGGATGCCCACCTCAGTGCCCCAGCCCAACCCCTCCTTCTCAGGCCGCCGGAGGCGGGTGCGCCGCGCCCAGGGCGCACAGTTCCCGGGGGCGCGGGGCGCGGGGCGCGGGGGGATAAACTACCGAAAGTGCCGAGAGAAGCCCTGGTCCTTCCCCATCTGGAGCCGGCGGCGGCGGCGCGGCAGGTGCCGACAGGTAGGGGTAGCCGAGCCCGCGAGCGGAGTGAGGGCGCCGCGACTCCACCAGCCTCTGCGGGGCGAGCGCACTTGGCCCCTCCCGAGCCGCCCGGGCCCGCGGCCCCGCTCCCGCCCCTTCTCGGGTGGCCCCGCCCCGCCCCGCCCCCACGGGGGACCCTTCTGCTAGCTCCAGGGGATCTGGGGGCGGTTCAGGGCTGTCAATGCCGCTTCCTCTCTGCCGGCTCCTTCAGTCCCTCCCCAGGTGCCTCGCCTCCAACCCCTCAGGCCCCTGCACCATGGCGAGTCCCCAGCACCTGGCTGCGGCAAGACTGAACCCCACAGTTCGGGAGAAGCCCCGACTTTCTTTTGTAGGGCATGGGACGTCTCTCCGGCCTTTGCGCTAGCCTTTAAGGAGTAGGTCAGCGCCGGGAAGCCCTTCTCACCTACCTACCCGGGGAGAAGCACTAATCAAGAGGCTAGAGAGGGAGGCCTTGGACGCCATTGTCAGCGGCTGAGACTGAACCCTGAGAATGGCGAGGAGCCAGGGGAGGGTCTGTCTCAGGATTTAAGGAGAGGCGGAGGGACCCAAGAGATTTCGGTGCACCAGGGGAGTAGGGGAGGCTGGGAGGGGAACAGGGAAGGGTGTGGGCTGGGGCAAGTGGCTAGATTCTAAAAACACAGAGGAGGGTGAGTGCGTGTGATCCTGTGAGTGAGGGGAAGCGAGGAGGGGCGCCAGGCTGGGGCAAGTCCCAAGTGAGGCCAGCCAGCCTCCTGTTGGGAGAGAATCAGAGGAGCAGCCACAAGGAGAAGCAGGAGATAACAAGAAAGGGGTGTGGACCCTTCCTCTGGCTCCGGGCCTGCTACTCCCTGGGAGTCAGAGAGGAGCTGACCCCAGGGAACCCAGTGTGAGGTCACTTCTTGATGATCAGTCCTGCTCGCCCTTGGGAAACACGGACGCAGGACATCCTGAGGGATCCTTGGGGGACATCAACTCAAAGCTCTCTCCTCACCGCGAGGTGCCACTACCCAGACAGGCTGGAACTGCAGGGGCAGAAACCCCCCGGGACTATAGCCCTGTGTCAGTCACGGGGAGGAAGGAACATCTTACCTTCCGGCCTCCGAGCCCCTGCAGCCAGTCACAGGGAGGCCCCTGTGCCTGGTCAGACCTGGAAATCGGTTTACCGTGCGGCCCCACACACCCGCAGCCCCAGGTTCCTGGCTCCAGTGAGGCCGCCACCCTCCCTTTATCAATCAGGCCTGCTCTCCTCCCCAGCAGCAGCAGGAAGCCGGAGCCAGCACTCATGCGGCAGCCTCCCAGGCCTTGTCCTCAGCCCTGCCAGGGACAGAAATGCCTGGAAACCTCTACAGCCAACACAGCTCCCTGACATCTGCAGGGCCCCCGCTGTCCCGTCATGATGGAGCTGTTTCCGGTTGTGGGTCTCCGGGTGCAACGGCCGGCATCCAGAACCAGGCCTGCCCGACTCCCGAAGGCCGTGAAGACGGCCCACAGCCAGGCTGTGGGCCGAGGAGGCGTGAGCGTGGAGCAGACGCTCGTGCTTAGATCTGGACACAGGCGCAAGTGCACACACTTCCCTGGGGCCAGGCGTCATTGTTGTCCCCTGTCCCTGTCCCTGTCTGTCCACGGCGCACGCCGCCCCTCTGCCCCGGCACCCCAGCGCACCGTGAAGGCATCAGAAGGGGATAGTGTCTGCGTCTGGCCAGATAACTGGAGACAACACGGTGGGGGGTGGGGGTGGGTCACCCAGCAGCTGGCCTTTGCTGCAGCACCTGCCGCATCACTCTAGGAGAGCGGTTGTCAACTGGAGTGGGGCTTGCCCCCCAGGGGACATTTGGCACTGTCTGGAGACAGTTTGGGCTGTCACACAGTGACGATTGGGAGGAAAGCGTGCTACTGGCATCTAGTGGGTGGAGGCCAGAGATGCGGTGAACATCCTACAGCATACGGGCCAGCCCCCTGCAATAGAGAGTCATCGGGCCCCAAATGTCAACAGTGCTGTGGTTGAGAAACCCACACTAGGGAGAAAGAGACCTTCCCCAGGGGAATCCCACACTAACTGAGCACATACTATGTCCCTTGTGCTTCTGCTCAGTTTCATTAAGAATTCTTCCAATCGCTTGGCATTATGGTTGTTCTGACATTTGTCATTAAAGCAGAAGAGGATGAAGGGGTGTGCAGGTCACCCCAAATTCTCAACCGATCTCTTTCCTGCTTGCAGTTGGCACACTTCCTTTCTGTGATTTCCTACCAAGAGCCCTGCTGGGAACACGTAAGTGTTGACAGCTCCATTCTACAGACAAACTGTAGAGGCCAGTCAACCTGCCCAAGGCTGCACAGCCAGTGAGTGGAGCTGGGGGTTCTAGCTATGTCTGTTGGGGTTCCAGATCCCAGCTTCCTCCCTCACGGCTTCTGCTTCCCTCTCCTCCCACCCAACTGCCCCTCCGGCTCCTTCTTAATTCCCTGGAACTCAGCAAACCATAAAGCTGCCTTTGCTCCCCTGTTCCCTCCGAACTACTACGTCACGCTTCCCAAACCATTCGGCCCGTCCTAATTAGAAAGTCATTTTATCACTTCATCAAGCTGGGATCCCTTTGAGGACAGACCCACATTAGGCTCTGAGCTGCAGGAGGAACTCCTTTGCCTACATTACCACCACTGTCCCAAATCTTACCCTCATGGCCGCACCGTCCAGGAGAACTTTCTGCAGTGATGGACACGTTCTAAATGCACTGTCCTGCACAGGAGCCAGTAGTCATATGTGGCTACTGTGCACTCAAAATGTGCTTAAGCGAGCCGGAGAGGCTGAATTTTAAATTTTATTTAATAATCATTGTTTAATTTTTAAAAAGGCTCATGTGGCTGCTCTGCTCATGGTCTCACTGCTCCTTCTCCTTTCCCCCCCAGCCTTCTTATTTGGCCCCTGGGACCACCTCTCAGAGGTCACACAGTGATCTGGGTGGGTTCCAGCCTTGCCAAGCTCTCTCTCTCTCTCTCTCTCTCTCTCTCTCTCTCACACACACACACACACACACACACACACACACACACACACAGCTTCACCTATGGCTTGCTGCTCCATCTCTCATTTAAACCTTGTCTCTCCTCAATGGGGCATCCCAAGGTTGCAGCGAGAGCTCTTTGTGGCCACCCACCCCAGCAAGGTGGCTCGGAGCTGGGTACCGTTGGGTGCCCTGTGTTGGGTGCTGAGTGACTCCACCTTCGCCTTGGCAGGGTCCACATCTGTGGCTACACGCCTGGCCCTGATGGACTCTTCTAGGGGACTGTCTTCCCACCCCCGTAGGACATACTGCCAGACTCCGAGGGTCACTGAGCTGTAGCAGGGGCACCTGCTGCCTCCTCCAGGGAGCCTGCCCTGATTGCCCCCTGCTGAGTTAGCCCTGAGCTGCTGGCACTCATCCCTCAGAATCACAAATAACTGTATCTGTGACTCCTCCATGCCCCCTGTGAGCTCTCCCCTAGAAGGTGCCAAATCGGATGGCTATGATAACCTTGGAACCCAGCATGTGGGCCACCAGAGCCTGGGAGTGGGGGTGGGGCGGTGGAGGGTAAGGAGGTGGGGGCTGGGGTGGCTGAAGCCACATGCTGCCAAGGTACCCCTCTCCCTGCAGAGCCCAGCTGGGTGCCGCCCCCTCCTCCAGCATCCTCCCCAATTTTCCTGTCGTACTTGACAATCGCTGACAACAGAGGCTGCATTTCATCCTCCCCAGCAGCACCCCGGGGGAAGCCGTGGGGACCGGGCATCCCCGGGTGTTCAGGGTTCCCACTTCCCGGGCTCTAAATCAAGCGCGCCCAAGGGGATGCCTCCCCCACCTCGGCTCATCCTGACCCGCTGCCGGTCGCCTGGGGACGGACAACTGGGAAAGCAGGCTCGGGAGGCAGACAGGCTGTCCTGGGAGGCAGAGGCGACAGGGATGGAAGCCGGGGCAGCTCCGAAGGGAGATGAGGGAGACCGAGAGGGCCAGCTGGGTCCAGCTGCTAGCAGCCTTGACACAAGTGCGCCAACTTCCCAGGGGACAGTGAGCCCCCGGCGCCCCTGGCCCAGCGCTGGTGCAGATGGGCGGGGTTGGGGGCTCCCGTCCATCTCCTCCCTGGGGAGCCCTCAGCGCCAGCGCATCATCTCCGCTGCAAATTAGGGTGTAGAAATAACTTTTTTCCCCTCTCTTTGGATTTTCCTAGCAAGGGGCCGGCCCCTAACTCACCCCAGGCAGCTCATGGTGGCCTCTTTCGGTGGCCTTCTGTGCTCCGCTGCAGAGCTGGGAAGCTGCGCCTGGGCTTGTGGGGGGTGGGGGGGTGGCCATCCCCGTCCCTGACATTGGCCAGGCCCAGAGGGAGGGGCAGGCTGCGGGGTGAATGGCAGCAAGGGGAGAGGGCGGGCTGAGCCCTGGAAGGGGGAGGGGGGAGCAGTCGCCCGCCCTGGAGGCAGCGTGAGGAGAGAAGGACCCCGCAGTATCCTCGGCAGGGAAGGCGTCACTCAGGCCCAGAGGGGGCCTGATCAAAGCGGTGCCGTGCAAGGCTGTGATGCCCTGGTGGGAAAGGGAGTGGGTGTGGGGAGCTCAGAAGACTCAGGAGCCGCTCCAGGTGTAAACTCACCAGCAAAGTTTTTTCCTAAAGGATAAACTTACAGGGTCCAAAGTTGAGCAGAAGAACAGAAAGTGCACAGTTGATGGGTTCATGGTCCTGTGACAGCCACTCATTTGTTGTGTGATTTTTGGGCCAGTCTCTTAACCTCTCTGAGCCTCAGTTTGTCTCTGAGAAATGGGCATAATAGCGCTGGGGTGATTCAGCCAGAGAGCATTCCTCGAGGGGCCTGGTGAGGTCTTTGGCGCACAGCTGGCATCATCGGAGGACAGAGGGCACACACTGATTGTAGCATGGGGACATCCTTCCTGCAGGAGGTGGGTCCTCTCTGCAGCCTGTCCCCACCCAGCTAGCAGCCCTTTCTGTCTCATTCCCAGTGATGCCCTGGCAGCCAGCAGAGCCAACAGCCACCCTTCCCTGGGGTCGGACTTCAGAGTCACTGGTCCACATCAGGAATGGGTCGGTGTTGGTGTCCAGTTCAGTAGCCAGGCGCACAGCAGCAGTGCCTGGGGTGGTGCCGGGACACTGGACACCTCTAAGCAAAACACCCCCTGCCTGCCCATTCGTCCCCCAGCAGAGGTACCTGAGGTTGTCCATGAGTGCTGCACGGGCCTCTCGGGGCAGCACCAGGGTGAGCGCCCACACCAGGTCATCAACTCGCTGCTCGGCTGCAAACTGCTTCAGTGCAGCGAACACCTGTTCCTTGGCAGTGGGCTGGTCCTCCAGGATCTCATCCACCTGCAAGGAAGGGTCTGGTGAATGATCACAGGGACCCAGAGGAGAACTCTGCTTGCCTCCTGCCCCCTGCCCTCCCTCCCTCAGTTTACCTCCACAGGACAGCCGATGTGGGGGCGCTGCTTGAGCTCTGTTGTGGGCTCTTTACCCACCTCATGTCATTTCCAGCCTCACAGCAGCCATACGAGGGGCCAGGGCTGATATCCTCATTGACATCTAAGCAAACAGAAGCTGGTAGAGGTGGGGTCGACCTGTCCAAGGCCACAGGGTCAGGACTCAAACCCAGAGACAGCCCTTCTTCTGAGTATTGTAAGGATCAAAGGAATCAATACAAGAGCTTTAAAATGTGCCAGGCACTCAATAATTGCTAGTTACTATTATTATAACACTTTTCTCCCTTCCACCACATGGTTTGCTGAGAGATCCCACAGAGAACATTCTGGTACCACAAAAAATCCCTGGGGTGTGTGCCTAGCCCTGAATTTGCACTCCCTCAGTGCTTCCTCTGGACCTCTGTTTTCTTCTGCTTTGTGTACAAACCAGCTGATACCAGTCAAGGTACATCTACTCAGAGGAGTCCGTGCAGCCGTTGGAAAGGGGCGTGCAAACAGGCACCATGTTTCTGGAGGGAAGCTTGGTAAGTTGTGCTCAAAGCCTAACAATGCACCCGTGACTTTACCCAATGATCTAGAAATGTATCCTAGATGTATCCCGAAAGACAAGACGACACACAAGGATTTAGGAGTGAACAGGTTCACTCTGCATTGTTCATAATACGGAGACACTGGAAGCAATATAGATATCCTTTTTTTTTTTAATGTTTTATTTATTTCCAGGAGAGAGACAGAGAGAGAGACAGCGTGAGCAGGGGAGGGTTAGAGAGAGAGGGAGTCACAGACTGAAACAGGCTCCAGGCTCCGAGCTGGCCGTCAGCACAGAACCCGACGTGGGGCTCGAACCCACGAACCGTGAGATCATGACCTAAGCGAAAGTCGGACGCTTAACCAACTAAGCCACCCTGGGGCCCCTAGATATCCTGATAATACGGATACATAATCGTAGCACATCTGTTTGGGGGATAGTTGTAGTCCTGGCTATTCAGCCTACAAAGAGGGAAACCCCAAACCACATGGGAGGCAAGACTCTGGCAGTTGGGGTAGCCAAGCGTAGCCTTGGGCAGTTGGGGGCTCTTGTCCAGGGTTTTTTTTGCCTCTTGAAAATATGACGTGGAGATGCAGGCACAGCAAAGCTTGTTCACGGTGGTGGGGAAGCCCCGCAGTGCAGCCTGAGCGGACTCGTCCTGACTTCGTGGTTTAGGACAGCTGGACTCCAGGTAGCTGGCCCTGTCCCAGTTCTAGGGCTGGTGATTCTGTGAACTGTTCCTCCCCCAAATCCCTTTCTCCTGCCCAAGTTAGCAGAGTCGACTTCTGTTGTTGGATAGCCAAGTTCACTTGATACTCTGTGGTATTGGATATCGTCGGTTCTTAGGTGAGCATTTGTTCACGTTTTAACGTCTCTGAAATCAGGGTGTATCTTACGGCTAGTTGCCGTTCCTGTGCATGTATATGGATGTGGTCATGATGTTTATATTGTTATTTGAACTGACATATGTGCATCGCCGGCACTAAATATGTCCAAATAAGTTTAAAAGTCCAGTCTCAATGACTACTAAACTAAGTGACAAGTAAGTAATAAGAAAATATGGGTCATGTGTTAATTGGCACAGGCTTTTCTCTTTTGGTGGTAAATAAAACGGGGAATCTTGCAACTGTCGGTGTTTTAGATTTGATGTAACGTGGTACTATTTGGTCAGAAAGAATGATTCTGGAGTTCTTTATTTAAAACCATGAAATGGAGAGTGGTTAAAACCATGAAATGGCTAAATCTGTGGGAGTTCTTTTGGGGGGTGATTAGAGTGTTCTAAAATTGATCTTGGGGGTGCCTGGATGGCTCAGTTGGTTAAGAGTCTCACTTCGGCTCAGGTCATGATCTCACAGTTTGTGGGTTTGAGCCCCACGTTGGGCTCTCTGCTGACAGCTCAGAGCCTAGAGCCTGCTTCAGATTCCGTGTCTCCCCCTCTCTCTACACCTAACCCCCCCCCGTTCATGCTCTGTCTCTCTCTCTCTCTCAAAAATAAACAAACATTAAAAAAATAAAAAATAAAATTGATTTGGTGATGGTTGCATATATCAATGAATATATCCAAAACCACTGAACTTGTACACTTGAAATCAGTAGATTGTATGATATGTGAATATAATTCACTAAAGCTGCTATAAAATATGCAGGATAAGTATGACAAATGGGCAAGGGACAAAAGAAGGTTACAAATGGAATATGCAGTGTTACATTTTTTAAAAATATTTTTAATGTTTATTCATTTTTTAAGAGAGAGATGGAGACAGAATGCAAGTGGGGGAGGGGCAGAGAGAGGGAGACACAGAATCCGAAGCAAGCTCCAGGCTCTGAGCTGTCAGCATGGAGCCCCACATGGGGCTCGAACCCACGAACCGTGAGATCATGACCTAAGCCGAAGTCAGACGCTTAACCGACTAAGACCCCCAGGCGCGCCTGCGGCGTTAAATTTTTATACGTATCCGATCACACATATGTCTAAGATTTGGAAATATGCACTAAATTTCATAGCAATTTGAATTTTTTAAGTCAGTGGTTTCCATTTTCTGTACAGTGTGTTTATGTGGTTTATACAGTGAAGAAAAAGAATGCATGTTATCATTTTTCCCTTTATTTTTTACTACAGTAAAAATATATGTACATACATACATTTCACTGTAGTAAAAATGCACGTGGCATACAATTTACTGCGCTAACCATTTTAACGTGTGCGAGTCAGTGACACTGGGCATATCCACAACGTGGTGTAACCATCACCACCATCTGGTTCCAGAACACTTTCATACTCCCGCAAATGGAAACTCTGTGCCCATGAAGTACTCACGCCTTAGGCCGCTTTCCCCCAACCCTTGGCAACCACTAATCTGTTTTCTGTCTCCATAGATTTGCTTACACTGGATACTTCTTGTGAATGGAATCACAAGAGTGATGTGAGTTTTTTAAAAAAAAATTTAAATGTTTATTTATTGTTGAGAGAGAGACAGAGCGTGAGCCGGGGAGGGGCAGAGAGAGAAGGAGACACAGAATCCGAAGCAGGCTGCAGGCTCTAAGCTGTCAGCACAGACATCACGGGGCTCGAACCCATGAACCATGAGATCATGACATCAGCAGAAGTCAGACGCTTAATTGACTGAGCCCCCAAGGTGCCCTGAAACACTTCTTTTTTAATGTAGCAGTTAGCCAAGCTCTATCTTACTCCATGAGAACCTTCCCTTGATGGTCAGAGGTCTGGGGGGGTGTCTGGGCGCTGACAGCCTGAGCTGACCCTGAAGCAGAGGTGGGGAGGCTGGGCGGCAGAGTGAGCGTGTGAGTTCTCCAGGCATCTCTCTCAGGGGAGTGAGGGTGCAGCCTCAGCCAGAGTGGGGGGGGGCTGTTTGCTGCCACCTTTTCCACCTTCCATCCACCTCCAGACATCCAGACAGCATCCTTCCCCACCACACTCCGCTGTCCCACAACCAAGAGCTCCCCACTTTCTGATCAAGGTTAACTGTCCAGTCCACAGACGCCCCACTGACCCACCCGTCCCCACCTTTTCTTCCTGCCACCTACTTGTCACGTGGCCCTCCGCTCGAAAGTCACCTCCTTGGGGAGCCTTCCTGACCACCCTGGCCCAACGGCCCCTGTCTCTCTCTCTCATCTCCCTGTTTATTTCTTCACCCCCTTGCTCGTTATGCCCAGTTGACTTGTTTATAGATTCATCCACTTCCTCGCTGGCTTTTCCCCACAGGAACATCGGCTGCAGGGAGCAGTTTCCCCTCCTGCCCTCCTCACAGGAGTCTCCCCACCCCTGGCACACTGAAGGCCCACAATCAGTGATGGCGAAACACATTGATGTCAGCATCTCTACTGCCGCCTTCCCTGGAGCTTATATAAATGTTCAAGTCCCTCTCCCGCTGTAAATACTCGAGTACATACAGTCCTTCTTGCCCTGCAACCCGATCACACTCAACTTTTCTGGCTCAGAACTGTCTACACTTGCTATTTCTATACAACTGCCCTGACCCGCTACGGTGCGCTCCCTTCTTGCAGCACCCCGTGGCAATTCTCTGGGCAAGGGCCCCAAATGGTGACTCTTGGACCTTGATCTTCAGCCCAGAGTCTGCTCCTGAACTTCATAACTACATGTCCAACTCCCTCCTAGATAGTTGCACAAGGCGATTAAGGAAGGCTTTCAAGAGACGATGATGCCACAGAAAGAGCGGCTCGAGGGCATCATGCCTGGGTCCTGGCACATGCACCCCGCAAGTCTCTCTCCTCCACCTGATGTGACCTGACATGACAACCTGAGACCCAGACCTGAGCACGGAGCCTGGCACATAGTAGGCACTCAGTGAATGTTTCTGGAACTGAACCGAAGAGTCACAAATGGCCGGCTGGCCTCTCACCGCATTCCTGTAGCTCCCCGGCAGACCCCAGTTTCCCTGGTGGTGAGTAGGGCAGGCTGCAGCACCAGCACCCCCTTCTCATGCACCCACTGTGCCGAGGAAGGTTAGTGGTTTTGAAATCAAAGTCAGCTGCAGCCTCAATTCAAAGGAGAACATGGCTAGCTGGAAAGACGTTTTATGTAAGAAAGAGGAAAAAATAGTTCCTCCCCCCTGGGGCCTGTGCCACAGTGTGGTTTTGGTGTCAGCTATTACCCAGATGCTCCCAACCTACATCTAAGCATGAGGCACCATCACGGGACACTAATGGATTTTCTATTAAATATCAGAATCTTCAAGGAGGAAAAACTGGGGCAGGGAGAGCGCTGGGAGCTAATTGTCAAGAAGCCCTTGGTTGTCCTGAGGCGGTCTTTCCCAGGCATTTGCTCTCAGTTTTTGGAGGTGCTTGGTGAGCTCTAACCAGAACCCACTGCTCCCCCTTGCCAGAAAACTCATCATGGCTGGCCTGAGCGGCCAGTCACATCTCCCCCCCCCCCCCCCCCCCCGTCACCACCCTGGCCCTGCTTTGTGGCCAGGTCTGCATGTCCACCCTGACCTTCTGAGGGTTCTGACCATGCCCCCTTCCAACTCTCCAGGGACTGGATGGAGTCTGAGACAGCCCTTTCAGGCCATCTGGAATTCTAGCAGACATTACTAGTTGCTATGGTCTGAAAGATGGTGCACCCCTCACCCCACCCCCGACTCATATGTTGATAACTTAACTTCCAAAGTGATGGTATGAGAAGGTGGGCCCTTTGGGAGGTAATTAGGTCATGAGGGTGGGGTGCTTGTGGGTGGGATTAGTGCCTTTATGAAAGATGCCCCAGAGAGTTCCCAGCTCCTTCTCTCTTGTGAGGACAAGAGAAACCCGCAACCCAGGAGGGAGCCCTCACTCCTTCACGCTGGCACCCTCACTTTGGACTTCTGGCCTCCAGAACTGTGAAAAATAAATCCTTGTAGTTTCTAAGCCACCCAGTCTATGGTATTCTGTTACAGCAGCCGGAATGGATTAGGGCACAAGGGCTCACCAGTATTTTCTAGCTCTCCTCCCTGGATGTGCAGAAGACTACATTTCCCAGCATTCTTTGGGAGCAGCAATGTGACTAGTTCTGGCCAATGAGGATTGACTGCAGGTGCAGTAGTTTGCTTTTTGAAGTCCTTAAGAGCTGATGCACAATTTTCCATGTTCTTTTCCTCTTCTAGAGAAAATCCTGAAGCTTCACATTGAGATGGAGGCATCTTGGAATATTGAGGGCCTTGTGTAGAGGCCAGCCACCCTGGAGTGTCACCTGGACTTTTAGAGGACTTTGTGTGGATGAAAAATAAATCTGTGGGGGTGTGCAAAGGCATCAAGATGTTTGATACGACAGCAGAGCCTATTCTGGGGATAGAAAGGACGTCACATCTTTTGAGGAGCTGGACACTGGTGACCCACAGAGGCCAGAACTAAGTGTCGTGTGTGTGAGAGAGTGACTGCATATACTTGGCTACAGAGGCTGGCCTGCTCAGGGGCCTGGGCTGAAAGGCTCAAGCTAGGGTCCTGCCCAGACAGAGGGTCATACCAGGGTACATGGTGGAGGTGAGGCTCCTGAGGGCATCAGTTTAGGAGAGAGGACTGGACCAAGCTTGGGCACTGGAGAAGGCCAGGTGAATGGAGGTCTGATACTGGGCAGTGGGCTGGGAGCCATTTCTGTGACAGCCAAATGCAAGCAGGGCTTCCTAGCCCTCTGCCCCCCAAAACCTCATGGCTGAGCTCTGCCAAGAGGAGGGATGAGCAGTGCCCTTTCCATGGAGGACAAGGAAAGGTGTCCCAGTCATCAAACTGAGTTTCCAGGGTGTGGGGTTCGGCATCCACATCTGAAGGCCCTGGAGAACAGCTGGAAGGGGGATGGCCTGAGATAGTTGCTGCACGGAGACCTTGCCCGTGGCCCCAAGTAGAAATGACCATACTCGTCAGCCTCTTCCTCCGTGACTGTCATACCCCAGGTTTCTTGGGTTTGCCTGGATTTGTCCAGGAAAGGGTCAGGTTTCTGCAAATCAGGAATTGGTTGGGATTCTGGCCCGAGGCCAACTCCATCCTCAGACCTTTCTTTCCAGCCCTGCGTCTCCACCTCTCCTGGTGGCCACCTCTTGCTTTCTTTAGTGACTCAGACCTTGGGCTCCTCTCGTGGCCTTGCCGGGCTCTCATCTCAGTCCTCACGGGAGCCCTAACTTCCCACCTGCCACCCCTCAGGGCCCGTTCATGCCAAAGTCTGAGAGGAAATGCCTTTGGACGGTTGGGGGACATGAGCCAGGGCCTCCTGTCACCAGCTAGCCAGCCAGCCTGCTGTGTAAGGCAGGGTTGGATCCCAGTTTTGTGCTATTATCTGAATGTTCGTATTCCTCCTAAATCCATATATTAAAATCCCAAGCCCCAAAGATGATGGTATTAGGAGGTGGGGCCTCTGGGAGGTGCTTAGGTCAGCAGGTAGAGCCCTTATGAATGGGATCAGTGTGCTTAGAAAAGAAACCCCAGCGAGCTCCCCTGCCCATCACCACATGAGGACACAGTGAGAATGCATCAGCTATGACCCAGCAAGTGACTCTCACCAGACACTGAATCTGCTGGTGTGCTGAGATCCTCTACTTCCAGCCTCCAGAATGGTGAGAAATTAATTCCTTTTGTTTATGAGCCTCCTGGCCTCTGGTATTTTGTTACAGCAGCCGCAAAAGACTAAGACACTATGTTAGTAATAGGGGCAGTGGAAGGAATGATCCACTAGTGCAGGATGTGGATGAAAGTCACAAGTATAATGGTGAGTACAAGAAGCTCAGCACCAAAAGGTACATCAAGTTCATCCATTAACAGCAAGTTCATCCATTAACAGCAAGTTCATCCATTAACCGCAAGTTCACAAACAGGCAAAAGCCGTCTATAATGACGGAGTTCAAAATATCAGCTACTTCTTTATGAGGTGGATAGACAGAAAGGGGCACAGGGGAATTTTTTTGGGGGGGAGGAATCATTGTTTTCTACATTCTATCATTATCTATCTTCTGTTGATCTACATGTAAAATGTGTTGATCTGTACACTTGATGTACACCTATGCATCTCAAAAGAGAAAAGCAATGTCTACGAAACAACTGAACAGGAATTAACAAAATTATGGGGCGCCTGGGTGGCTCAGTCGCTTAAGCGTCCGACCCTTGGCTTAGGTCATGGTTCATGAGTTCGAGCCCCGCATTGGGCTTGGTGCTGACAGTGTGGAGCCTGCTTGGGATTCTCTTTCTCCCTCTCTCTTTGTCCCTCCCCCACTCGTTCTTTCTGTCTCTCTCAAAAATAAGTAAATAAACTTAAAAAAAAAGATTAAAAATTACAAATTTAGGTACAGGGCCTTGAAGCTTGAATGTCATTATATTTCTGGTAAATATGTCTCTGGACGATTCCTCAGCTCCAGGCTGTGGGAGCCTCAAGTTCCAGACCCACACCAGGCCTCTTCCCCGCCCTCAGGGTACCCGCCCCCCCTCCTCACCCCTCACCCCGCGAGCCTCCTACCTTGCGGCTGAACTCCTGGGCCTTGCGCCTGCGCTCCCGGTGCACGGCGTTGGGGCGCTTGTGGCCCGCCAGGCGCAGCAGCTCACGGCCCAGGGAGGGGCCTCTGCCGGGGTGCAGTGGCCCCAGGGCTGCGGTCTGGGACCTGCGGCCGGATCCCGAGGCTGGGCAGCCGTCGGGGCCCGGGAGCACGCCGAGGCTGGGCGGCACGCGCGGGCAGCGCCGGGCCAGGCGCACGAGGTGCTCGCGGCTCAGGCCGCCCACCGCCAGTCCCTCCACCTCCAGGATCTGGTCCCCGGGCCGCAGACCCCCGGCGTGTGCGCTGCTCCCTTCTGTCACCTCCAGGACGAAGCAGGGGCCGGAGCCGCCCAGCCGGAAGCCAAAGTCTTCGGGCCAGCCCTGGTTGGTGGTCGGCATGGCAGCGCTGGCGGTGCGGCTGGAGAGGGAGAGAGATCGCGCGGGGTATTCCTTGCAGCCCTGCAGGCCGCGTGGAGGCCCAGGAGACGTGCCAATCTGGGCCTCCACTTCTCTCTGCCTCCTACGTGGAGGATTAATTCTTAACGTAGTGTCTGAATTCCTGGATCCAGCTGTGCCTGAAATTCACCAACTTCCATGTGACAAAAGGACTTACCAGGGACATGAGCTCACAAATTCCCACTGACTTTGGCGGGTACTTGCCCTTTGAATTGTAGGACTCTCCTATTTGACTTCCTCGGGGAAGGAAGCATGGTATGGCTGATTTGGAGGTCTCTGGGCTCCTGGCTGTAGGAGAGACTCAGGGGGAAGGGGTGCCTCTGTCCTCCAAAAGAGGCCAGATTGTAGGTGCTGGTGAGGTGGGTTGGGGCCACCAACATGTGAAAATTAATCATGGGAGGGGCGCCTGGGTGGCTTAGTCGGTTAAGCGTCCGACTTTCGCTTAGGTCATGATCTCGCTGTTCGTGGGTTCGAGCCCCGCGTCGGGCTCTGTGCTGACTGCCAGCTCAGAGCCTGGAGCCTGTTTCAGTCTGTGACTCCCTCTCTCTCTGACCCTCCCTTGCTCACGCTGTCTCTCTCTCTCTCTCTCCTAGAAATAAATAAAACATTAAAAAAAAAAAAGAAAATTAATCATGGGAAACCTCACTAAAAGGGAGTCAGGCGGCCAGAAGGGGGAGCCATAATAATCTACCTCAATTACAGGAAGAATTCTCTATTACAAACCCCAACAGAGGGATCATCAAACAGAAAAGAATCAGCCAGCACAAGCCCAACGGGAAAAGATGTGCGTTTCCTCTCTTACAAGAAAAGGACCAGGCAGCGACGCGGCCAATGAGGAACCGCCTTCACCCAGTGCTTTTTCCAATGGACCTTCCTTCAAAACTATCCCTGCCGACTTCCCCCTCTTTCTCTGTAAAATAGTTCCCCTCCTTTGTTTGGTAGACTAGCGATGATTTTTGCCATAGCTTGCTTGTCCTGAATTGCCCTTCCCTATCATTCTTGAGTTAACCCATTTTTGCTGGAAAAACAATTTTTATTTTTAAGGTTAACAAACACAGCCTGGAGAGGAGAGGGGGACTGTCCTGGGTAGAACAATCTATGTGTGCTCCCCTATGTCTGTTTAGAGCAGGGATTGCTTACAGGAGCCTAGGAACAGCCTCTGAAGTCGTAGGCAGTACGTGGTTTGGAGGCTCAGTTTTCTGGGGGGAAGTCCTCAGTTCCAAGGACTTCCTGACTCTGGCTTCAAAGAATCCTCCACAGATGCTTGGAGCCCCCCTGCGTGGAGTCAGCCTCCCTCTTCCAGGGCACCTGGACACCTCTTTGAGGCGGGGGAGTTGGAGGGGGGAGACCCAGGGTTCCAACAGCATCAGGGGCCAGGAAGAAAGGGTCTTGAGGGACAACCAGTGAGAATGTGTCTCATCTGGCCACCAGAGGACATGGTGTGAGCACTCCTCACCCTGGGTGTGGCTGAGGCTGTCACCCCCCAAGACTGGCTGGCTTACTCCCAACCCCCTCCTCTGGGGGACCTTGTCCTCCTCTGCCATCCTGTTCTGGGGTCTCAGGGACACTTACTCCATCGCTTGGTGGCAGCTCCAGACTCTTGGGTCCACCAAGCCCAGGTTGGGTGGGGGCACCACCATGTCTTAGAGGAGCCTGAGGTCAGTTCTTCTACCACCAGGGAGGCAGTCAGCTCCCCCACAATCAAAGGGCTGGCTGGAAGCTCTGAAGCTGGGGCTGGGGGCCATGTCACTCCTCCACCACCCTCCCCCCCACGAGCACACCTGTTCTGGCCAGCACTTGACGCAAGGCTGCCTACCAGAGGCCAGAGCAGGTAATACCTAACACCACCACACATGACCTGGGGAGCCCACAGAGCCACAGGAGCTGAAAGCCACGCAGACCTCACAGGGCTTTTGCACTATGTCAAGCCCTCCTATTTGTCCCGAGCCCTGCAGAGTGACTCAAGCCCTCTCCCACCCACCCCAAGCTCCTGGTCTGGGTGGCTCTCTGCTCTCTCACCTTCCCCTAGAAACAGGAATCCAGGCTCCTGGCAGGGCTGACGGGCTATCTCGGGGCATCAGAGGGAGGTGTCCCAGGGCTGCCCATCCCAGAATGCTGGGTGCTGACCCCCGGCGCCCCAGGTTTGCTCACCTTCCTCACTGGTGATTTCAGTGGACAGAGCGGGGACAGAGCACAGGGCTTGTGGAATGCCTGGGAACACCTGTATGTGGCCAGCCCTCTCCTGCTCAGGGCCTTGGCGTCAGTTACTGATGCGCCCGAGGTGACAGCTGAAGTTTCTAAGGCAAAGTGATCCTCTGAGTAATCTGAGAAGGCCCCAGTCACAAGGCAGGCCAGCAGGATGGCTGGACGGCTTGGCCCGGGCCCAGAGTGCCCGGGCCCTGCTGCGTGGTCCTGGGGGCAAGCAACGACGTTCAGACAGGAGTGAAGGCTGGCGGGAGCTGGGCCGTGGGCTGGGTCCCCCCGTGAGGTCATGGGGCTTGGTGGGTGGGCCAAGAGGGCTCCTCCAGGCTGGTTTGAGGTGATAAGGAATCACTCAGTCCAGTGACAGCAGAGGAGAGTGACGAGACTCAGTAGGGCATGGGGACCCAGTCTCCATGGGGAACATCACCCCAACAGCCAGATTTATCATCATCGGAAGAGGACGGCCAGGTCAGGAAAAAAGGTTTGGATGGTGAAAGATGCTCACCTAAGTAATTCTGGAAATGAATGGAGTCCTCAGTAAAACTAAAGGCAAAGGAAGTGCACATCGCTCCTCGCTGGGGTGCAGGTTAACAACTGTGAAATCACCCACATGCTTGCTGGACTCGAACAACTAGGTAACTGGATTGTGTGGGCCAGGTTTCTCTCTGGAATAGTGGGAGGTCACAAACAAGCAAAAGGGAGAGCTAGAATAATACACATGGCACCAGGTTAGAGTGGGGAACATTAGCGTGAACTCGTGTTTGGCTTATTATAGCTGCAGATGGGCACATACAGGAATATTTACTGGGGTGCCTGGGGGCTCAGTCAGTTAAGTGTCTGACTTTGGCTCAGGTCATGAGCCATGGTTTGTGGGTTTGTGGGTTCGAGCCCCACGTCGTGCTCTGTGCTGACAGCTCCACACCTGGAGCCTGCTTCGGATTCTGTGTCTCCTCTTTCTTTGCCCCTCCCCCACTCACACTCTGTCTCTCTCTCTCAAAAATAAATAAACATTAAAAAAATTTTTTTAAACTGGAGGGGGCTAAGGAGCCCTGATGACTAGGTGCAATGCAGGATCCTGGGACAGAGAAAGGACATTAAGTAAAAACTAAGGAATCAGAACTAACTAATGATAATGGATCAATATTGGTTCATTAGTTGTGACAAAGGTACCATAGGAACGTAAGATGCCAGCGATAGGAGACATTGGGTGTGAGGCAACAGGGGACTTTGTACTACCTTCATGCTTTTCTGCACAGCTAACAATATTCTAAAATTAAATTCCTATTATTGAAACCTTTTCTCAGGATATGGGGGATGGGGATCAGCCAGATTGGCCGATACCCTTCACGGGTCATCGTGATGGAGCTGGATGCCCTCCAGGGTTTGTTTGCCCCAAGGTGTTCCGGGTTACTGTGTGTGCACATGTGGGCAGGCACGTGGGGGGGAGGGACAGATGTGTCTATTTGTGTTCTCTAGTGTCACTTACATTACAAACTCCGCTAAGGAGATGGCAGTATCTCCTCGTTGGAAAAAAAACAAAAAGCAAAAACTTGGAGCGAAGCTGCGTCCCCAGAGCACGGTAGGAGAGTGACGGATGGTATCGTAGAGCACGTCCTCGAGCACAGCTCCAAATGCTTGACAGGCTGCCTCATTGTTGGGCTGCATGGTAATTACACACAAACTGTGACAGTCACGTGGGTGACTTTGCTTAGCACGCTCTTTTGTCTTCTTGATTAACCAAGTGATGTTTCTCTAGATGGTAAGAAAATGGAGTCACATGGCCCTGCTGATGGGAATGTAAAAGGGTACAACACTGCTTGATGGTTTCTTTCTTTTTTTAAATATTTGTTTATTTTTGAGAGAGAGAGAGGACGCGATAGAGAGAACAGGGAGGGGCAGAGAAGGGGAGAGAGAATCCTCTGTGCTGTCTGCACAGAGTCTGACCCAGGGCTGGACCTCATGACCTGTGAGATCATGGCCTGAGCTGAAACCAAGACTTGGAGGCTTAACCGAGTGAGCTACCCAGGCGCCCTGGTGGGTTTCTCAAAAAGCTAAACATGCACTTACCATACAAACCCTCCATCCCACTCCTGGGTATATTTATGTGCAAGAGAAATGACAGCATATGCCCACATGAGGACCTGGATGTGACTGTTTATAGCAGCACTATTCACAATAGCCCCAAACTGGAGACAATTTATACGTCTATCTATTGGAAAACAGATAAACAGACTGTGGTCCATCCATGCAATGAAATGTGACTCTAATAATAGGAAATGAATTACTGATCCATATAACATGGGTGAGCTTCAAAGACAACATGCTAAGTGAGAGAAGCTGGAAACAGAAGGCTCTGTGATTCTGTTTATGTTAAATTCTGTAACACACACACAGATCTGTAACATCAAAAACCAGACCAGTGATTTCTGGGCCGAGGTAGAGGCAAGGATGAATTGCAAAGGACCTTGAGAAAACGTGTACGCTTTATGTGTACACAATATGCTGTGTGCCCCTCAACAAAGCTGACTTTTAAAAACTTGAATCACTTGAGGGCTATACTCCTAAATCTTGTAACTTAAAGGAGCTGGGGAAAGTGACGCGTAAGGAGCCAGACCCAATCACGGGCCAGAATTTTCATATATATATATTTTTAATCTCATTTGCTTGTCATGACTCTCCAGCAAACTCAGAATGGCTACCTCCAGTTTAGAAAGGAGAGACTGGAGCTTCACAGAGATGAGGGGACTTGTCACAGCTTGACGCTCCCCAGTCTCCACTTCCCGTCAGTCCTTGGGAAGACTTGGAAATCCAGGACTCTGGGATCAACCACGGAAGGACGATGTGGTCCAAGCCTGGCTCCATGCTCCATGTTCTACCTTCTTTAAAACTATCCAGGATGAATCAAAAGAACATCCCCTGGTATTTCCCACCCCAGTCTCAGGAGGTCCAGCCAAGCTGTGGGCTTCCTGGTGGTGGGAGAGGTGTTCACAGGTTTGGAAAAAGAGACTCCAGGAGACCCTTGGTGGGGGTGTGTGCAGCTGAGAAGGGTTGGCATCCTTGATTCCTCTGTTTATTTTACATGCCAAACCCAAACACCAGCACAGGCTATGGACTCTACCTTCTACTTTCAAATTAGAACCAGAACCCACCTGCTTTCTCCACTTCACTGTCACCACCCTGGTCCAAGCTGCCGTCATGCCTCTCTCAGACTGGTTCCTCAGCCTCCTCCCTGGTCTTCCCTTGCCCCCTGCAGTCAACATAGAAACCAGAAGGATCTGTTAAATCCAAAGTCGGATCCTGTCATTCCTCTGCTCAGAACACAGCCCATCACTTAAGTCTTCACCTGCCCAGCCAGGTCCCCTGCACCTCTCTGACTTCTTGCACACACCAGGCATGTTCCCAAGCTTGGGCCTTTGCACTAGCTCTTCCCTCCAACTAGATTATTCTGTCCACATGCATGCATATACCCACCCCCAAATCTCTTCATATGTCTCCTGTTCCATGAGCCCTCCCCTTCTTTCCCCTTTCTCCTTTCTGCTTCTCCATAACACTTCTCACCATCCACCGTAACATGTACCTTGCTGATTTATCTTGTTTTTTCTTTTTATCTTAGAGAGAGAGAGCAAAGGAGAGGGGTAGACAGGGGAGAGAGAGAGAGAGAGGGAGAGAGAGAGAATCCTAAGTAGTCTCCATGCTTAGGGTGGAGCCTGATGCGGGATTAGATTCCACGATTCTGGGATCATGACCCGAGCCGAAATCAAGAGTTGGACGCTCAACTGACTGAGTCATCTAGGCACCCCCGATTTGTGTTTCATGTCTGTTCCCACCCATTAGAATGTAAGCCCCAGGAGGGCAGGGGTGTCTGTTGATCATGGCTGTATCTGTGGCACCTAGAACAGTGCTTGGTGCATAGTGGGTGCTCAATATTTATAAAAGGAGTAAGTACATTAATAAACCCTACCCTAAGGTCTCATCCCTCCAACAAAAGGAAGTACATTCTCCTCCCAAGGCTGCCCTAAGTGATCTTAAGGGAATCTCACGGAAGGCCTCCAGTGTGGCACATGGTAAGCATTACTATGTGATTATTATTATATTCACAAGTATTACATCCTTCCGACAATTCACTTGTGTTCCCAAAAGCTACAAATCATCTTTTTAAATGGAAATCCTTTTCTTTTGTTTATTTATTTATTTTGAGAGAGAGAGAAAGAGAGAGAGAGAGAGAGAGAGAATCCCAAGCAGGCTCTGTGCTGTCAGTGCAGAGCCTGATGGGGGGCTTGAACCCATGAACTTAGAGGCCATGACCTGAGCTGAAGCCAAGGGTTGGATCTTAACTGGATGAGCCACTCAGGTGCTCCCAAACCATCTTTTAAAAAATAAAACTTTTATTTTATTTTGTATTTTAAAGTTTATTTGTCGATTTTGAGAGAGACAGACAGAGTGTGAGCAGAGGAGGGGCAGAGAGAGAGAAAATCTCAAGCATGCTCTGCGCTGAGAGTGCAAGGCTTGACCTCATGAAACTGAGACCATGACCTGAGCTGACATCAGGAGTTGAACGCTCAACCAACTGAGCCACCCAGGAGCTCCAAAATAAACTTTTCTTTTTGAGTGGTTTTAGAGTCACACAAAGATTTCAATGACAGTACAGAGTTTTCATATACCCTTCATCCAATGTCCCCTTTTGCTGACATCTTATATTACCAGGGTACCTCTGTCATGATTAACGAACTAATACTGATTCATTATTATTAACTAACTCAGAGTTTCTTAGTTTTACCTAATGTCCTTCTACTCTTATTCTTGTTCTTCCCTCTCTCCTCCTCTTCTCTTTCTCTTTCTCTTTTTTTAATGCTTATTTATTTATTTTTGGGGGGGGGAGGGGAGAGAAGGGGAAGAGAAAAAGAGGGAGAGAGAGAATCCCAAGCAGACTTTGTGTGGTCAGCACAGAGCCTGATATGGGGCTTGAACTCATGAACCACTAGATTATGACTTGAGCTGAAGTCGGATGTCCAACCTACTGAACCACCCAGGCGCTCCTTCTAAGACTTTTAATAAATTGCATACAGTGAGGGTCTCTCTTTGTGCTATAACTGCCCATGGATTTTGACAAAGGCATGGTGGCATGTGTCCACCATTACAGTATCACGGCCCCAGAATATCTCCTGTGCCTCATCTACTCAACCTCTCTGCTTTCCCGGTCCTCTGGCAGCCACTGCTCTCTTCACTATTTCTGTAGTTTTGCCTTTTCTAGATTGTCACATAAATGGAATCATATCAAATGTAGGCTTGCAGACTGACTTTTTTTTTTTCACTTAGCAATATTCAATCATGTTTGTGTGTCTTGATGGCCCATTTCTCTTTTTTTTTTTTTTTTGTATCATTCCATTGTATGGATGTACCACAATTTCTTAATCTATTCACCTATTAAAGGACATCTTGGAGGGAAGGAAAAAGTTAGTTACAAACTGAGAGGGAACCAAAACATTAAGGAACTCTTAAATACAGAGAACACACTGAGGGTTGATTGGGGTTGGGGAGGGGGGAAATGGCAGATGGACATTGAGGAGGGCATCTGCTGGGATGAGCATTGGGTGTTGTATGTAAACAATGAATCCTGGAATCTGCTCCCAAAGCCAAGAGCACACTGTATACTCTGTATGTTAACTAACTTGACAATAAATTATATTTTTTTAAAAAAAGGACATTTACTTGCTTTCTGGTTTTGGTAATTATGAATAAACCACAGACATGTTTTAGGGCACACATAACTACTTTCCAATCAGTCAAGTAAATACATGGTACAATTGGTGCATAATTACACTAAGACAAAAATTAGAATTCTCAACTGTATCCACAGTGGTTGCACCATTTTGCATCCTGCCAGCAATGAATGAGGCTTCCTGTTGCTCCATATCCTTGTAGGCAATTGGTGTTGTAAAGATTATTTTGGATTTTAGTCCTAATGGGTATGTAGTGGTATCTCACTGATGTTTTATTTTTTTTCCGAGTGTTAAATGATGTTGAGCATCTTTCCATATACATATTTGCCATTTGTAGAACTGCTTTGGTGAGGTATTGGTTCAGATATTTTGTCCATTAAAATTTTTGTTTGTAACTGTTGAGCGGTTTTCTTTTTGTTTATTTATTTATTTTGAGAGAGAGAGAGAGAAAGAGAGAGAGACGGCATAAACAGGAGAAAGGGGAGAGACAGAGGAGAGAGAAAATCCCAAGCAGGCTCTTGGCTGTCAGTGCAGAGCCCGATGGTGGGCTCGAACCCATGAACCATGAGATCATGACCTGAACTGAAATCAAGAGTCATAGTCTTAACCAACTGAGTCACACAGGCGCCTCTGTAATTGTTGAGTTTTAAGAGTTAAAGTTTTTTTAATGTTTATTTATTTTTGAGAGAGAGAGAGAGAGACAGAGCATGAGTGGGGAAGGGGTAGAGAGAGAGGGAGACACAGAATCCAAAGCAGGCCCCAGGCTTTGAGCTGCCAGCACAGAGCCTCATGGGGGGCTTGAACTCATGAACTGTGAGATCATGACCTGAGCTGAAGTTGGCTGCTTAACCAACTGAGCCACCCAGGTGCCCCAAGAGTTTTTGTGTGTGTGTGTTTTGGATCCAAATCCTTTATCTGATTTGTGATTGACAAATATTTTCTGCCAGTAGGCAACTTGTATCTTCATTCTTTTAATCGTGCTATTCACAGAGCAAAGTTTTTAAATTTGATAAAGTCCAGTTCATTAAATTTGAGTGAGGGCATTATGCTTTTGTTGTTGTTTCCAGAAACTCATCACCAAACCCAAGGTGGTATAGCTTTTCTTCTAATTTTTTTTCTTCTAGAAAATTCTAGAAAATATCCAGCCCAACCCTAGTGCCCTATTAAGACTACGTTGTAGTTGATCTGACTCTTCCATGAAAACAGGCTTTCCCCCCCTCCTTAAATAATCCACAGAAATATGACTGCAAACACCACAGAATGGATACTGACCGTATGGGCTGAATTTGTCCCCTCAAGTATATATGTTGAATTCCTAACCCAGAGCCTCAAAATGTGACTGTAACAGCAGATAAGGCCTTTCAAGAGGTGATGGAGTTAAGATAAGATTGTTAGGGTGGGACTTAATCCAACATGACTTCTGTCCCCATGGTAAAAGGAAATTTGGCCACAAAGAGGCTTCAGGGATGTGCATTGACAGGAAAGACTTTGTGAGGACACAGCAAGCAGGTGGCCATCTACAAGCCTCAGGGGAAACCAACTCTGCCGACACCTTGATCTCAGACTTCTAGCCTCCAAAACTGAGAGAAAATAAGTGTCTATTGTTTAAGCCTCCCAGCCCATGGTATTTTACTCTGGCAGCCCTAGCGATGAATGGACTGCCACAGTGAAGTTTTATTAGAGTGTGATGCATTCGGGATGGGTTGAGAGCTGGGATATGTGGCCTTGGCCAAAGAGACCAAGGGAGGGCAGAAAGAGATTGATTGGGAAAACCCAGACACAAGTTTTCAGTTGACTGGTGTCCTTTCTTTGTGCCAAGTCTACCTGACATGCCCAGCAACTCTGGACAGAGCCGAATGAGTCCAAATCGGAAACTGATATCTTACAGTCATGCCATGTACTACTACCCAAAGCCTCTGAGTGTATCTTCACAGTGTCCTTGAGACCTCAGGTGACAAAGGCAGGGGAGTAGGTGACTGCCTGTTGGGAGAATGGAGGGGTTGGTCCAGATGATTGTCCATACCATACAAGGGCTAAAGTTGACCAATGGCATAATGGCATTTTGAGGCCATTTGGATGGGTTGCCATGGGGCCATGCTATGGCTTTCATCAACAACTTGGATAGTGTACTGGTCAAGGTGAATACTTGTAGCTGCTGTAACATAAGAACCTCCAATCTCCATAGCTTAACATAATAAAATTTCATGTGTCACCTATATCACAGTCCAGCATGGGTTGGATGGCTCTCCTGGGTTGGGGGGAGGACGTCCTCTGGGAAAAGACATAGGGTTCTTGAGCCTTCCATCTTGTATACACCTATAAATATGTGGTTGCTTCTCCAGAGGTCACTGCAGAAGGGAAGGAGATTGCCAGAGGATTGTTGGAGAACGTTTTAGACGTCCAGTCTAGAAGCGACCTATGTTTCTTCTGTCCACTTTTCCAATACCCAGAACAAATGTCCAAGGAACTTGAAAGATGTAGTCTTTTCCTGTGCCCGGGGAGAGGAAGCAGTGCGGTAAACATCTGGCTTTGTCTCTACCACAGATAAAGACACAGGTTTTCCTACTCAGCTTGCAACTATTGGGATGCTGGGGAAGATGGTGGGTGGGGACGCAGTCTCCTCAGTCAGGGATGCTGGTTGTGACAGCCATTTCCATCTAGCAAGACAGGGGGAGGGTTGGCTTAGCGATAAACAGGGCAAGAGTTGGGGACTTTCCTGACCATGGGTCTGGGTGAATTAAGGAGGGAGCTTGCCGGGAGTGCTCCTGAAAGAAGGCAACAGTGTGATGAGCAGCATTTGGGTAGTAAATCCCACTGGCGTGCTACTGGAAGTGTTAGCAAGACAATAGTGATGAACAAAGTGGCCACCGTGTCTGTGTCCAGGCGGGCCTGACTCTCTGCACAGCCCTCGTCACAGGTCTTCTGCCTGAAGTTGCGTATGGAACTGGTCTGTGAGCCACGTGCCCGTGGGAGCCTCTCCCAGCACAGAAATGAGATCAGCCTATGGGAGCACCTCATCTGTCTTATGCTCATTTCCCTTTTGTCCTGTTTCCCCTCTACTCACATTAAAGCTATTGTATCTTGTTTTGTGTGTCTCCAGTCCTTCCCGGAATGAAACGGGGATATACATAAATGTGGTGGAGAAGTCTTTGAATTGAGAAGTTGCTTTCTTCTTCCTTGTGTCCACAGCTCTTCCCCCAATCATCAAGGTCCTCGGTGGGGGAAGGGGCTTGTGAAAGGGCAGGAGGGGTGGGCAGGGGGAGACTGAACCCTGAAAGAAGCACTCTTCTATTTTTCAGCCTTCTAAGTAGACTACAGTGTGTCTTTCAAAAAGACAGATGTCTGCAAGTCAAACTAATTTTTTGGTGTCAAGTTGGGGATTTTGGAAAGGAAAAAATATTGCAAAACTTAAGATTTACCCCATAAACGACAGAGTGGGACTGCTTGCACTAGGGACTAAGAGCGTCTTTCACACCCAAAAGAAGTAAGAGTTTGAGCAGTGGGCAAAGAGGGGAGGCTCTGAGGAGCAGACTTGCTGCCCCGTTGGAACCTGGGTCACGGGAGCCCCACTAAGTCCACTTATGGGAAAATGAAGAAGGTTGCATTCAGCACAGTTGGCTTTGAACTCATATCAGCTGCACAAGACCCTTCTTGGGGCCCCACCCGAGTCTTGGGAGCACCATGGGAGTGAGACCATCAGGGTGATGAGTACCAGCTGCTGTAACAAACCACCTATTCGTATGTGTGACAACAAATTGTGTGTCCCAGACGCCTCTCCCTCTGGTTCCCTTCCTTCGGACTAGTGTCCCGAACCAGTCTGACACTGCAGGCTCAGGGGTCCCCCTGCCCCAGGATGTAGACTTTGCAAGCTGCCCATCCTGCTGATTTTGGAGCTCCTGGCCAGTGATGCACCAGCTGTAGCAGGCCCTGAAGACGGTTGCCCTGGCAGCTCACTGGCCCAGAAGGGCCATCAGAACCTGGTGGGCTATTTCACTGTCAGTACTGAAGGCAGGATAAGGGTCTCTCCAGGGACATCTCATGGAGCCTGTGGGATGCTTACTCCAGGCCCCGCGATGGGCCTCCCCTTTTCCGGCCTCCCTGGAGAGATTAGCCAGCACTTCCTCGATTTGGCTTCCATGGCGGCGTTCTTTCCTCATTCTCAAGTTAGGTTGACCACCCTCACTTGGCCTTCTTTGCCAGCTCCTCCTTTTCTTCCGGCCCGTGATGCTGGAGAGCCTCTGCCCTGTCTCCCTTTACACCTTTTTGCTCGTCCTGAGGAACTGCATCCGTTCCGGGTGACCTTGCATCACTGGTGACTGCAGCTTTGTGGCTAAAATTTCCTCCCCCTTCCTTTGAATATACATTTCCTTGAGTCTACACCAGGAGACGGCTGCCAGGAAGGAATTTTATTAATAGATTTGCCTTTGCGTCTGGGAAATGAAGGACATCCACCACACGCTCCTGCCGTGTCCCAAGCAGTCCATGTTTTCATGGTTGCACATTTTATTCATCCTGGGCTTCATTTAACTTGGGGGGGGGCAGTTTTGACATATCTCTCTCATTCCAGATAGAACTTATTGGATGCCCACTTACTGAGTTCCTACCCAGCATCCATGCCCCTTTCTAGTATTACCAGGTTTCCATCTGGAATCTTCCTCTCCTCTGAGCAGCAGCTTGCCTTTGGTGGAAATTGGTCCCCCTCGAAGCTTCGGCAGGGCCCTCACTTGACTCACCAAATGACACATTCCATTCTCCAGCCCTGTCCCTGCTTCAGGGGTGAGCCCACGACTCAAGTCTGACAGAGTGGATTTCAGTACCTCTACTCAGAATCCCAGGGTAAACCTCCCCATTCTCCTCTTGGAAATGAATGTGGAAGCGGGAAGCCCCACTGGGGGGCTGGCAGCCATCCCACCGCCGGGAGGAAAGCTGGTCTGGAGAATGAAGCTGTTACTTGGGTGGCAGAGTGAGGGGTGAAAAAACCCCTCTGTCCTTGATGATGCCATTGAGCTGCTGATTCAAACCGTTTCTGAAGCCTGCCCCATCTCTGAATATTTACGGTGGCAGAGGCCACGAAGTGTCTTGTTATTTAATCCAGTATGAGTCGGGCTATTACTCGTGACATAAAGAACCCTGATAATACCTCTCACTTTGTTCTTCTGTACTGATCATATTTGGTAACTATGATGCTAGTGGCCAAAATTCATTGACTGTGTTTTACATGTCTGCATTATCTTGTTTATCCTCCCAACAACCTGCTGAGATAGATTCTCTTATCCTTACTTTATAGAGGAGGAAACTGAGACTCAGAGAGGTGAAGTAACCGGCCTAAAACGACACAGCTAAGAGACGGATCCTGGGCTGGAACTCAGGAAGCCTGATTCCTGAGCTCATACTCTTATTTCCTACATGACTTCCCACCCAAGACTGTCATTTTGCATTTCTTCCTGGAATGACATTCATGTCTGTGCTTCTCAGAGCCCAGCGTCAGCCCTGATTCACTTGGGTATCCAGAGTGTTAGTAAGGACGTCCTGACACGGGACACTAACTGATATAGGCAGGCTAGGTCTGAGCATCCAGAAGGGGCCCTGCAGGGCCAGCCAAGACGGTCCTTGGCTTTGCTCAGGATAGAGATTAAACGCAAGCCGCGAGGAAGCAAGAGCAGGGTTTACTGAAGACATAGAGAGAGCAGATATAGACAGGGCATCTGGGAGACCCAGAAAGGAAAAGGGGCCTGAGTCTCATCTTTACTTGAGGACTGAGGTTTTTACTGAGGATGGTAGTCTGACATACGTGTCCTCTCAGGCATCCGGGAACCGGTCAGAACAAAGGCGCGCACTCAGGTGTCCTCCATAAGTCACTTATGCCCTGGAGCCAGGGGTCTTCCTATCAAGGGGTCTAGAGCCAGGGGTCTTCCTATCAAGGGGTCTGGACTCAGTGGTCTTGGAAAACATACATGATGCCACCTCACCCGGTCACTCCTTAGGTGTTATCTACTGTGCTGAAAGACTCCAAAGAAATCATTACCTCCTTGACCTTTATAAGGAGGATGTACATTATTGGTACTACAAGTCACGTAGAGGGCGGGGACGCAGGTCCTAGCAAGGACAGAAGCAGGAAAAGGAGCAAAAAAGCAGGTCTTTTAATGGGATCCCTTCAGTTTGCCATGAAGTGCCATTCATTTTTCCCCCAGCTCTGAGAGAGCATTCATAAGATTGTCCCTTGTCCTTCTCTACCCTCTTTCTGTGTGACATACAGATAAAACAGGCAGAGCACAAACTGCATACTTTATACAGAGACACCCTCCTCCATCAGGCCGCCTATAATTTCTTGCTCCTCTCTTCTCCAGGTTGTCAGGTGGCTTCTCTTTTCTGAAAATGTCCCAGAGGCTGTCCTGAGATGGCTCAGCTCCAACGCAATGTCCAGGGCTGGATGCTCCTGTTGCTCTGCACTAGCCAAGGGGTCCCCAGATTCTGAATGTGAGACTACTTCTCAGTCCCAACCAAGGTAGAAAACTAGAAGCTCTATGGAGAGGCATTAAGATGGCAGCTGAGGGAGGGGCTCCTGGGTGGCTTAGTTGGTTAAGCATCTGACTTTCGCTTAGGTCATGATCTCTCAGTTCGTGGGTTTGAGCCCCTCGTCGGGCTCTGTGCTGACAGCCAGCGCAGAGCCTGGTGCCTGTTTCAGTCTGTGACTCCCTCTCTCTCTGACCCTCCCCTGCTCACGCTGTCTCTCTCCCTCTCCTAGAAATAAATAAAACATAAAAAAAAAAAAAAGATGGTGGCTGAGGTGGTGGGGGCGCCTGGGTGGCTGAGTCTGTTGTGTTGGCTTCTGACTTCAGCTCAGGTCATGATCTTGCAGTTCATGGGTTCCAGCTTCGTGTCGGGTTCTGTGCTGACAGCTCAGAGCCTGGAGCCTGCTTCGGATTATGTGTCTCCCTCTCTCACTACCCCTCATCCGACTGTGCGCGCTCTCTCTCTTTCTCTCTCTCTCAAAAATGGACACACACAAACACACACACACACACACACACACACACACACACACACAACCAGTAGAAAAAAGATGGTGTCTGGAGACAGGATCTCCAAGATTTAGCCAATAAAAATAGAAGACATCCAGTTAAATTTGAATTTCATATAAATAAGAGATAAGTTTTGAGTGCAAATGTGCTTACACTCTTGTTTTCTGAGGGCTACCACAGCTGATGGGAACTGCAGTGCTGGTGACCAGAGTAACAGAACATTTGGGTAAGGGGAGCTGAGCAGTGTAACAGGTCAAGACCGATTCAGAAGTGATCAAGAAATTGAGGTTCTGCCCTGACAGTCCCCTTGGACTTTGTAGCCAAATATAGTGGCTCTAAGGGGTGTATTCAAGGTAGCAAAAGCCAAGTGGAAATTCAAAAGCATAAGCTACACTCTGTTCGAAGCTGGCTAATGGTAAAAGACATGGCCCCAGGGATTGGCCAGAGGACTCTGTGGTTCGGTGATGTCCAGTATATTGATTTCCTCTGGGTGGATGTCATCCTTTTCCTTGCACTCATGCAATGGATTTTTATTGAGCATCTGTTATGAGCTAGGCATTAAAATCACCCTGATACAACAGGGAGCCGATACAGACCCAATCCTTGCCTTCCAACAAAAATACCTGCGTTATGTCCCTTTTACAATTTTTCCTTTGTTTTCCTCCATTGTAAAATTCCTCCTGACCAATAAATCACTGGTTGTAAACAAGCCTTGTGGGCTATTTGTCTGTTGCAAGGGTAGCTATGAAGTCCTATATCCCATTTCCAAAGTATTGCCTTAGTCATTCCCTTGGGGACAAGAGATCATGGTGTAAAATGTGGTTGATCCTGTCAACCGATCTTGCAGCAGGTAAAAAACTGATACCACAGGTCCAGTTTCAGGGGCTGACAGGAGGGATTAGGAACGCTCCAAGGAGAAATTCTTTGCTGCATGTTTCATAGGTGCTACAGTCCTTCCTACCACATTTGATTTCAATTTTTGATTTTAGGCGTAAGTAGTGTCTTCTCCTGCGCTATTTATAGAATACAAGCATCAAGGTTCACGCTTGGAGGTTTTAAAAAACAGAGGGGAAAAAGTAAAATGTGGGAAATGCATGAGTTTCAGGAATGGACAAACCACTGAGAGATTTATCCCAGGAAAGTAATTCAACTGAAAAAAAAATAAAAGTTCTGAACAGGTTACTTGCAAAACAATAATATTAAAAAGTAGGAAATAATACAAATGTCTAATAATAAGATAATATTGAGGTCATTATATTGCATCTCTGATTAATAATTAAAATTGTCTAGATAGAGGAATAACACTTATGGTAAACTAAAAGAAGCATAATTCAAAAATTGTCTAGATGTTATGATTATCTATGTAACCCATTTAAATGAATATATAAAATTCATGTCTTATATGTTTATATAAAAACACAATAATAAAGTAGCAGTTAAGATGGTAAAATACAGCCTTTTTCTGTGCTGTTATTTATATATTTCTATGAAGTGTAAAATGGGTTCAAAAAGAAAAGTATGAGGTGGGGAAGAAAAGCTGAGTGACTATGTGTTTCTCTTAAGATTAGGATATTTTAAGTTGCAAGTTACAGAAGAGGTAACTCCACATGGTTTTAAAAAATAAAGGGGACTTTTGGTTCATCTGACAGGGAAGTCCAGATGTGATGTAAGCTTCAGGCACAGTTTGCTCAGGGCTCGGACTTCATTTCTCTGTGCCTCTCTCAGGTCTGCCCTCCCCAGTGTGTAGACTTTCTTTTGGACTGGCTTTCTTCATAGCCCCGAGATAAAGGAAGTGAAGGGACAGGCTTCCTCTTTAGTATCTTTATCCAATCTTGGGGAGAAGAGGCACCATGGCATGGGGACCCTAGCTTCATTCTAACTGGGTCATGGCATTCCAGAGGCTGGCTTTGGTTTTGAAAAATTATTATGATGAGGAGGATAGGATTGCCTTGATTGGCTGATACCAGTGAAGTCCACCTCCCCCTCCTCCCCAAGCTGGGGGTAGTTCAATCCAACGACAGCACATAGGGAGGTCAGTGGCTTACCTGGGGAGTAGGGAACCTCAGTGTCCATTCTATCACGTATGTGCAGGAGAGTGTCAAGAAAAGCACAAATGTGAGTTGGAAAGCAGCTGAGAATTTGATAAACACCTAGTTCTTTGGCTACACACTTTATGTGTCCTCCTTCCCTTCTGAAATTATCTCAGCCATCACAGGAGGAAATTCCAGATGAATTACAGATCAAAGTATAAATCAATTAGAATACTGGGGCATATATTTATGTGTGTATTTGTGTGTGTGTGTGTGTGTGTGTGTGTAATTTTGGAGTAAAGAATATCTTAAAAATTGTTTTTAATGTTTATTTTTGAGAGAGAAAGACAGAGACAGAGAGACAGATCATGAGAGGGGGAGGGGCAGATAGAGAGGGAGACGCAGAATCAGAAGTAGGCTCCAGGCTCTGAGCTGTCAGCACAGAGCCCCATGTGGGGCTTGAACCCACTAACCATGAGATCATGACCTGAGCCAAAGTCGGATGCTTAACCAACTGAGCCACTCAGGCGCCCCTAAGTAAGATCTTAAAATCTCTGTATAACAAAGACACTGATAACCAAGTTAACAGATATGTGACATATAGAAGAAAGTATTTGGAATTTACGTCAGAGATAAAGGATTAATATTCAGGATGTGATAGAGAACTTCTATTTCTTCCTTTTAGTTACAACAACTTGCCAGGTGCTATCTGAACCCATTACAGCACAGCCAGAGACTACATTTTCCAGCTCCCCAAAGCCATGTGACTAAATTCTGGCCAATGGGATCTTAACACAAAAGGCTAAGTGCAATTTATAAGTTCCATTTTTTTGTTTTTTTTTAAGTTTATTTATTTATTTATTTATTTATTTAGTTTTGAGAGAGAAGTGGGGAGGGGCAAGAGAGAGGGAGAGAGAGAATCCCAAGCAGAGCCCAACATGGGGCTTAAATCCATGAACTATGAGATTGTGACTTGATCAGAAATCAAGAGTCGAACACTCAACCAACCAACTCATCCAAGCGCCCCCTACAAGTTCCATCCTTAAGGGTAAACAGCCTTTCCTCTCCTTCTTTCCCATTTCTCAGGGGCTCGAAGGTGGTGACCTTGGGGTAAGGACACCTCCCTAGTGCTGTGGCTCCAAACTGTGCACTAAGTGCCAGGGATGCCATGAGAAGCTTCTAGGGGTGCTGTGGGGGCACTTTACCGTTCTGAGGAAATAAAGCTACTTCTGTGTCGTACGTGACATGACAGCTGGAACTAGTTCACATTTTCAACATTAGGTCACTAAATTCCTATTGCATCTTTGAGAAGATGTAGAAAGCAAGTGCTATTGGAATATCTACGTGGAGCAAGAAACGAGAACAGTGGTTCTCAATCTGATTTTAAAGTTTGATATACTGTGCAAAGGACACTAAGTTGCTAGGACTTATACATTTATGAAGTTGTTTGGAGCTCATTATTTAAGCGTGGAGATTGTTAGATATTTCTTTGGGCTTAGGAGCTGTGTGAAAAAATCTCTAAGGCACTTAAGGGTGCAGTGTGCAGAGAAAGTTTTTTTGCCTGGCAGTAGAGAACATGAGAGGAAGAATCGGGGTCTTTGTGTGATCTTGTGGGTCCCCTGGGACAGAACTGCCTACCGCTGTGAACCACCACCTTCCTCTGGACAACAGTGTGTGAAAGAAATAGACTTCTTTCCTATTGCAGCCCTTGTGTGTGGGGATCTCTCTGTCATAACAGCATAGCAGACATTGTAGGTGTCCTGCCTGTATCCCCACAGCCCATTGTAGCAGCCACCTGCAATGGCTGCCATACATGCTGATGGTTTCCTGAGTCTCAGCCTCAGGGGGTTCTCTCCAGGGGCTGGGCTGGGCTCTGTGTGAGCAGGCCTGGCCTGGGGAGCAACTGCCCCAGCAATGGTTGGTGCGTACCACTGCTGCGCTGTCCCTCAGTGACACAATTCGGAGGCATACGCTATGGAGCCTCTCAGAGGGTCCCCGGTGATACCGAGCCCTGAGTGCCCACCCCTACTCATCAACATCTGCTTTCTTGGCTTTCCACTCTTCTCTCACTTTCCCAATCCCTTGCCATGTTTCCAGGGAATCTCTCCAAAAACTTGTACCAAACCCTTGTTTCGGGGTTTGCTTTTTTGAGGGGGGAGGGGACTAAACCAAGAGAAGCAGCTTGCCCACACATTAACAAATACATAATATATGTAAATAAGTGCTGCAAAGCAACGAGAAAATGGTAAACAACTCAAATTAAAATGGTAGAGGATAAGTGTAAGCAACTCACAACAGAGGAAAGGTAATTGGCCAGTAAGCATGGAAGACGTTCATCACTAGAAACTGGCTAGTGGTCATTAAGACAGCCCAGCACAGTAATGGAGAATACTGGTTCTTGACCCCAATGGTCTGAGTTTGAATCATGTTGCTAATACTTTCTAGCTCTATGTGCCTAGAAAATTTAACTTCTCTGTGCCTGTTTCCTTATCTATAGTATCATCATCATAACAACAGTAATAATAATGCTTATCTCATTGAGTTCCTATAAAGATTAAATGATATTTAAAAAAATTTTTAAGTGCTTGGGACAGTAACTGGAACACAGGAATCACTATACAAATAAATGTTTGTTGAGCAAATAAATAATATGCCATTTTAGCCATTAGAATGGTAAATGTTAAAGGAACTGATCTATTAAATGCTGGAAAGTATTCAACAACTCAGGCAACAACAGATGCTGGCGAGGATGTGGAGACAGAGGATCTCTTTTGCAGGGCTGGTGGGAATGCAAACTGGTGCAGCCACTCTGGAAAACAGTATGGAGCTTCCTCAAAAAATTAAAAATAGAACTACCCTACGACCCAGCAATTGCACTGCTAGGTGTTTATCCAAGGGATACAGGTGTGCTGTTTTGAAGGGACACATGCACCCCAATGTTTACAGCAGCACTATCAACAATAGCCAAAGTATGGAAAGAGCCCAAATGTCCATCGATGGATGAATGGATAAAGAAGACGTGGTATATATACTTACAGTGGAGTATTACTCGGCAATCAAAAAGAATGAAATCTTGGGGCGCCTGGGTGGCTTGGTCGGTTAGGTGTCCGACTTTCACTTAAGTCATGATCTCGCGGTTTGTGGGTTCGATCCCCGCGTCGGGCTCTGTGCTGACTGCCAGCTCAGAGCCTGGAGCCTGTTTCAGTCTGTGACTTCCTCTCTCTCTGGCCCTCCCCTGCTCGCGCTGTGTCTCTCTCTCTCTCTCCTAGAAATAAATAAAAACATTAAAAAAAAAAAAGGATGAAATCTTGCCATTTTCACCTACATGGATGGAACCAGAGGGTATCATGCTAAGCAAAATTAGTCGGAGAAAGACAAATACCATATGAGTTCACTCATATGAGGACTTTAGGATACAAAACAGATGAACATAAGGGAAGGGAAGCAAAAATAATATAAAAACAAGGAAGGGGACAAAAACATAAGAGACTCTTAAATATGGAGAACAGAGGGTTACTGGAGGGGTTGTGGGAGGGGAGATGGGCTAAATGGGTGAGGGGCAATAAGGAATCTACTCTGGAAATCATTGTTGCACTATATGCTAACTAACTTGGATGTAAATTTTAAAAAATTAATAAAAGGGGCACCTGGATGGCTCAGTCAGTTGGTTAAGTGTCTGACTTCAGCTCAGGTCATGATCTCAGGGTTCGTGGGTTTGAGCCCCACGTCGGGCTCTGTGCTGACAGCTAGCTCAGAGCCTGGAGCCTGTTTCGGATTCTGTGTCTCCCTCTCTCTCTGACCCTCCCCTTCTCACACTGTCTCTCTTTCTCTCAGAAATAAATAAAATGTTAAAAAAAATTTAAAAGAAATTAATAAAAAAATAAATGTTGGCAAAGGTTTGGAGAGACAGACTCAGACATTTGTGGCAGAACAGCAATTTAGTAGCATCTATTAAAATTAGGATGCCTATATATTCTTTGGCCCAGAAATTCTACTTCACAGAGCTGCCCTAGAAAAATACACCTAGTTGTGTGTGACGAAGCGCACGCAGGTATTTCCACTGTAGCATTGTTTGTAATAGCAAAAACTGAAATCAACCTACATGTTTAGTAATAGTACAGTTATATTGCAAACTGGTGGCCCTTGGGCTAAATTTGTCCTGCAGGTATGTTCTGCTTAGCCTGAGCGGCATTTTAAAATCCTGGATTAGTTGCCAACATTAAAAAAATTAGATTTATGGGGGCGCCTGGATGGCTCAGTCGATTAAGCGTTTGACTTCAGCTCAGGTCATGATCTCGAAGTTTGTGAGTTCGGGCCCCGCAGGGGGCTCTGTGCTGACAGCTCAGAGTCTGGAGCCTGCTTCAGATTCTATCTCCCTCCCTCCCTCTCTCTCCTCTTACCCAAATTGTGCAAGCATGCCCTCGCTCTCTCTCAAAAATAAATTTATTTTAAAAATCAGATTTATGTTATAAAAATCCAGATTTTCAAATACTCTTGAAACAGTGTAATTCAAGTTACGAATCCTTTGGTTGGCATAAATAGCTCTTTCTGTTTACAACAAAATAAACTTGCTTTACTTTGTTACTTATTATTTGCATGGTCCCTGTAGACACTGGAATTTGAGACCCTGGCAGACTAGTTATAGCACAGCTATGTAATGAAATGCAAATAATGAGGCAAATCAGTATAGTAGAAAAACACGTAGAAAGATCACCAAGACTGGAAAAAAAAAAAAAGAAGTAGAGTACCATTTTGGATGATGCCATTTCTGTGAACAACAAATTATGTATTTGTATATATACGCTAGGGTGTAAACTATAAAATTCAGGAATATTTGTTTTATTGCTATATTCCCAGTGCCTGGCATATGTTGGACACTCAATATATATTTGCTGAATAAATATTTATGAATAAGTGTATAAGATTATTATTTTTTAAGTAGGCTTCACACTCAGCACGGAGCCCAACATCGAGTTTGGACTCACGGCCCTGAGATCAAGACCTGAGCTATCAAAAGTCGGATGCTTAATCGACTGAGCCACCCAGGTGCCCCCATGAATAAATGTACAAAAGAATTTGGGGAGGATATACTAAATAAGTGATTAATTTTTTTCAAGGGATTGGGACTTGGGACTTGGTGTTCAAGGAAGAGTTTTGGTTTTGTTTTGTATATTGATTCTTTTCCAAGAACACAGTATTGTACTCATTCCGAAAATTTTTAAAAATTAAAGACAACCCAACACAAAATACACGGGTGTTCTAACCAAGATTAAAAGTTAAGTCTAATCTGGAAAAAAATGAATGGGGATAAAAATAAACTTCTGCATTTATGAGCAAAAAAAAAAAAAATTAACTCGAAGTACTTAACCACCAGCTCAGAATTAAGCAGCAGGGTGAGGTGTCAGCTGAGGCTGATGAATGAATGGCTGATGCAACCCAGCCCACTGTGTGTGTGTGATGAGGTTCCACCCATAACCACAGTCCTCCCTGGTGCATCACATCTTCTGATTTGGGGATTTGTTTCTTGGTACAGTGTCCACAAGTTCATGAAGGCCTTGCACAACATGTACCAGAAGGTGCCCAGCTTGTAAGTTCTCTAAAAAGGAAAAAGAAAAAGAATCAAGAAGCTGGGGTGGGTAGCAAAGACAGAAAAAGAGAAGAGCTTTAAAGCCAGTGTTTGGAGATCAGACATTTCCTTTCAAAGGGAAGATGGGCCTGACTGATTTTCAGAAGCATCAGGAATAGACTGGTCTCAGCGGATTCAGAGGCATTCAGAGCAAAGAACGCCCCACAGGGGGCTTCTCAATGCTATGTTTGGAAGCAGCTTTTCTCACCCCAGGCTCAACTGTCATTAAACAGCCTTCCTTCTTATCCTGCAGGTTTGGAGTCAAGCAATTGTCACTGTTCCCAGGGGCAGGATGTTCAGAGCTGTTCTGAGACAGGAAGCGCAAAGACCCTGGAACCGTTCAGACAGTTCCCAACGTGGCTGGCAGAAAGCAAAAGGGCAAATCCTGCCCTTCACGAAGACACAATGCAGAAGCCCCTAAGGGTGCCTGCCACAGGCCAGCGGGGTCCCTGCTTGGCGGGGTTCTTCTACCCAAGCCGCCAGGCGACTCGGGCCTCTTCACGGCGTTCTCGCCCGCGCTAGCTTAGGACCGTATTTTAGTAAGATTTCTGGAAACAGCTTCCCAAAGTATAGCCTTCCGGCACCAAGACACGACCACCTTCCGCAGGACGCCAGGCGCGCACCGAGCGACAACCGGGACAGCGCGTTGGCGAGCGGCAGGCCACGCCCCAGCTGCCGTGAGCCCGCACTTCCGCCGGAAGTCGGCCTGGCTGCGAGCGTCGCGTGCTAACGTCACAGGTCCGACGGAAGTCTAGGGAGGTGCCCTGAAGGCGCGGAAGGGTTCGCCTGGCGGTTGGCGGATCTAGGCACTAAGGCAGTCCCCGGCTGCCTTTTTTTGTGGTTTTTGTTTGTTTGTTTGTTTTCTTGACACCCCGACAGACCCGCCTTTCCGCCCCGCCGGTTGCTCAGGCACCCACCGTGTGCCCTCGGAGCCTTCTGCGCCCCTTCCCCCCACCCAGGGTTCCGGCCTCCGGGGAAAGCTCTGACCGCGCCCACCCGCCTGGACCCTCGGATACTGTGCCTGGGAAAGCCTTTCTGTCTGGTGGCCAGCGTGGGCACCTCAGGAATTAGGGATAGGAATGGGGATCCAAGGGATAGGAATTGGGGATCCCAATTAAGCTTTTCCTCCTGAAGTCGTATAACGCCATTCACCCTGCGGTATCTCAACACCCCCCCCCCCGACTTTCCAATTATTTCCCACAATTTCTACCGCTCCTGACTCCCACTCTGTTTTATGATGTGAGTGTTTTATCGATGTCTCTGCAGCCAGATCCAGCCTTCTAGAAGAACCATGCCTCCTGCAGCCCTGGGTGCCACCTGTTGTGCCAGGCGCACGCTGCTGCTCAGGAGAGATGCTGTTTGAATTCTCCGTGAAAGTTGGGAGGAGGAATGCCCGAGCTGCCGATTGAAAATTATCCAAACCAGAAATATGTAGGCTGGGGACCCTGAATCACCTCGTGAGAATTGCTGCTCTTTGTTTCCTGTGTCTTATCTCGTGAATAGTTTGTAGTTTGCTTATCTCAGTTGAAGTCCAGCCCCGAATCTTATCTGCTAAGGCCAAAAGTAACCATTTCCAGTTAATATAGGCCTGTGTGTTGACTCTGGTCCCCGCGGGTTATTCCCGATTGCTGTGGGAGCAGATCCCTGACCGCCTCCAGGGTTTGCTTGTTCCAATAACATTGTCAGCAGATTATTTGGGGGTACTTTCTGTATCAATATCTATGTGAATGTTTATCAAAGAGCAATATCAAAGATGATTTGCTGCTGGTGGGATAGAAGGTGTATGCATTTGGCATATCTCTCCCCCCTCCCCTGCTTTATGTTAGAATTTGCAGGCAAGAGATACCCTAAAGACATCACAGTAGTTTGATTAGGAAACTCTCCAAGGAGAACTCTGGACCATCTGGGAGGCCCCAGTGTGAGGTAGTGTGTGCTCAAGGGCTGATGAGTTCTGTTTGGGGAGCCATTTAGGGAGTTGATATCTGAGAATGACGCTTTTTCTGTTTCTTTTTAGCCCCAGGATGGACTTCCTTGTTCTCTTCTTGTTCTATGTGGCTTTTGTGCTGATTGGTGTTGTTACGATATGCGTCTGCTCAAAAGCCCATTACTTGAAAGTCCTGGTCGGAGTAGCAGCCCAGGTAACCTTGATGTTTGGAGACCCCAGAACTGTGACTACCACCAGTGTAAAGGGCTAAACGATTCCCCAGTGGAACAAAAAACAGATGCCATATTTATTCATTTGTTCACTTCTTTCATTTATGGCAGTTACGGTATATTCGAAAGTCTCTGGGGTTTTTTGTTTGTTTTGTTACTTTGGAAAGTAACCTTGCAATGTTGCTTTGAGAGAAGGCCACATTGTTGAGGTTGGCTATTTTTCTCTGGGTTTGATGCTTGTAGTTGGGCACAGATGTGAGCAATGTCTGCCTGGAGGGGCCTGCTGAGTAGAACGGGGGGCTGTATGAGTAAAGCTGAGCATCAAGCTGCCCACACCCCTTCAGGGATCAAGCTGGGGTCTGCAGCCTTTGGAAGGGGTTCATTTTGGGAAGGCACTAATGCCCCGTGATTGCAGGTGTGGACTCTGGAACTAGGATTGATCCCAAGACAGGGAAAGGAGTGGAGTTCACATTGGCATTACCTAATCCAGTTCCTCTTCTCACCTTCCTTTGCCCAAAGACCCTGACATGGAGAGCTTTCTTTGGAGCTAGGGTGAAAAAGGAGGGGCTGGCATCAAAGGAAGACCAGCTGAGGGAAGCCCTCCTTTTCATTCTCTCTTAAATCTCTTCTCTGCTCATGTCCAGAAACCCGAGATCACCAGTATTGCTGGCTGAAAGTCAAGCATCTTATTTGTTTGGGATTGGTGGGGGGAGTGAGATATGAAATTGAATCCTTCTCTTTTGTTTTAGATAATTTCCCATATAATTCCAGAATGCCTTCAGAGAGCGATGCTAAAATTGCTTCATTACCTCTTCCACACACGGTATTATATCTCAGAGTTTATATACTATCCTCTCTTCTGTTTTGATTGCTAACTGTTGCTGTCCTGTAACTTCAGGAAGCTTCTTGTTGGTTTCCAGCTGTGAAGGGGGCTGGAAAGGTCAAGAGTCCTGGGTTCAGGACCTCTGCTCACTGATAACCTGCCTTTTGTTTCTGGAGTTTTGACAAAAATGTTTAAAGAGTGGGGATACTGGGACATGCATTTCTGTAAAAACAAATCTATCCTGATACCTCACTTCCCAACAAAGACGATAATTGTAATAGATAACATGTGTTGCATGTGTGCTACTGCTGGGCACTGTGAGAGCTGTGTCACATTGTCCGTTATGTAATTCTGGCTATTATCTCATGCCCAAAGGAAGTGGCCCCGGTTGAACTGTAGTACTCTATGATTTCATCGTGGACAAGGCCCTGTAAAACAAGCCATGTGCCTGCTTCCTTTCAGAAATCACACCTTCGTTATCCTGCACCTTCTCTTGCAAGGGATGGTTTATGCCGAATACACCTGGGAAATATTTGGCTACTGTCAAGAGCTCGGGTTCTCCTTGTGTTATCTTCTCCTGCCCTATCTGCTGCTGGGTATAAACCTGGTGTTTTTCATGCTCAGCTGCGTAAGCAACCCTGGTAAGTTGAGGCTCTCACTACAGAGACCCGCAGCTGTCCTTCTTGCTGTGCTACAGACCAGTGTTCCCTCCAGGGACTTTGCAAAAGAGTTGCTGCGTAGTGTTCTCCTGATCTTTCAGTTGTGATTGTTTTCTAAGTTATTTCTTTTTTGACCTGTGGGTTATTTAGAACTGCTTAAAATTTTCCACATGCTCTTTTAGTTTCTTTTTTGATATCTTCACTAATAATTGTGTTCTATAGAGTTTGTGGTCCCTATGACACAGTTTCTTTTAAAAGTTTATTGCTAATTTGCACTATGGCGGCTGCGTGTTGTTGTAAATGATCCGTATGTGCTTGAAAGAGTGTATGTTTTCTAGTTCTTAGGTCCAGACAGTGTATATATCCATTAGATCAAGTTTGTTAATTATGTTCAGTCTTTTATGTTCATGCTAATATTTTCGTTTGACCAATTACTGACAGAGGCATGGTATCTCATTCTGATGGTAGTTTTGAGATTTCTCCTTGCAGTTTTTGCTTTACTTATTTTGAAGATGTCATATATACGTGTATGTGTGTGTACGTGTATATGATAGTTATGTATATATATTTGTATTGTATGCATTCAAGTCTAGAATTTGTATTCTCTTGGGGTGCCTGAGCGGCTTAGTTGGTTGAGTGTCTGAATTCGGCTCAGGTCATGATCTCACGGTTCGTGGTTCAAGCCCCGCGTGGGGCTCTGCTGACAGCTCAGAGCCTGGAGCCTGCTTCAGATTCTGTGTCTCCCTCTCTCTCTGCTCCTACCCTGCTCACACTCTGTCTCTCATAAATGAATAAATATTTTTTAAAAAAAGAATTTGTATTCTCTTAGCATTGAGTCTTTTTTCAAAATATAATTAGTCTCTTTGTCACTAATAACACTCTTTGCTCTCAATCTCTTTTGTGTGATGTTAATATTATTACACTTTGTTTTAGTATAGATTATTATCAAGTTGATTTCCTTATAACACCCAGTGCTCATCCCAACAAGTGCCCTTCTCCATGCCCGTCACCCATTTTCCCTTCTCCCTCATCCCCCATCAACCCTCAGTTTTTTCTCAGTATTTAAGAGTCTCTTATGGTTTGCCTCCGTCCCTTTCCCCAGCTATTTTTCCCCTTCCTCTCCCCCATGATCCTCTGTTAAGTTTCTCCTGATCCACACATATGAGTGAAAACATATGGTATCTGTCCTTCTCTGCCTGACTTATTTCACTCAGCACAACACCCTCCATTTCCACCCACATTGCTACAAATGGCCACATTTTATTTTTTCTCATTGCCATGTAGTATCCCATTATATATATAAACCACATTTTGATCCATTCTTCTGTTGATGGATATTTAGCATCTTTCTATGATCTGGCTATTGTTGAAAGTGCTGCTATGAACATTGAGGGACATGTGCCCCTATGCATCAGGACTCCTATATCCCTTGGGTAAATTCTTAGCAGTGCCATTGCTAGGTCATAGGGGAGTTCTATTGTTAATTTTTTGAGGAATCTCTACTCTTTTTTTTCAGAGGGGCTGCACCAGTTTACATTCCCACCAACAGTGTAGGAGGATGCCTGTGTCTCTACATCCTCACCAGCATCAGCAGTCTCCTGATTTGTTCATTTCAGCTATTCTGACTGGCGTATTAAACATTTTTTTTTTATCGATATTTGCTTGGTATCTTTTTTCCATGCCTTTACTTTAAAAAAAATTTTTTGTAATGTTTATTTTTGAGAGAGAGAGAGCGAGCAAGCATGGGAGAGTGGGGGAGGGGCAGAGAGAGAGGGAGACACAGAATCTGAAGCAGGCTCCAGGCTCTGAGCTCTCAGCAAAGAGCCTGATGCAGTGCTTAAACTCACAGATGGGGAGATCATGACCTGAGTAGAAGTTGGATGCTCAGCTGACTGAACCACCCAGATGCCCTTCCATACCTTTCCTTTTTTTTTTTTTTTTTAAAGTATTTTTATTTTATTTCTAGGAGAGAGAGAGAGACAGCGTGAGCAGGGGAGGGTCAGAGACAGAGGGAGATACAGACTCTGAAACAGGCTTCAGGCTCCGAGCTGGCAGCACAGAGCCTGACGCGGGGCTCGAGCCCACGAACCGCGAGATCATGACCTAAGCAAAAGTCGGACGCTCAACCGACTAAGCCACCCAGGTGCCCCTCCATACCTTTACTTTTAAGCCTTTATATCCTTGAGGCACCAAGTGTCCATCAGCTGATAAATAGGTAAACTGTGGCGTGCCTATTCGATGAAGCAGCATTCAGCAACAGGAAGGAACCAGGGAGTGATATGTGCTAAAACATAGATGAACCTTGAAAAACTATACTAAATGAAAGAAGCCAGAGGAGCTCCTGGGCAGCTCAGTTGGTTAAGTGTCTGACTCTTGATTTCAACTCAGGTCATGATCTCACAGTTCGTGAGTTTGACCCCTGCATGGCGCTCTGCACTGACAGCAGAGCCTACCTAGGATTCTCTCTCTCTCTCTGCCTCTCTCCTGCACATTCGTGCGTGTGCTCTCTCTGCTCAAAATAAATAAAACTTAAAAAAAGAAAAAGAAGTGAGATACAAAAGATCACAAATTGTATGATTCCATTCATATGAAATATCCAAAAAGGCAAATGCATAGAGACAGGAAGTAGACTAGTGATTGCCAGGGGCTGGGATTAAGAGAAATGTGGAGCAACTGCTAACAGGTTTCTTTTTGAAGTGATAAAATCATTCTAAACTTGGTTGTGGCGATGGTGGCATAACTCTGTGAACGTACTAAAGTCATATTGTGCACTTTAAATTGGCGAATAGGGCTCACGAATTGTATCTCAATAAAAATGTATTTAAAAAAATTTTTAAGTTTATTTATTTTGAGAGAGTGTGAGGAGGAGGGGCAGAGAGAGAAGGAGAGAAAGAATCCCAAGCGGGCGCCCCACTGTCAATGCAGAGCCCCACAGTGGGCTCGGACCCATGAACCATGAGACCTGAACCTAAATCAAGAGTCGGGTGCTTAACTGACTGAGCCATTCAGGCGCCCCAACACTTTATTTTAAAATGAGTTATTTAGGGGCACCTGGGTGGCTCAGTTGGTTGGGCGTCCGACTTGGGCTCAGGTCATGATCTCACAGTCCATGGGTTTAAGCCCCGCATCGGGCTCTGTGCTTACAGCTCAGAGGATTTTTTTGTCCTCCTCTCTCTCTGCCCCTCCTCCGCTCGCTCTCTGTCTCTGTCTCTCAAAATAAAGACATAAAAGAAATAAAAATGAGTTATTTAGAATAGTAAATATATAAGTTTTAGTTGCACTTTGTCAGGACAGATTTTGTGAACGTCCAGTCCACTATATCGCTTGAAAATGATGTTTGTCCTTTTTTTAGGCACCATAACAAAAGCAAACGAGTTCTTGTTTCTTCAAGTTTATGAGTTTGATGACGTGGTGTTCCCAAAGAACACGAAGTGCTTCACTTGCAACGTGAGGCGGCCAGCCCGGTCCAAGCACTGCAGTAAGTTCGGCTCTGGTTGCTACCTCGCTACTCTTGTATAATAGACACGTGGGTTTAGTGAGGGAAGGTTCCAGAAATCTAAAACCAGGGCCATTTGTCTCACAGGCATGGGCAGCCACTGCTTGTAGAGGCTAGAGAGTAGTTTCTTTCAGGTGCCTGGAGGTGCAGTGTCACTGTTCTTACATTGTGGACACCCCACTCCGGGGCATAACGGCCCTTCCTCTGTCTTGTGTGGAGCTTGTTGCCCATCAGAAGTGTCTGTGGGATGTTGCGTTTGCAGATTCCAGTGGCCGCAGAGCTTACTCTTCTGGGGAGCAGCCAAGATTCTAGACTAGTGCTACCCAACAAGAATATAATGTGAGCTACATGTGTGATTTAAATTTACTAGTAGCCATATGACAAAAATAAGATGAGGCAATGTTAAATTTAATTATATATTCATTTAACATAAACTGTTTAAAATATCGTGGTGTTTCAAGAGCTTTTTTTTTTTTAAGTTTACTTATTTTGAGACAGTGAACGGGGGAGGGGCAGACAGAGAAGGGGAGAGAGAGAATTCCAAGCAGGCTCCATGCTGACAGCACAGAGCCCACAGCGGGGCTTGAGCTCAGAAACTTTGAGATGGTGACCTGAGCTGAAATCAGAAGTCGGACTCTCTCCCCGCTGAGCCACCCAGGTCCACCCCTAAAAAACGTTTTAACGTGTAGTCAATATAAAAAAAATCATTCATGGGTTAGTTTATATTATCTTTCTCATACTAAGTCTTTGAAATTTTGTATGTATTTTACATTCACAGCACAGCTCAATTGAGACACTAAATTTTCATTGGAAATTCTTGATCTGTTTTTAGATTTCTTAAAATTTGCAGTTGAAAGAGCAGATTCACATACCCAAGTTAATCCAGAAATTTTTAAAAGGTTTTCCATAACATAATCATTTTCCTTTAATAGTCACATAATGATTCATCTTTATCAGAAGAATTAATTTGACTTTAAAACATTGGTTTTGGGGCACCTGCATGGCTCAGTTGGTTAAGTGTCTGACTTTGGTTCAGGTCATGATCTCATAGTCTGTGAGTTTGGGCCCCGTGTTGTGCTCTATGCTGACAGCTCAGAGCCTGGAGCCTGCTTTGGACTGTGTCTCCCTCTTTCTCTGCCCCTCCCCAGTTCACGCTCTGTCTCTCTGTCTCAAAAATAAAATAAACATTAAAAAAAATTTTTTTTTAAAAGCTTCGGTTTCAAAATTAGGTCTTTTCAAGTTAAGTAAATTGACTAACCCTTATGTCATCTCAGCATTGCTCACATTGAACTTCAAGGAACATTGCATAAATTGAAAAGCAACTTGAAATTTAGCAAAATCAACAGAGTATTCTTTCAAGTTTTTCTCGTGGCCACATTTTAAGTGCTCAGTCCCCCATGTGGCTCGCGGCTCCTGTGCTGGACACCACACTTCTAATAGCTTGGTGATAGCAGCCGCCATTCCCTCCAGCACCTACTGCCAGGAGTGAGTTTGGAAAAATCTCAGTAGGTGAGTACAGTCTCGTTTCTTCAAGGACTAACGCAGGGCATGACTTTCCCTTTTCTGTGCAGGAGTGTGTAACAGGTGTGTGCACCGTTTTGACCATCACTGTGTTTGGGTGAACAACTGCATTGGGGCCTGGAACGCCAGGTACTTCCTCATCTACCTCTTGACGTTGACAGCCTCAGCTGCCACCATGGCCACTGTGAGCACTGTGTTTCTGGTCCAGTTGGTGGCATTGTCAGACTTGTATCTGGAGACTTACGTTGATGACCTTGGACACTTGCAGGTTGTTGACATTGTCTTTCTCATTCAGGTAATTAATATTCAGGGAGTTATGTTGTGGGATGTATGTTTTTGACTTTAGGATTCAACGTTGGAAAAAGGACATTTATTTTCCCAGTCAAGAGATTAAGCCATTCCTTTTTAAAAAATGAATATGGGGGGGCGCCTGGGTGGCTTAGTCGGTTAAGCGTCCGACTTTCGCTTAGGTTATGATCTCGCGGTTCGTGGGTTCGAGCCCCGCGTCAGGCTCTGTGCTGATTGCCAGCTCAGAGCCTGGAGCCTGTTTCAGATTCTGTGCCTCCCTCTCTCTCTGACCCTCCCCTGCTCAGGCTGTTTCTCTCTCCTAGAAATAAATAAAACAAAAAAATTAAAAAAAAAAAATGAATATGGGGTGCTCAGGTGGCTCAGTCAGTTAAGTGTCTGACTCAGGGTTTCAGCTCAGGTCATGATCTCATGGTTCACGAGTTCAAGCCCCGCATTGGGCTCTGTGCTGACAGTGCAGAGGCTGCTTGGAATTCTCCCTCTCCCCCTCTCTCTGTGCTCCTCCCCTGCGCTGTCTCTTTCTCAAAATAATAAACTTAAAAAATTTTTTTAAGAGACTATATAATTTTTTCATTGATAATAGTACATATGCTGTAAAATTTATCCTTTTTAGGTTGTTGGGTTTTTTTTAGTAACCTCTACACCGAGGTGAAGACTTGCATGCTCTTCTGATGGAGCCAGCCAGGTGCCCCTGAAATTCATCATTTTATTTTATTTTATTTTATTTTATTTTATTTTATTTTTCATGTTTATTTATTTTGAAAGAGAGAGCTCAAGTAGGGGAGGGGCAGAGAGAGAGGGAGAGAGAGAATCCCAAGGAAGGTCAGTGTTGTCAGTGCAGAGCTCAGCACAGGGTCGAATCTCACAAACCCTGAGATCATGACCTGAGCCCAAATCAAGCCAGATGCACCTCAGAGCCACTGAGATGCCCCAGAATTCATCCTTTTAAACTATATAGCCCAGTGTTTTAGAGTTATATAGCCCACCACTACCATCTAATTTCAGAAATTGCATCATCCCGAAAAGAAACTCTTACTGATTAGCGGTCATTCTTTTCCCCCTCTTCCCTGGCCCCATGGCAACGGCTAGTGTGCCTTCTGTCTTTATGGAGTTTTCTTTTCTGGACATTTCCCATAACACATCGTCTGCCTTTTGGGCTGGCTTCTTTTTCTTAGCACAATGTGTCCAGGGTTCCTCCAAGTTGTCGCATGGGTCAGTACTTCGCCCCTTTTATGGCTGAAAGATGTTCCGTTTCATGTAACAGTTATGGATGTTTGAGTGTTTTCACTTTCTGGTTATTTTTGAATAATGTTGCCCTGAACATCTGGGTACCAGTTTTTGTGTTTTCGTTTCTCTTGAGTTCCACCCAGGAGAACAATCGCTGGGTCCTACAGTGGCTCTATTCGTAATCATTTGTGGAGCTGCCAGATTATTTTCCAAAGCATCTTGATCCTTTTACATTTCGACCAGCAATGTGAGGAGGTTCCGCCTTCCTCTGGCCTCGCCTACAACTGTTATTACTTGTCTTTTTGATTAGAGCCCTCTGTAGGGGCACGAAGTGGTACCTTATGGCGGTTTGATATGCATTTCCCTGATGACTTAATGATGTTGAGCAACTTTGTGTGTACTTACTGGACATTTGTGTATCTTCTTTGGACAAGAAGATTTAGAGGAGAAGCTCGTGGGTTTTTTTATATAATTTTCTTTTTTAATGCTTTTATTTATATTTGAGAAAGAAAGAGAGAAACAGAGACAGAGCTTGAGCAAGGAGGGACAGAGAGACAGACACAGAATCCAAAGCAGGCTCCAGGCCTTGAGCTGCGATCTGTCAGCACAGAACCCGATGCGGGACTCAAACTCACAAGTGGTGAGATCATGACCTGAGCCAAAGCCGGACCCTCTACTGACTGAGTCACCCAGGCGCCCTGAGAGGCTGATATTTAAATTGAGTTATCTTTCAGTCTTGTGTTACAAGAATTCTATTCATATTCTGGACATTTGTGTTTTTGTAATTTTTGCTCTTAGAGGTTAGGTCTTTGGCAATTTTGAGTTAAATTTTGTACGTGCTGTAGGGTAGGGTTCCAGCTTCACACTTTTAGTAGGTAGATATCCAGTTGTCCTAGCATCTTTTTTTTTTTTTTTTTGAAAACACTGTTCTTTGCTCATTGAATTGTTTTGGTGCTCTGTCAAAAGTTAATTTACAATAATGAAACATTCTTTTAAAAACTCATTTGATGGCCAAAAGATTTGTACTACATTTATGGGAAGTAGCTTGTGAACAGTCACTGTTTTAGGTAACTGGTTAATTCTTGGTTTTTTTTTTCTTTTGTCTCAAAGAAAATAAAATGCTATGAACAAGTGGGATATATTCCATGAATGCAAGGTTGGTTCAATGGTAGGAAATTGATTAGTATTTTATATGGCATTATGAAATACAAAGAACAATAGCATGGTCATTTCTCTCTCTTTTTTTAAATGTTTATTGTTGAGAGAGAGAGTCAGTGTGAGCGGGGGAGGAACAGAGAGAGATGGAGACACAGAATCCAAAGCAGGCTCCAGGCTCCAAACTGTCAACACAGAGCCTGATGTGGAGCTCGAACTCACAAACCATGAGATCATGTCCTGAGCTGAAGTCAGACGCTTAACCAGCTAAGCCACCCAGGCATCCCACATGGTTATTTCTCTTGATGCTGAAAACTGTTTCACAGAATTCAGCAGCCATTCTAATGAAAGCACTCAGAAAATAGAAATGGAAGGAGACTGTCTTAATATAAAATACACAGTCCAAAGCTAGTATGTTTTTACATTTATTTTGAAATAACTGTAGATTTATAGGGGTTACAAAGAAATGAGCCTACGAGCTCTTAAGTCTGCCCCCGCATGCCAGCCCCTCCCCCCATGCCAGAAACCACAGCCCAATGCCAAAACCAAACAGTTGACCGTGGCACAATCCACAGAGCTGATTCAGATTCCACCACTTACATATATGTTCATTTGTGTGTTGTGTGTATATCTGTGTAGCTCTGTATAATTTGTTGCATGTGTGTGCATGGATAACCACCACTCTAGGCAGCATGTTCTGTCATTCACCACAGACTCCCTCAGTGTTACTTCTTAACAGCCACAGCCTCATCCCTCATGCCTGGCACTGCTACTCTGTTCTCCATCTCTATTATTATGTTATTTCATGATTGTTACATAAATGGAATCACATAGTATCTTTTTCACTTAGTGCAGCTTCCTTGAAATCCATGCAAAAAGTCAGCACCCAACTGACTGAGCCACCCAAGCGCCCCTTATATTTTTCTGCGTTATTAGACATAAATTGGAGACATTATGTTGCTTCACCCCTAAATACTTGAACATGTACTTTTAAAGTTTTCTTATTCTTTTTAATTTTTATCCGTTTTTTGAGGGGGGGTGTTGTTTGTTTTTTTTCAGAGACAGAGCACAGCAGAAGGGAGCAGAGAGAGACAGAGACACAGAATCTGAAGCAGCTCCAGGCTCTGAGCTGTCAGCACAAAGCCTGAAGCAGGGTTCGAACTCATGGACCACGAGATCATGACTTGAGCTGAAGTCAAATGCTTAACCAACTGAGCCACCCAGGCACCCCCTCCCCTTTTTTTTTTTTTTTTTTGGAGAGAGAGAGAATGGGAGCAGGGAAGAGGGAGGGGGAGGGAGAGGGAGAATTCTAAGCAGGCCCCACACTCTGCGCAGAGCCTGATGCAGGGCTTGATCCCACAACCATGGGATTATGACCTGAGCTGAAATCAAGAGACATTCAACCTACTGAGCCACCCAGATACCCCTTGAACATGCATTTTTACAGAATGTCCACCTCCTACATAAGTACAATTCTGTTATAGTAAATATGTAATATATAATCTAGTCCATATTTATATTTCCCTGTTGTTTCAAATATGTCTTTTATAGCTCTTTTGCCTCCTTGAAGCAGAATCCACCTTATAGTTAGGCTTTGCATTTGAATGCCATGTCTTTTTTAGTCTCCTAGTCTAAAATAATGCCTCTTGGGGGCGCCTGGGTGGCTTAGTCAGTTAAGCGTCCAACTTTCGCTTAGGTCATGATCTCACGGTTTGTGGGTTCGAGCCCCGCATCGGGCTCTGTGCTGACAGCCAGCTCAGAGCCTGGAGCCTGTTTCAGATTCTGTGTCTCCCTCTCTCTCTGACCCTCCCCTGCACACGCTCTCTCTCTCTCTCTCTCTCCCCCCTAGAAATAAATAAAAAACAAAACAAAACAAAAAAAAAAACATTAAAATAATGCCTCTTGTTGTTCGTTTTTTTCCCCATGAAATTGACATTTAGTAGTTTAGTTGTCTTTTAGAATGTCCCTTGGTCTAAATTTGTCTTTTTCCTACTTGTGTCAACTAATTTCTCTCTGTTCTTTCATATTAATGTGAACTGGAAGTTCTAGAGCCTCAATCAGATTCAGGTTAAACATTTTTGGCAAAAATGCTTCCCAGGCAGGAATGTGTGTTCATGTTGCGGCCATTCACTGATCTATTGTTTCAGGTGGTGCCCACCAGCTCCCTCCGTTGGTGAAGTGCATTTTCCCCTTTGCAGTAGGTAATCAGTGTATACGGTTTCGTTTCTGTAGTTAGGACTTTCTGTAGGATAGCTTCCAAAAAGTGTAGATACAGAGTCAAAGATTATCAATATTTATAAACCTTTTGATTTTAATATATATCATGAAGTTGCTTTTTGAAACCTTGTGCTTAGGAGCGCCTGGTGGCTCAGTCCGTTTAGCGTCCAACTCTTGGTTTCTTCTCAGGTCATGATCTCATGGTTTGTGATATCGAGCCCCCATGTCAGGCTCTGTGCTGGTGGCGCAGAGCCTGCTTGGGATTCTCTCTCTCCCCTTCTCTCTGTCCCTCCTCTGTGTGCTCATTCTATTTCTCTAAATAAATAACATTAAAAAAATAAATAAAACCATATGCTTAGAGTGATTGGCAAGGGCTCATTTTGTTGTGTCAGGGCAGGCCCTGAGGGTGCCTGCTGGTGGCAGGTGCTGCTATAGTGATAGGAACACACGATGTGCCCTTTTAAAAAAACTTGTATTTCTTTCATTACTTTTGATTACTTTCCTTGTTTGTCAGTCATTTGTATATCTTCTTTTGTGAATCGTGTCCTTTAACTGTTGATCTACTTGACACTAAAATTACTTTGGATTTGAGATCATATAATAATGATAGTTCATTTTTCTATTTGTTTTCTATTTGTGTATCTTCTTTTTTATAAAAACAAAATTTAGACATCCTTTCTCATCAGCTCTGTCTCTTTTGTTTGTAACTTCAGTTAGAAGGTCTCTTCTGTCAAGAGTTTTGATGCACGTGCTTCTCTTACCCCTGCCTTTCAAAGATGTTGAATACTGTCAAAATTCATTTTCTTTATTCTAAAAAATTACCTCTAAAAATTCAAGCAGTTCAGAAGTGCTTAAAATGAAAAGGAGAGAAGTGGGGAAAGGGGGTCAAAGGCACAGACTTCCAGTTGAAACATGAATAAATCCTGGGACTGTCATGAACAGCGTGGGGACTGTAGCTCACAATACTGTGTTGTATACTTGAAAGTTGCCAAGAGAGTCATCATCACAAGAAAAAACAATTGTAACTGTGGTAATGGACATGTTAACTAGCCTTGTTGTGATCATTTGCTATGTGTCACGTTGCGCACCTTAAAGTTTCACAGTGTCATGTCTCAATAAAGCTGGGGGAAACACGTGAAATTTAAATGCATCTTTTTTTTAAAAAATTCAGAACTGGGGATTCTGTCCTGCCCCTCCCAACAGCTCACCACCTACAGGCAACCACTGTTGTAGTTTGGTGCATACATAATAGGCTTCTCCTGTGGTTATCGATATGGTTACACACCTTCATGGAGTGTGGTTTTGTTTCTACACGAATATGATCCCGTTTGGATCCTTGCCTCTTGTCTTTCTCATCCGGCAATATTTTACCAATGTCTTTCCCAAACCAGTACCTCAAAATTGGCCACATTTTTACTGGCTCCTTATGATACCATAGTTTGATTATCCCAGGATTTTACTTTTTCTCACGGATGGACTGCCTCTTTTCGGAAGAGGGTCCGTCAAACCACTACAGTGAATACTCCTGTACGTGTGTTTCTGTGGCCATATTGCTTAGAGAGATGGATCGCCTCTGTCCGTCTGGATTTGTATTCTGATGCACGAACTAAGCTCTGTATTTACTTCTTTGGTTTACAAGGAGCTAACTGGCATAATATCCTTTTCCTTCAGTGTGTGTATTTCATTTATCCCATAGTAAACTCCTGCACACTAGGACTGCTTCTGGGGCTGCTCGTTTGGTTTTCAGCGGGTCAGGTGTGCGTGGAGGTGGCTGAGCTGGAGCGGCAGCACTCACATGTGTGCAGACCAGGCCAGGGCTCGTGGGTGCTGACCCTTACTTGTGTCGCAGCCTAGCTGCCTAACTTGCTGTCTCTTCTCTGTCCCCAGTACCTGTTTCTGACCTTGCCAAGGATTGTCTTCATGCTGGGCTTTGTCGTGATGCTGAGCTTCCTCCTGGGTGGCTACCTGTGCTTCACTTTGTACCTGGCTGCCACCAACCAGACCACTAACGAGTGGTACAGAGGTGACCGGGCCTGGTGCCGGCATTGCCCCCACGGAGCCTGGCCCCCATCAGCAGCGCCCCAGGTCTACCGGAACATTCACTCCCATGGGCTTTGGAGCAACCTTGGAGAGCTCTTCCTACCTGCCACTGCACATGGTGCCAAGAAGATGAACTGAGAATGTGAAGTGTTACTGCCTTTTCAATATAGTATACGTTTATTTATACATCTAGATACTTCGAAACATTAGTGTGGTGTTTCTTCATTTTGGTTTTTTGTTGTGTTTTTTTCTCTTCTGGATTCTGGTGCATGTTTATAAGTTGGCTTTAAGTGCTTAAGGAAGGGATGAGAAAACTAGTGTTCACTGAGTGCCTAATCCTTACAGGTGCTATGCTAGGTGCTGTGGTAGAAAGCCCCCTTGCTCATCCTCTGTTCACTTAGCCTGTTGTAACAGAGTGTATATGAGGTCCTGGTGCCCAAGCGACCCAAGATGCCTTCTCAGAGGATCCAACTGACATTGGGCTTTCACCTTCGGCTCTAGACTTCTGACAGGAGGGGCCTTGGCTATGTCCCCAGATGTGCAGGAGAGTCCCAGTGACCGGGGGTTGTGCCAGGCTGCACCCTTCCCGTCTCTCCGAGGGAAAGGCTTTGGCTTTTCGTCTCCTTGACCATATCCAGCACCTCTCACCCAGGCCTGCCCCTGGGCCAGCATGGGCCTTTTACACAAGGCCCATTCCTGTGCTTGTGGTCCCCTGCCCTCCACTGGCCTCTTGGGGCCACGTTCAAGTTTTTTCTGCCCTATTAAAAAAATATTTTTTAATGTTTATTTTTGAGAGAGAGAATGAGAGCGCGTGCAAGTGGGGGAGGGGCAGAGAGAGGGAGACAGTGCCAAGCAGGCTTCAGGCTCTGAGCTGTCAACACAGCTCTGAGCCTGACTGAGCCACCCCGTCCTATTTTTAAAATTCCAAACTATCACCCCACCCCTCCACTGCCCCGTTAATTCAATGCAAAGGGATGAATGAGGAAGAGTTTCATAGAAAGTGCTGAGGGGTTTGAGGAGGGGAGCGTTTTCAGGAGCAGGATACCTAAGATTCCCATGGTCAGGCTGCTCCGGAGGGGACTGGGGAATAGGGACTCGGGACAAAAACTTGGAGGCCAGGGGTAAGGAGGTACCATACGTCACTGCAGCGCCACGAGTTCTGGAGTAGCTATAATCTTTAGAATGAACTGCCAAGGCCTGAGCTACAGTCCTGTGCACCAGCCTATCTTACAGGTGGGAAAGCGCGGTAAAGCCAAATCAAATAGGCTTTGAGCGCAGCGCAAAGGAAGCAAGGGGAGCTTCAGGTCTGGCGCGCGGGCGAGTGGAGCGCAAAGCCCTATGAGCGTTCAGCGGTGGGTGCGGCGGCGCAGCGCGCCCCTGCCGTACTCACAGGCGGTGGCGCGCCGCGGGGGCGGGGCCTGAGGGGCGGGGCGTACCTCAGTGCCAGCCGGCCGAGCCGCCAGGGGGCGCCCTCCCGAGAGCGGGCCCCCGCCGCGGCCCGCGCTTGGCCCCTGCGGGCCGCCGTCGCCGCGCTCGGCATTCCGCCGCCGTTCACTCCGAGGCGTCGGGCTCCCGCTGCCCTCGGTGGCGCCGCAGTCGCACGGCCGAGCCTCTGCTGGCCGGCGGCGGCGATGGCTCCCTGAGCAGGACGGGGCGGGAGCGGCGGGAGGGCGGGCGCCGGGGGCGGCGGGCAGAGACCGGGTCGCGGTCTCTTTGTCTCGGCGGCGGCGGGCGCGCCTGCGGGGCCCGGGGCGGAAGTGCGGACGCCCTCCGGACGCCCCGGGCCGCAGCGGCCGCACCATGAGCGACATCCGCCACTCGCTGCTGCGCCGCGACGCGCTGAGCGCCGCCAAGGAGGTGCTGTACCACCTGGACATCTACTTCAGCAGCCAGCTGCAGAGCGCGCCGCTGCCCATCGTGGACAAGGGCCCCGTGGAGCTGCTCGAGGAGTTCGTGTTCCAGGTGCCCAAGGAGCGCGGCGCGCAGCCCAAGGTGCGGCGGTCGGCCGGGATGCCCGCGTCCGCGACAAGGAAACTCCTTTTCCTCCTCTTGCGGTGGCAAGCATTTGCCAAACCACAGACCCGCTTGCTCTCCCAGCCTCTGTTCTCGCCCTTGGCCGTGCTCCTTCTCAGCAGCCCAGATCCGCCTTCTCTGGCGTCCTGAGCATTGCTCAGCTGTGTGCGTGTTTTGCGGGGCGTGCGACAGCCCGGTGTCAGTGGTGTTACAGGAAGAGACGTTAAAGGCCTGTAACCTAGAGTCTCAAACCGCTATAGGTCATCTTGAGTCCGCCCAGGATGATGTCTGCATCTGTATAGTGACGTTTCCCGGGATTAACAGAGTTCTGCCCCCTGGGACCCGGCCTTTAAGAGGGGTGAACAGTTACCTGGGGGAAGTAGTGTATTTTCTGTCTTGTCACTCTACGAATTAAGGCGTCTGTTAAAGTATCTTTCTTTCCTTCTTTCTTTCTTTCTTTTCTTTTCTTTCTTTTTTATCGTTTCTCTTGGATTTGTTTTACAGAGGTTGAATTCACTTCAGGAGCTCCAACTTCTTGAAATCATGTGCAATTATTTCCAGGAGCAAACCAAGGACTCTGTCCGGCAGATTATTTTCTCATCCCTTTTCAGCCCCCAAGGGAACAAGGCTGATGACAACCGGATGAGCTTGTTGGGAAAACTGGTCTCCATGGCGGTGGCTGTGTGTCGGATCCCAGTGTTGGAGTGTGCAGCCTCCTGGCTCCAGGTACTTCTCTAGAAAGAGCCTTCTCCTGAGAGCCTCTGAAGAGGGTTTTAGTGTCAGGAATTTTCCCTTGATTGGCTTTCAGGAGAGGCGTTTTCTGTATGTTACCTTCTTGGTGTCATTACCCTGGTGTCTATATTTATAGACAGGTAGTAGTAATCATTCTTGAGAAAACAATAGTTTGGAATGGTGAATGAATTTAAAAAGAAAAAAAGTTCCATCTTCAGAATATGTGAAAAATCATTTTCCTTAGTTGAAAATGGTAAGTTAGTATTCTGAAAACAGCTACCCGTGTAGCCTCCAAGATATGATTTTTTTTTGTCTGTTTAAAGATCGTTAGAAGTTAAATTATGCAGTTGGGTCAGTAAGCATGTGAATTCTTTTGCATTGCTCCAGGGTGACATTGCAAAGATGGTGGCTCTTCCAATGGATGTGGACCGAACAGCCATTAAAAAAAATTTTTTTTAAGTGTTTTATTTATTTCTGAGAGAGAGAGAGAGAGCATGAACAGGGGAGGGTCAGAGAGAGAGGGAGATACAAAATCTGAAACGCTCCAGGCTCTGAACTAGCTGTCAGAGCAGAACCGGTTGCGGGGCTCGAACCCACCAACCGTGAGATCATGACCTGAACTGAAGTCAGACACTTAACTGAGCCACCCAGGCGCCCCCCCCCCCATAGTCATTTTTAAATATCAGAGGGAAAAAATGTATATTTACAATAGGTTTTGTGTTAGATGGTACTCTGAAAGATTCATTTTGGTTTGCTTTATTACTCAGAGTCTTTCAGAAATTGATAATCTACTTAGAGTAATTATATTAAATTTTTTTTAACATTTATTTATTTTTTGAGAGAGCACAAGCCAGGAAGGGGCAGAGGGAGAGGGAGACACAGAATCCAAAGCAGGTTCCAGGCCCTGAGCTGTCAGCACAGAGCCCAATGAGGAGCTCGAACCCATGACCATGAGATCATGACGAGAGCCAAAGTCAGATATTTAACCAACTAAGCCACCCAGGTGCCCCTAGAGTAATTATTTATCAGATTTTTGATTAACATGATTCTCTATTAAGCTAACAGACTTTACCACATTCAGTTTCACAGACCTGCTTAATCTCAAGTACTTGAAATCATTTGCGGTTATTCCCCCTTCCCCAGTTTATGTAGATGTTTCCTTTGAAATCTGTTTATCCTCGGGGTGCCGGGGTGGCTCAGTCGGTTAAGCATCCAACTTCAGTTCAGGTCATGATCTCACAGTTTGTGGGTTCGAGCCCCGTGTCAGGCTCTGGGCTGGCAGCTCAGGGCCTGGAGCCTGCTTCACATTCTGTGTCTCCCACTCTCTGCCCCTCCCACACTCATGCTGTTTCTCTACCTCAATAAATAAACATTTAAAAATTAAAAAAAAACTGTTTATCCTCATAATTTGGTTTGAAAAATATACATTGTTCTCTGTAGCACCCAGGTAAGCTTCAGCAGAATCTATACATTAATTCTTACCAATCTGACTTCTGGAGAATCTGACCTGATTGTGTGTGCTGTATTTAATCTCACAATTACCTCTATCCCTTAGTGAGGTCAGGCTTAGCCTCTTGTAATTCATCACATAATTTCCCCCCTTACCTCTCCTGATGCTGTTGTGCTGGCTTTTTGGCAAAATAAAAGCAGATGTCAGTGACAGGGAAGAGTCTTGTCAAGGATTGCCACCCCACCCCCAACCCCTCACCCCCACCCCCAGGGCTAGTGGCTACCACTCCCTGCTAGGGAAGCTGGGGTTGGCTGGTCTGAGGTTGTAGGGACAAAATTCAGCCTGAGGGAACAATCTGGCAAGCTCTCTACTTGCAGTTTCCCCTGGAGGCCACATTGGGGCCTTTGGAACTAGAACTTGCTGAGCAGCTGTTGAATGTGGCCCTGGCTGCACATCGGCCTCTGAGTGGGAAGGAAAAAGCAGAGGATGGTAATACAGGATTTGAAAGAATCACGGAAACCTCTAAGGATAGGATTGTAAGAGGGGCGCCTGGGGAGCTCAGTCGGTTAAGCATCTGACTTCGGCTCAGGTCATGATCTCTGTTTGTGAGTTTGAGCCCCGCATGAGGCTCTGTACTAACAGCTCAGAGCCTGGAGCCTGCTTCAGATTCTGTGTCTCCCTCACTCTCTACCTCTCCCCTGCTCATGCTCTGTCTCTCTATCTTTCAATAATAAAAATAAACGTTAAGAAAAAAAAAAAAGGATAGGATTGTAAGAGAAAGGGAGAAAGCACTGCTCTGAATCCTGTGATAGCTCACAGACTCTCCTCAAGCTCTTCCGGGTGGTAGCCCCCATTTGTTCCTGTTTTTGGAGTCTCACCTGTAAGGCCCCACAAGTTGTCATATCCTCCTTGAAGTCCGCAGAGAGCTTTGCTAACTGCACTTCAAAGCAGGGGTCAGCAGGCCTTTTATTAAAGGGCAAGACAGGAAATATGTGAGGCTCTGCAAACTGTATGGCCTATTTCACAACCACTCAACTCTGTCCTGGTAGTGTTGGACCAGCCTTACTCGACAGGCACGCAGATTAGCAGATACACGCTTCTGATTCACAGAAAGCACATGAAAGAACCCTGGGGGCAGGATGGCTTGGGCCTGTGGGCTTTCGTTGGCCAAGCCCTGCCTCAGAATGAGCTGTGCACATCTTTGTCCCCTCTGGGAGGTGAATCTGCCTGTTCTGGGGGGGGGGGGTGTGTGTCTTCCCCTTAAGTACGTAGTTGTAGCCTCCCAGCCACAACACGTGTTTATGTGGCCTGTGGCTTCTTTGCAGCGGACGCCAGTGGTGTACTGCGTGAGGTTGGCCAGGGCCCTGGTGGACGACTACTGCTGCCTGGTGCCAGGATCCGTGCAGACGCTGAAGCAGATCTTCAGTGCCAGCCCTCGCTTCTGCTGCCAGCTCATCACCTCCGTCACTGCGCTCTATGACCTGTCATCAGGTAAGGCTGAACAGGTTGTGGCTCTCCAGAAGCTCAGCTGATGGCCACTTCCATTTCCCCTCGAACGCCCAGGACAAGCGTCTAGTGAATGCTTTGGCCTTTTTTTTTCTTACGAAACATGTGTTTTATTTTCGGCTGAAAGTGAAGAAGCGGACAACCCGGGCTTCTGGAATTTGTGAGCAGGTCACTTGTCTTAGTCATTCATGCACTTGCGTGGTTCAGAGTGGTCTGAGGGCCAGGTGGCCTAAAAATGAGAGGGTCTGATGTCTGGGGAAGACCTGGCTTTCTCCCCAGGCAGGAATTGCTTTGTTATCCCACACTGTTATTTCCAGATGTAACAATTTCAGGAAAGTTACAAGGTTATTGTAAATTGCAACACTCCCGCCTGAGTTTACCACCTGTTACCATTTGTTCTCTCTCCTCCTTTCTTCCTTTCTTTCTCTGCCCCTTTCACACACACTCACAGGTATTTGCTTTTCCTGAACTTTTGAGAGTTGGTTACCAATGTCTTGTACCAAGTCTTTAAACGTGTATCTTTCTCCCAGGAACAAGAGCGTTCCTTTACTTAACCCATCATGCCTAAGAAATTAAATATTGAGGGAATGAGGGAATAGTATTATCTTTTATATACCCTGTATTCAGATCTCCCTGATCATTGCAGTAATAGCCTCTACCCCCATCCCCCTCAGAGGTCAGGAAAATTCAGGATCCCATCAGGGATCATACATTATACATGGCTGTCATGTCTCTTTGGCCCTTTCAAATCTTGAACAGATGAAGCATTTTAAGAAGTCTCTTTTTTGACATTGACTTTTTTTTTTAACATGTTTTCATTTTTGAGAGAGAGAGAGACAGTGCAAGTTGGGGAGGGGCAGAGAGAGGAGACACAGAACCCAAAGCAGGCTCCAGGCTGTGCGCTGTCAGCACAGAGCCCAACATGGGGCTTGAACTCATGAAATGAGATCATGACCTGAGCCGAAGTTGGATGTTTAACCTACTGAGCCACCCAGGCATCCCTGACACTGATATTTTGGAAGAGCTCAGACCTGTTGTTCTGCAGAATGTCCCTCAGTTTAGATTTTTTTTTTTTTAATTTATTTCTGAGAGAGAGACAGACAGACAGCGTGAGCAGGGGAGTGTCAGAGAGAGACGGAGACACAGACTCTGAAACAGGCTCCAGGCTCTGAGCTAGCTGTCAGCACAGAGCCCGATATGGGGCTCGAGCCCATGAACCATGAGATCATGACCTGGGCCGAAGTCTGACGCTTAACTGACTAAGCCACCCAGGTGCCCCATAGATTTATCTGATCGTTTCCTTATGCAAGATTCAAGTTCAGTATTTTTGGCCACAGTCCCAGCCAGGTGGTGACGTGTCCTCAGCCTACCATGCGAGGAAACACGCGTGTTGCTTCAACTCTCATGATGTTTCTGTGGCTTCCTCAGGAAGATGCCAGGCGAGGTCCTCAGGGCAGCCAGTAAATGGCATTTGACTTCACCTGGGAGGAGCCTGTGACGCCCGTCCCTACCCAGCATCAGAGCCCTCGGGTCAAGTCATTTTCTGCAGACTCCCAAGTCAAGAACACCAATATGAGCCGCTCTGGTTGAGCTGGGGCGGGGGTCTCAGCCCCACAATCACTGGGCCCCGCTGCCTTCTTTCCTCCCTGGGGGTGACTTCCGGGGAACACAGGTTGACAAACAGGTTTGTGGAGCACTGCATCCTCTCACGTCTGTCCCTGTGGGACCCCCACGGCTCACGCGGGCTCCCAGAGAGGGGCTGTGGCCTGGGTTTCCACATGAGAAGGTTTTGGGCCCCATCCCGGTAAGCAGTTTTTCTGCAGAAAAGCCTCCTTTTCTGTTTCAGGTCCCTCGTCCCTTGCCCAGGGCTCTCGCCGCTCAGAGGGCTGACGAGCATTATCTTACTCTAGTCTGACAGCCGAGCCAGCAGCTGGAGAGCCTTCCATGATTCTGTCTTTGCTCAGCCCAGCAGCACCCTGGTTATATTTGATTCTCATTTTGCTTGTACCTTTATCTACCCTCCCCACTCCCTGCTCTTCAGCTTTTCAGTTCCCTTGAGAAAGCTCACGTGGACGTAGTTGTGAATGTCAACTTGCGTATCACAGTCACATGCACTTTCACGTCTTTTCTGTCACAGCAGCGTGCCCCTGGGATGAGGGGCCAGTCTTGTGAGCAGGGTTCTCCCTGGCTTCCTGCATAGCTTCCTCGGAGCTGTTGATGTCCAGGGACAGTAGTCAGGCCCCTAGTTTTCCCATAGGAAGGATTTAATTCAGCCCATCCTGCAACATCCCAGTCGCCCTTTGCAGTCATCAGTGATTCCAGGCCATCAAGGATGGAAATTGGCCTTAAAGTTTCTAATAGATTAGATAGTGTGGAAAAGGAAGCAGTGTTCAGAGAATATCACCAGTGTTCTAGAATGGATATGAGACGTGGTATTTTTCTCTTAAGCCAGTTGCCAATCTGATAGGTCAGTGGTTTTTTTGTCTTTTTTTTTTTTTTAAGCCACTTTATGGAGGTATGATTGACGTACAGAAAGCTAATGTATATGGCCTGGGGAGTCCGGAGACAGGGAGGTGGCCGGGCACACAGCAGTCGCCCTAGCGGATGGACCTGGGGGCCACGGTCAGAATGGTGACCTCTGCTGCTCTTGGGCACCTTTCTGGGGAGTCTGTGGCCTCCAGGCCACAAGATGGAAGGAACTCCCCTTCGGAGACAGAACCCTGTCTGGCCCAGACGGCGCTGAGAAGCTGTGTCTGCGAGTAGGAAGAGCCATGGAGGTGGTCCACTTGCGGACATGCACTCAGTGCACACGCCACCCTCAGGCTCGCAGACACGCACTCAGTGCACACACCGCGTGCACATGCTGCCCTCAGGCTCTCAGAGGTGCCTCAGCTTGTGTGTGTGTGTGTGTGTGTGTGTGTGTGTGTGTGTGAGTGTGAGTGTGTCGGGCAGGAAGGGTGGTGTGCCCGACAAGAGGGCGTGAGATTGGTGTTCCCCAGACAGAAGCCTCTTGGGGAGGACAAGGGCTCATACACAAGGTTCGCCCCCCCACCCCACGGTTCATTTTGCCATGTGAAGGCCACAGACGACATTTCATGACCAAAGGGCGGGGCACGATTTACCTCTAGTGTGGCGGGGGCATGGTCTCAGGGAAGAAGGCCCCAGTCTCTTGAGAAAGAGCAGCACGTGTCTCACTTGCCCCCTGCTCTCCTGGCTCCTGCTCTCCTGGCTCCTGCTCGGGTCCAGCCTCAGTGACCCGGAACGGGCTCTGTCATCCTTAGTGCTCTGCAAGCTGAGGGCCGGACAGCCCCAGAGATGGGTGGCTGGGGATCCAGGCCATGCCCGCAGACGACCCAAGAGCGCTGTGCACCAGCCTCAGGGTGCCAATGCGGCCAGCTGGGTAAGACAGGTCCCCTGGGGCCAGATCTGGGCCCACCTCATACTTTGAATAAGTCCTGGGGAAGTGACTTAACATCGTCATGCCTCGGTTTCCCCATCCTCTCTGTAATAGGTGGCTGTTTGAGGAGTGAGTTAATCTGTGTAAAGGGTTTAGAACAGCACCTGGCCCTTCGCAAACCCAGAACAAACATCAACGTTTGTTTTTGTTGCTGTTCTCTGTCTAGGCTATGGAACGTGCCAGGTCTCCAGGGTCACAGGAGGTCAGGCTTTGCCTAGACAGAGATTTCAGATTGGGGGGCTGGGATCTTGGCAGCTGACCGATCACTGAGCGCACTCTGAACTGGTCTGTGAAGGCCACGGTAGCCGTCACAGGAGACAAAAGCTACTCTCTGGGAAGGGACGGAGAGTGGCAGTAGTTTGGGACATAAAGAGTGTGCAAATGTATTTACATGTACCCATAGGATGAACTTCAGGGATGGAGGAGTTCTAGGGAAGTGTTAATTTAATAGATATTTTTTTGAGCCCCACTGTGGCCAGACAGTCCTGGCTCTGGGGCTAAGCATGGACCAGGACAAGAGTCCCATTCCTACGGAGGGGACATTCTAGGAAAGGGGACAGAAAATAGGGAAGCGGAGTATGTGGTGTGAGCATCAGGTGCTGAGCAGTGTGTACTTGGGTCCGTCTCCCCTCCATCCGCTGACATCGCTGGGGCCGTGCGCCTGTCTGACTCACAGCGTCTCTGTTGGCAGATGAGCTCATCCCACCATCGGACTTGCTTGAGATGATCGTCAGCTGGATTTTCGAGGACCCGAGGTTGATTCTCATCACTTTTTTAAATACCCCGATTGCTGCCAATCTCCCAATAGGATTTTTAGAGCTCACACCACTCACTGGATTGATCCGCTGGTGTGTGAAGGCCCCTCTGGCTTATAAACGGAAGAAGAAGCCCTCCTTGTCCAACGGCCACGTCACCACCAAAGTTGCAAAGGACTCGGGAGGGATGGACAGAGACTCCCACCTCTTGTACTCGAAGCTCCACCTCAGCGTCCTCCAAGTCCTTATGATGCTCCAGGTGCACTTGACCGAGAAGAATCTTTATGGGCGCCTGGGGCTCATCCTGTTTGACCACATGGTCCCACTGGTGGAGGAGATCAACAGGTTGGCGGATGAACTGAACCCCCTGAACGCCTCCCAGGAGATTGAGCTATCTCTGGACCGGCTGGCCCAAGCCCTGCAGGTGGCCATGGCCTCTGGAGCCCTGCTGTGCACGCGAGGTGAGGACTCCCCGGCCCAGGCCCTCCTGGGGACAGGGTGGCCACCGCCCGTCAGAAGGAAAATAGGGAGGGGCGCCTGGGTGGCTTAGTCGGTTAAGCGTCCGACTTTCGCTTAGGTCATGATCTCGCGGTTCGTGGGTTCGAGCCCCGCGTCGGGCTCTGTGCTGACTGCCAGCTCAGAGCCTGGAGCCTGTTTCAGTCTGTGACTCCCTCTCTCTCTGACCCTCCCCTGCTCACGCTCTCTCTCTCTTTCTCTCTCCTAGAAAAAAAAAAAAAAAAAAAAAACATTAAAAAAAAAAAAAAAGAAGGAAAATAGGGACTCGTGGACACGTGTGGCTCTGTGCCCCTCTACAGCTTCTTTCCTCGTAGTGCAAGGGATGAGGGTGAAGTCACAGAGCTTAGAACACTGACTACGATGTCTCAGTGTCTCCTGGCCATGTTGCCCAGGAGTGGGAGTCCCTCGGGAGCAAGGATGACCCCTCACTGTCCCCCCTCGCAGAGAATCCTTTTTTTTTCTGCATCCTTTTTTACGGAGGCATGAGTTACATACCACAGTGCACAGGTTCTAGTGCACAAAACATTCCCTTCACCTGCTTCCGGGTTCCTGATTCTCCTGCATGGCGGTGCTGGCCTCTCCCAGAGTCTAGTAGGATTTGTGCTTGTCTGCCGACTGTGGGCTCACAGAAGTGGCCTATGGCCCCAAGCAGCACTCATGTGGTACGTGTCCTACTTGGCTTCCCCCTCGGCGCTCTCGGGACGCCTGGAGCACCTGCTCTGCTCAGGGAGAGCCTTGCCCCTGGAGCCTTTCCCAGCCACCTGCCAGATGGCCGGTGGACCTGCCCCTCTCCCGAGTCATGTACTCTCTTTGGAGCCTCGTTGTTAAAGCAAGAATTGAAGGAAGACAGGACACAGTTTTTTGTTGTTTGTTGGTTTTTTTTTTAAGTTTATTTTGAGAGAGACCTCGTGATTGGGGAAGGGGCAGAGGAAGTGGAGAGAGAATCCCAAGCAGGTGCTGTGCTGCCAGCGCAGAGCCAGATGCAGGGCTCAAACCCACAAGGGTGTGAGAGTGACCTGAGCTGAAACCAAGGGTCGGCCACTTAATTGACTGAGCCGCCCAGGTGCCTGAGAGAACGCAGTTTCTGAGTGGTGACAGGAAAATGTGCTACAGGCACTGTTGCTGGCTTGCCAGTGTCTTTGAAAAGAACTCCATGTACACTTGACCGTGTTGTCCCCATCTGTTCCTGATTATGTGTCTCCTTGATTTCAGATGACCTGAGAACCTTGTGCTCCAGGCTGCCTCATAATAAGTAAGTGCCCTCTTGAAAACGGCTAGCCGGGCGGGGGTGGGGTTGGACTTGGGGAGGGCTTCTGTGTGTAAGGAGCCGTCGAAGGACCCGATGATACATAGAGGGTGGGATGGCATGACCCACATGAGAGAGTAACTCGAGGACATGAGGCCATCTTGCCTGGGAGTCCAGGAAACAAACCAGAGGAAGCTCGTTGCCATTTTCCATGCACTTAACACACATGTTTTGGGGTGACTTCTGGCGTCCCTGCGTGTATGTTGGTGGTATTGTGGGTTGCACAGCCCTTTGGGAAATACTTCAGAGCCACGGCCCTGGGGCAGAGCGTGGCAGTTAGGCCTCTTTGACAGATGGCACTGACTGGGTCCTGAGCATGGTTCCGACTGGTTTTCCGTGATGCTCGGGCAATCCCTTAGCCTGTTTCTGAACCTTGGTTTCCTCCTTTGTAAAGTGGGGGGGATAATTCACCTGTGCCCAGGGTTGGAGGAAGGATTAAATGCGATGGTGTCTGTAAACTTCCAGGCCGAGTCCCTGGCTCGTGGGAATCTGCCCGTAAATGGTGGTTATTGTCATCATTTGGGGGCAGCAGCGGTGACAGAGGTGAAGGGCAGGAGCTGCGGAGTCACACAGCTGCTGGGGGAGAGTCCAGGCCGCTGCTTGCTGTCCGTGTGACCTTTGGCAAGTTCTTTGTCTTCCACTGCCTTGTTTTGATGTAAAATCAAGAAAATAATTGTACCTGCCTCTTGTCTGCTCCCCCCACCTCTCCCGCCCCACCCCCTGAGATAGAATTTTTGTGAGGACTAGAGTAAAAACTTAGCAAGCACTTGGAACAGTACTTAGTGTGGACCAAGTATCTAAGAAGTATTACCTGCTCCCACTGCTACACTCATAACTTAGGCTTGTCGCATAATCAGGTTGGTTTCACTGCCTCTAAGAAGCAAAAGCCAAGTGTGCAAAAATGTTTCATGCAGATGCGCATTTCTAGTAGCAAAAAGCTGGAAACAACCCAACAGTCCCAAAGCACAGGGCTACCTCGTAAGTTAGTAGTGGCACATCGGAAGGGCAGAAATTACATATCTACTAAAATTAGTAATCGTGGCAACCTGGTGAGGAAATGTTTCCAGCTGAAGGCAGGGTAGTATGCACAAGGACAGGAAACAGTCGCGGGAAGGCAGTAGGATTACTAATGCCCTTGTTTCTTTAGATGGGCACGGTCAGGGGCTAGGGCTCCAGGGCTGGCGTTGGCAGGCAGTGTGGATGGAGGCTACGCGAGCCCACCGGGCCCTGTCGATCGCACCGAGTGTGCTCATGGCTGCCCAGGGCCCGGCCTGCTGTCTCCGCCGGGGCCGTTGCGTCTGGGCACGCATGGCAGACCAGTCACCAGACTTGGCCAGAGTGGGCTCATGGGCTGATGGCAAGAGTGCTTGCAGTCTGAGGGCTTCGTCCCCACCTATGGCTGGGGACCTCCGTGTCAGGCCCCGCAGGCAAGGGGCAGCTTCGGTCAGGTGTCTGGGTAGACACGAAAACCAAGTATCATATCAGTGCCATGGCTCCTGGTGGAACAGGACGGTCCTGATAGAGATACTCTGTCACAGCACGGACAGCTTGTCCAGGGGCCCCTTTCCCTCAAGAGCCCACACTGTTCTTTCTCCCCTTCCCCCGCTCCCCTGGCTGTAGGAGAATTCCCTGGTATCTGAGGACATTGTTAGCATAAGTTGGCATGTTTCTGCCCTTCTTCCAATAATTCCGTTGTAGTATTTCTCTTCTTTGTGCACAGCTGTTCTTTAATATTGAATGTTTTCAGGGCATTAAAATGATGATAGGGTATAAATCCTTTATCATCTCAGCATCATCACTAGGGGTCCCCACTGGAATCCCGGTGGGACCTAACAGCCAGTGCCCCGCCCTCCTGACACATACGAGAACCCAGCCCCCCAGGGGCAGCCTGGCACCGATGCAGGCAAAGAGGACTCGTAGTCACTTGGAAAACTTCTTTGACTTCTGGTAGTCTCTCTTCCGTTAATTGTCTTTCTGAATAAACTTCTTGAAACCCGTTTTATCTCTGGCAGCGTGAACAGGTCCAAACAAACGAATGACCTAAATTTTGCCTCTGTAATGCTCTCCTTAGATTTATTTATATGTTTACTTATTTTGATTGAATTTCTCACCCTGAGTTGTAAAAAGTAGTAACATAAATGAAAAGGGCTGAGAAGAGCTTCAGATCACTCAAGGTACCAGCTTTCTTCCTGCCCTCAATTTACTGCCTGAGTGCCTCCTGTGGGCTCTGGGCACCAGCCTTTATACTCGGGAGTGGGGAGGTGAGAGCGGGTGACGGTCAGTCTGCAGAAGACTTAGCCCCCACCTCTCACAGTTCCAGGTAGCTAGCTGACCAGAGCAAAGGGCCTGGGGTTGCTCATGGACCAAGCAGGGCCGTCAGTGTGAGGGAGAGATGAGGGGTCCTGAGTGTGAATGATGGGCTTGAACGGTTGATGTAGAGAGGCCAGTGTAGACAGAACCCAACAGGGTGCAGCCCCAGGGTGTAGCTAGGAGACCAAGAGCAGAGCCAGTATGTCTGAAGCAGAGGCCAGGGGAGCAAGGGAGGGGCCAGGCTGGGGAGGCCTCAGCTGGAGAGGGTGGCCTCGGTCTTGAAGAGGAGACTGCCAGAGAATGATTCTGGCCTTAACCGGTGGTGATTGGGTATTTGGGTTCGACTGCAGGATGTGGGTGGGCTAGGCCTCAACACTCCTGGCGGTGGGAAAGTGAGAAATCTTTGCTGGTCTTGCTGGGAGGGAGCCTGGGGCTGGCAAGGATGGGACTGGTCAGAGGGAGCTCTTCAGGTTGATCCAGAAGGACCAACACTGGAAACCGAAAGGGATTCCAGGAGGGAGACCCAGGCCACGCATGTCCGGGATCACAGAGAGGAGAGCACAGGGTGGAGAAAGTGCTGGGCGCCTGGTGCCAGGGCCGAAGGGAGTTGGGGAAGTAGTAGCAGGGTGTGAAGAGTAGGGCTGGAGTGTGGCTGTCACCCGGAGAGTGAAGGAGGAAGTAAGCAAGAGAGTTGGCAGCTCCTGCCGGGGTGGATGGGAGGTGGCCCCTGAAGATGGGAAGGGGCTTGGTCCTGGCCTGGCCCGTCTCGGGGCCGGGGCTTATCCCGTTTCCGGTAGAGTCTGTGAAAGGCCTGCTATCAAGTGGCTGTGCTTGGAATTCAGCTGAGACTCAGTCACTTACGAATGACTGTGGCCTGCTGCCCTTCATGCCGTCGAGGCTTGGTTGTGACCCTCTTAGGTGTGTACTTGGGGCTGAACCGGACGTGGGGGTCCCTAGGCCACAGACGCTGAGGCTGTGCCCAGAGCTCCCCGGGACCGTAAGCCTTGTGAAGACCCTTCCTCGGCAGTCTTGCCGCCGCCCCGCCTCTGTTACCTGCCTTGTGCTTTCTCTGATGCCTGCAGGATGCTCTCCTCTGCTGGGCGGGTCGGGGGAGGGGGCAGTCTCAATCCTGCCACCTCCAGGTCCCCTCCTGCCGCTCTTCCCCAGCCACAAGCCACCCCCATGCTCTCCGAGTTCACAGATCTCTGCGCCTGGAAACCTGCAGGCTCTGTGCCTGCAGCCGGTGCCCCTCGTGGCAGACACGGGAGGCCACCGCCACGCCACGGCCTTCTGTCCTTTCCCGGCCGCAGCACGTCCACTAGCGGACAGGCTCACCCAGTGCCGCGCGCCTAACCCTTGTCCTTGTATTTGCAGCCTGCTCCAGCTGGTGATCTCAGGCCCGGTGCAGCAGGCGCCCCACGCGGCGCTCCCCCCAGGCTTCTACCCCCACATCCACACGCCCCCGCTGGGCTACGGGGCCGTGCCGGCCCACCCCGCCGCCCACCCCGCGCTGCCCACACACCCAGGCCACACCTTCATCTCGGGCATGACGTTCCCGTTCAGGCCCATCCGCTAGGCCGGCCCCGCGTGCCGCCGAGTGGCAGTGTGCCTTGCGCCGGGGCCGGAGGAAGCCTTCCAGAGAAAGGGGAGCCACCCCATAGAAGAGGACCTTCGGGGGGCAGCCGGCGGCCCCCCCCCCCGCCCCTCACCGGCAGGACTGTCTTGGTGCGGAAGCTGCGCGACGTGCGCAGCCCGGGTGCCTCCCGCCCAGTGACAGTCGCAGGAGTCCAGACCCGATGGATGGATGGATGGATGGAAGGAAGGAAGGAAGGAAGGAAGGAAGGAAGGAAGGAAGGAAGGAAAGAAGGAAGGAAGGAAGGAAGGAAGGAGGGAGGGAGGGAGGAAGGAGGAAGGAAGGAAGGAAGAAGGCGCGAAGAAGGCGCACAGAGTGGGGCGGGGGTCCTTGATGCCCTTCCGCCAGCCCGGGGTCCTGTGTGGCGCTTCCAACAAGCCAGGAGCCCGAGTGGCCCGGGTGCAGGTGTGACGAGCAGCCTTTGCAGGTCCCTGTGGCTTCTCTGCTTGTGAGTGTGGCGGGTCCCTGGTACCAGGGTCTCCTGTTAGCTCCGTGAGCTCGAGGCCGGGGTGCTGTACTCAGCGCCGGCCTGGAAACCGGGCCAGGGCTGCCCTCACCGCCCAGGAGCTTCTCTGTTTCATTGGGGTCTAAATTTTCCTTTCATATGTTCAAATAAATTTTTTCTAAACAGTTTTATAGACTTTGTGGAATGTTTTCTTAAAACTTAGTGAGCGTGAGCGGCAGCGGTTCCCTGTCTGCAGTGATCAGGCACTTCTTTTGACAGAACCCCTGCGGACAGTGTCCCCTCCACCCTGCAGGGGCCCCAGGGGCTGTCTGCCTCCATCGGGTTTTTCCTAGCACAGGATGTAAGGTACCTGCTTTGATTTCTTAGTTTCGGGAAGGAAAGAGCCCAGTAACTATGAGGTTGTGCTGCTCTGGGCTGAACGTGAGGAAGGACAGAGGGTCACTGTGAATGGTGGGCAATAAAGGGCTGAGATTAACCCATAGGGATGAAATTTTACCCTGTGCTTCCTCTGCCCTTGTGTTCCTGGCCAGGGGCCACGACAGGAGAGCAGACCAAACCGGATTGCCTAATAAATCCCTGTGTGTATGTTTTTAAGTCTGGAGTTTGGGACATCCCTCAAGATAAGGAGCAATGAGCCCCATGCAGCTGCATGTTAAGGGCTATCCTTGGTTGGAAGGGACCCCCAACCACCAGTGCTTTCTCAGCCATGGGAGCCTGTGGCATTTGGGGGTTCCCACAGCTGCAGCCTATGGGTAGGAATCCGCCTGCAAGTGAAGAGTCTGCAGGAATCTTTTTCTTTTTTTTTTTAATAATTAAAAAAATGTTATTTTATTTTTAAGACAGAGCATGAGTGGGGGAGGGGCAGAGAGAGAGGGAGACAGAATCTGAAACAGGCTCCAGACTCTGAGCTGGCTGTCAGCACAGAGCCCAACATGGGGTTCGACCTCATGAACTGTGAGATCATGACCTGAGCCGAAGTCGGACGCTTAACTGATTTAGCCACCTCTCACAGGAATCTGTTTTTATTTTATTTATTTATTTATTTATTATTATTTTTTAATGTTTTATTTATTTCTAGGAGAGAGAGAGACAGCGTGAGCAGGGGAGGGTCAGAGAGAGAGGGAGTCACAGACTGAAACAGGCTCCAGGCTCTGAGCTGGCAGTCAGCACAGAGCCCAACGCGGGGCTCAAACCCATGAACCACGAGATCATGACCTAAGTGAAAGTCGGACGCTTAACCGACTAAGCCACCCAGGCGCCCCACAGGAATCTGTTTTTAAATTGCTTTTGAGAGCCATGAGCTAGAAAGGAAATTTCTTTTGCTTTTGCTTTTGTTATCCCTGGTTGATTGTATGCCCCGTTTTTCCATGTATCTGCTGAGGTCAGATCAGGAACTGAAATAAAAAATAAAAATAAATGTCTGCTTCCATCTCTTGGTGGGACATGTCCATAAAACTAAGGAGATGAGCACTTGGGTGGTTCTTGGCATTTAACTCTGATACCAAGTATTTCTCAAAAGGCTGGACAAAAGCTCTCCTGTCACTTCATAGTGAGAGAAGCTCTCTGAGCATGGCTGTGTCTCGGAAAGAGGCTCCCACCAAACATTACCTCGTCTCAGACCCAGCATGGTTTTTACTGTAAATGACCAGGTGAACAAATGGATAGATGGAAGGAAGGAGGGAAAGGACAGGAAAATGTAGGAAATAAATTCAGTGTAGGGGCGCCTGGGTGGCTCAGTCGGTTTAGTGTCCAACTTCGGCTCAAGTCATGATCTCATAGTTCATGGGGTCGAGCCTCGCGTTGGGCTCTGTGCTGACAGCTCAGAGCCTGGAGCCTGCTTTGGATTCTGTGTCTCCCTCTCACTGCCCCTCCCCTACTCATGTTGTGTTTCTCTCTGTCTCAATAATAAAGATTAAAAAAAATTTTAAGTCAGTGGAGGGGGTCCCTGGCTGGCTCAGTCGGTAGAGCATGCCACTCTTGATCTCAGGTTGTGAGTTCGAGCCCCACACTGGGTGTAGACATTACTTAAAAATGAAATCTTAAAAAAAGAAAAAATAATAAAACCGATGGAACCACTTTGGTGACTATTTGGTGGTGTTTCTTATAGTATGTGAGTAATTAAGTCAACATAGTGAAATGTAGGTGTATGTGGATTGTTGACACCTTCACTGAGCCTTGCCTTCAGAGTCTTCCCTATTAGTAAGAATGACACTTCCTACTTAGTAACTACGTATCAGGGTCTTGCTAAGTGTTTTACACATACTAAAATTTTATATGTGAGAAAATATTTGCAGAATATAGAACAAAGTATGTATACAAAATGTATTAAAAACTGCCAAAAAAAAAAACAAACAAAAAACCCTAACAATTAATCAAAGACATTCCAATAAGAGCATGGGTGAAGACATGTTCATAGGAAACACAAATGCCCAGTAAGATTCTAAAACTGGCCACCAGAGAAATATAAATTAAAGATGCCAATTTTTTTCACCTCCCCATCAGACGAAATGGAAGGTGTAGCTAAAGGTATGCAGAAACAATGATCACACTGTTGGTAGAGCCACTCCAGAGAAATTTTTAAAAATGGCCCCATGGCCCAGCAATTCCAGAAACCGAACGGGGTGTTCAAGGGTGTTCATTGGGGCACCTGGGTGGCTCAGTCGGTTAAAAGTCCAGCTTTGGCTCAGGTCATGATCTCACAGTTCATGGTTCGAGCCCTGCATCATCGGGCTCTGTGCTGACCGCTAGCTCAGAGCCTGGAGCCTGCTTCAGATTCTGTGTCTTCCTCTCTCTGACCCTCCCCTGCTCACGCTGTCTCTCTCTCTCTCAGAAATAAATAAAAAACATTAAAAAAAAATTTTTTAAAGGGTGTTCATGGCAGTATTTTTTTTAATTTTTCTAATTTTTTTTTTTTTTTTTTTGAGAGGCAGAGACAGAGACAGAATGCAAGCGGGGGAGAGGCAGAGAGAAAGAGGGAGACACAGAATCCGAGGCAGGTTCCAGGCTCCTCACTATCAGCACAGAGCCCCACACGGGGCTTGAACTCATGAACCATGACATCATGACCTGGGCCAAAGTCGGACGCTTAGCCGACTGAGCCATCCAGGTGCCCCAGTATTGTTTGTTTTTCAAGTAACAGTTTTATTGAGAGGGAATTCATCTACCCAATTCACTCATTTCCAGTGCACAATTCTGTAGTTTCAGTAAATTTACAGAGTTTTGCGAACATCAACCCCATCTATTTTTGGAACACAACATTTCATCATCCCCCAAAGTAACCTGCACCCATTCCCACCCTCTGCACCTCTCCACTGCAGCACCTGGCAGCCAGTCTACTTTCCACCTCTATGGATTTGCCTGTTCTGGACATTTCATACAGCATGTGTGATCTTTCATGACTGGCTTCTTCACTCAGCATAATGTGTTCAGGCATCATCCACGTTGCAGCGCGAATCTGCACTTCATTACTTTTTATGGCCAGTAATGCCCCGTTGTGTAAATGTATCACATTTTGTGTATCCACGCATTGGTCACAGACACTTGAACCCTTTGGTTCATGTGAATATTACAGCTCTGAACATTTGTGTACAAGGTTTTATGTGGGCCTGTGTTTTCAGTTTTCTTGGATGAGTGCACGTGCACACACACCTGTGGAAAATGCTGGGTGCAGTATTTTCTTTTTTAGTAAAGGAAAATCCAGGGCGCCTGGGTGGCTCAGTTGGTTAGGCATCTGGCTTCAGCTCAGGTCATGATCTCACGGTTCTTGGGTTTGAGCCCCGCGTCGGGTTCTGAGCTGACAGCTAGCTCAGAGCCTGGAGCAGCTTCGGATTCTATGTCTCCCTCTCTCTCTGACCCTCCCCTGCTCACTCGCTCTCTCTCTCTCAAAAATAACTAAATGTTTTTTTAGAAAAGAATCCTAGGATTAAACAAACAAACAAATAAGGAAAATCCAGAAACTGCTTGAATAGCCTCAGTAGATGACAGGCTAACTAGAAGTCGTCAATTCACAGATCTTTAGAGATGAGGCAATTCACAGATCTGTCAGTGGGTGAGACTTCCAGGATGAGTCACCAAGGGGTCTGTGCCAAACTGGAGGAATGCTAGGAGTGGTCACTGTTGTACCTAGGCACTTGGGCCTACGTGGGTGTTGCCAGAACTTCTAAGTTTTCAAGAGAAGATGGAAATAGGATTTTTTATGATATATTAGTTTGAAAAATCACTCTTGGAAAGTAATCTACAGTGTTAGAAGTCAGGATAGTGGTGGAGAATGGGTCGTAACTACAAGAATCTTCTTAGGCACGCTTATGGTAGGTGATGGAAACGGGGTCATGACCAAAGGAGTCCATGCCTTATCCGTATCGTTTTAAAGTTTCACTTTTGTTTTAAATTTTTCAGTTAAAAAAACTAATCTGAGGGGCGCCTGGGTGCCTTAGTCGGTTAAGCGTCCGACTTTCGCTTAGGTCATGATCTCACGGTTCGTGGGTTTGAGCCCCGCGTCGGGCTCTGTGCTGACTGCCAGCTCAGAGCCTGGAGTCTTTTTCAGTCTGTGACTCCCTCTCTCTCTGACCCTCCCCTGCTCACGCTCTCTCTCTCTCTCTCCTAGAAATAAATAAAACATTAAAAAAAATAATTAAAAAAAAAAAAACTAATCTGAGTCCTAATGAAAGACTACAAGATTTGGATTAGCCACTGACTGCTATAAATGAGAAAAACCCACTTTTGACATACATACTAACCAATGTTGCACATGTTTACTTTTTCATGAGGGCAATGTATACTTTTTTTTTAAGAGAGACTTTTTAAATATTTATTTTATTTTTGAGAGAGAGAGAGAGCGCGAGCCAGCGAGAGGCAGAGAGAGAATCTCAAGCAGGCTCCACATTGTCAGTGCAGAGCCTGATGCAGGGCTCAAACTCACAAACTGTGAGATTGTGACCTGAGCCAAAATCAAGAGAATCAAGAGTTGGATGCTTAATGACTGAGCCACCCAGGTACCCCAGGCAATGTATTCTTGCTATTTGCCTAATTAAAAGTTAATTTTGGCGGCACTAGGTAGCTCAGTTAATTAAGTGTCCAACTCTTGATCTCAACTCAGGTCTTGATCTCAGTTCAAGGCCTGCACTGAGCATGAAGCCTACTTTAAAATGAATAAAAAAGTTAACTTTTGAAAAGTGTATGTTAGAGGGGCTCCTGGATGGTTCAGTCGGTTAAGTGTCCAACTTTGGCTCAGGTCATGGCCTCGCCATTTGTGAGTTCAAGCCCCACATCAGGCTGTGTGCTGACAGCTCAGAGCCTGAAGGCTGCTTCAGATTCTGTGTCTCCCTTTCTCTACCCCTCCCCTGCTTGCACTCTGTCTCTCTGTCTCTCTCAAAAATAAGCATTTAAAAAAATTGGGGGGTGGGGCACCTGGGTGGCTCAGTCAGTTAAACATCTGACTTTGGCTCAGGTCATGATCTTGTTTGTAGGCTCAACCCCTGCATCAGGGTCTGTGCTGACAGCTCAGAGCCTGGAGCCTGCTTCAGATTGTGTCTCTTCTCTCTACTCCTCCCCCGCTTGTGCTTTATCTCTTTCTCTCTCTCTCTCAAAAATGAGTAAACATTTTTTTTTTAAAAAAGCAAGTTGTTGTAAGTCAACATGTACATTATGATCTCAACTGTGTAAACAAATCATACATAACATATTGCAGTGATAATGGCTCTCTGTTGCTTCTGCCCGCCCCAAATCCAGCCCCTCTAAAAGTGATAGCGTCCTGGTTTCTCTCTAGGCCCTGGCTCCATCCCTGACAGAGGGGGGCAGAGACACATGACCCAGGCCTGGCACAGCCGTGCACAGCAATTGGCTGAAGATGAACACCCAAACCCAGGGACCCCTAAGGAAACCTATGACTTTAGATCTTCTGGAAAGAGAAATCTGTCTTTCCACCTGAGGCTGGAAGGATGCAGGTCTGCAGTTGATCAGTTGATGGGGTAGAGGGCAATCACACTGAGAGGGTGCTGTCACAGAGGAACCCGCAGCTGAGAAATACAGGCAATTCCGAGTCCTGAAGCTGTTGGAGCACTGGATCTTGGTGTGCCTAGGGACGGTCTCTATATCCTGGGCTTTTAAATTATGAGTCAAAAGATGCTTCCCAACCTTTCCCCTCCCCTCCAAGCTGGTTTAAGGTGATTTTCTCTCGTCTGCAACTGAAAGATTCCTTTTTTTTTTTTTTTTTTAATGTTTTTTTTTTTTCTAGGAGAGAGAGAGAGAGAGAGTCAGCACAGAGCCCGACGCGGGGCTCGAACCCACGAACCGTGAGATCATGACCTGAGCGAAAGTCGGACGCTTAACCGACTAAGCCACCTGGGCGCCCCTGCAACTGAAAGATTCCTGATTAATTCACAAATATATGCATCTAGGTATTTTTTATTTTTAATTTATTTTTAATTTTTAAAAAACATTTATTATTTATTTTTGAAAGAGAGAGTGCGAGCAGGGAGGGACAGAGAGAAAGGAGACATAGAATCTGAAGCAGGCTCCAGACCCTGAGCTGTCAGCACAGAGCCCCATGTGGGGCTTGAACCCATAAACTGTGAGATCATGGCCTGAGCCGAAGTCGGACCCTTAACGGACGGAGCCACCCAGGCACCCATTGTTATTTTTATAGGAGACATCTGGAAGACTGCGCTTGGCCATTAAAGTGGTTGTGTCTGGAGGTTGGGATTTTAGGAGATGTAACCTTTCTCAAGTACAGAGTTATGCTGTCCAATGGAAACCTGTAGCCACATGTGACTATTGAGGGCTTGAAGCGTGGCTTGGCTGAATGAAAACATGCTGTATGTGTAGAAGACATATTAAAAAAAATGTAAATTTCTGGTTAACTTTTTAAATCAATTACATGTTGAAATGAGACTATTTTTGATATACTGAGTTAAAAAAATACATCACCCAATTTAGTTTCACCTATACCTTTTCACTCTTCTAGATGTGGCTACCAAAATTTATTTAAATTATGTTCCTGGCTTGCATTCTATTTCCATTAGCGCTGGTATAGGGTGCATGTGCAGCCAACCTGTAAGTATTCACTGAATGCGTATGCTGTTTAAAATGTTTGCAACACGCAGTATTAACTTTGTAATCAGAGAAACCCAAGTTTGGAAATGTTTCATACAGTTGCCAAGAATTGCATAGTGACCTCAACTGCGTCCCTGGGATTTTGCATTCACCGGAGGGCTGGGAATTAGTTCAGGGGAGGGGTCAAGAACATGGGCTTTGGCATTCCAGGATCTGACTCCAGCCCTGTCTCTTTGTGACCTTGGGTGAGTTAATTTAACCATCTGAGCCCTGGCTTCTCCAGGTACAAAATGGGGTTAAACACATGTTTGTCCATACGTGTAGCTTGACCAAGGTGTCTGAAGGCAGAACCTTCTGCCTCTGTGTTCCTCTGTCTTCTGCTCCCACTGACCCCTAACTTGGAATCACTTTCCCCCTACCTTTGCGGAGCTGAGATTGGGTAGCTGTCCACCAGATCCATTCTCTCATTCTACCATAACAAGATGGTAGTTGAACCCACTGCCAGATTCCTTCCCCCAGCCTCACTCTTGGGGAGTGTGGATTGGACACCCGAGCCATCAGAATTTCCTAGGAATCTAGTTATGGTGGCCAAGAAAATACACCTCGCATAACTTGCTCTGTGGGGAACGTAGCTGACTTTCAGCCCCTGCGGCTCCCTCTCGGGTCCTACACCAGAGTTATGCTGTCCCCAGACTGCTCTCGGCCAAGGGCGAGCATGTGGGGACACCAGCATAGGCCCTTCTCACAGAACAGGGAGTGCCACTAATGAGTGATTTGATCCATAGGCTCCCCATCAGCCTGGCAGAGATGATCTGAGCCGCACTGAGGCTCTGAGGCCTGAGGCTTTTCCTACCCAGCCCCCTTCCCCTTTCTTACCCCCCTCTTTAGGCATCTTTAGGCATCCTGGCATCTGCTTCTCATTAGGACTGGACTTTGGCGTCACTGCATGTGCAAAACAGGAATTGTGCAGGGGCCTTCTCCCTGATGTGCTGGTTCCAGGGCTGAATCCATGTTGTGCGAGTTTGCCTTGTCAAAGGATCAGCTCGTTGCTTGTTAAAAATGAGACTCATGGGGGCACCTAGGTGACTTGGTCAGTTAAACATCCGACTTCGGCTCAGGTCCTGATCTTGTGGTTTGTGGGTTCAAGCCCCACATCAGTCTTTGTGCTGACAGCTCAGAGCCTGGAGCCTGCTTCAGATCCTGTGTCTCCCTCTCTCTCTGCCCCTCCCACATTCACACACTGATTCTCTCTCTCTCAAAAATAAATAAACATTAAAACAAATTTTTTTAAAGAGAAAATTTACAGAACTTAAAACTCACTGTTTTAAAGTGTACACGGAAGTGGTTTTTAGAATACTCATAATGTTATGCAACTATCACCATTATCTGACTCCAGGATCATGTCTGTCATCCCAGAAAGAAACCCCGGACCTCTCACTATTCACTTCCCAGCCCTTGGAAACCACAAGTCTCCATAGACTTGCTTATTCTCGATGTTTCATATAAATGGAATCATATAATATGTCGTCTTTTAGACTGGCTTCTTTCACTTCATATTGTGTTTTTCAGGGGTTTATCCATGTTATAGTAAGTAGCAGTACTCTGTTTATTTTAATGGCTGAATAATATTCCATTGCATGGATATACCACATTTTCCTTATCCATTCATCATTTGATGGACATTTGGGTGGTTTCCACTTTTTGGCCAATATGAACAGTGCTGCTGTGAACAGTTGTGTATGTGTGCTTGTTTGAACACCTGCTTTCAATTTGCCTGGGTATACACCTAAGAGTGAAATAGGCTGGGTCATACGATGGTAACTCTATTCTTTCCTAAGGAATTGGCATTTAGGAATAAATTTACCTAAGGAAATGAAAGACTTGTACACTGAAAACTACAAAAGTTGTTGAAAGAAATGAAAGACCTAAATTAATGGGGAAACATCCTATGACTTCATATCATTAAGATGGTAACACCCTCCAAATTGATTAACAGATTCAATGCGCTACCTTTCAAAATTCTAAGTGTCTTTTTTATAGAAATGAACGAGCTGATCCTAAAATTTACATGGAATTACAAGGGAGTCCAGATACTCAAAACAATCTTGGGGGGGAAAAAAGAACCACATCGACAACTCACATTTCCTAATTTCAAAACTGACTACAAAGCTGCAGAAATAAAAACAGCATGGCACTGGTGTAAAAACAGACATAGACCAGTGAAACAGAATAGGAGTTCAGAAATGGACCCTCATGTCTTTGGTCAATTATATTTCAGCAAGGATGCCAAGACCATTCAAAGGGAAAAGAATAGTCTTTTCAACAAATGGTGCTGGGCCAGCTGGGTCTCGCTGGACCCCTACCTCACACCATATAGAAATATTACCTCAAGGGGCACCTGGGTGGCTTAGTCGGTTAAGCGTCCGACTTTCGCTCAGGTCATGATCTCGCGGTTCGTGGGTTCGAGCCCTACGTCGGGCTGTGTGCTGACTGCCAGCTCAGATCCTGGAGCCTGTTTCAGTCTGTGACTCCCTCTCTCTCTGACCCTCCCCTGCTCATGCTGTCTCTCTCTCTCCTAGAAATAAATAAAACATTAAAAAAAATTTTTTTAAAGAAATATTACCTCAAAATGAAGTGAAGACCTAAATGCGAGTACTGGGGCACACTTTCAATGCTCACGGCCAGGCAGTTAACTACTCTGCCTTAGCTCTCACTTCCTGCCTGCATACAGACAGAGGGGAAAGCTTCAAGCCTTTTCAGGTCTCTTCTGAGCATATTCACAGCCTTGGCATGCACACAGCCTTCTAGATTTGTAGGAATATGTCAGAGCTTCTCAAAGCCCTGATTGTTCCGAAGAATTTCATTCTCAAGGCTTTCCTCCTCAGCTTTTTAGTTAGTATATTGTTTGCCCCAACCATTTAGTACCTGCCTCCAGCAGAACAACATTTTCCTATAAATATTTTTTTTTCAAATGTTTTATTTATTTCTAGGAGAGAGAGACAGCGTGAGCAGGGGAGGGTCAGAGAGAGAGGGAGTCACAGACTGAAACAGGCTCCAGGCTCTGAGCTGGCAGTCAGCACAGAGCCCGACGCGGGGCCCGAACCCACGAACCGCGAGATCATGGCCTGAGCGAAAGTCGGATGCTTAACCGACTAAGCCACCCGGGCGCCCCTCCTATAAATATTTTTAAATGTTTATTTTTGAGAGAGAGAGAGACAGAGCAGAAGTGTGGGAGACCAGAGAGAGAGGGAGACATAGAATGCGAAGCAGTCTCCTGGTTCCGAGCTGTCAGCACAGAACCTGACGCGGGGCTGGAACCCACGAACCGTGAGATCATGACCTGAGCCGAAGTCGGACACTTAACCAATTGAGCCAGCTGGGCACCCCTCCTATAAACATTTTTCGTAAATGCCCCTCAGTAACAGCTTTAGTGGTGGGAACGTTCCAAGTTGGGAGAAAGAAAACAAGCCTTTTGAGTGGGTCTTCCAAGAAGCCATCAGATCAACAAGAACATTTCTTTGCAAATTAAGTCTGTTCTGGTCTCCTTTTTGGCACTGGTAATGAGGGAGCATGAGGCAACCTGAGGGCAAAATATAGGCCGGCACCCCACCCCACCCCGACCCCCCACAGGGTGGAATATGTGTGATATTCCTCGGACATCCCCAGCTACCCAGGAACAAAGGAAAGAGTTAGTGCTTGCCGTGGTGATGTGGGAAACTAAGGCAAATGAAAAATTAAATTCCCTTACTGCCTGCAGCCCAATGACAAGCCTTGGGACCAGCAGACTGACCTCCCTCTAGGAGCTCAGCTGCCTTGATAATGGCACTTTGCTGGGGGCAAAGAGAATCTTAACATTATCCCAATCTCGAGGATCCTGTGAGTCTACTTCCTTTATCTCAACTGTCCCGAGATATAGGCTGGCAATCCTACTCTGAGCTTATGGCCCCTCTTACATCTGAAGGGTCTCATGACTGAGGTTTTATTAAATGGTAATAAATGGTGTTTCCCTAGCAACAGCTAGCCCCTCGAGGTCCTGCAAAACTTGCTTCCAAATTTCCTTAGATACTTACTGTATCCCTGGCCCCCACCCAACCTGAGGGTGTATAATGAGTTATCCATCACAACCCCAGTGCAGCCCTTCCTGCCCACAGGTCCCATCCCCATGCTTTAATAAAATCGCCTTTTTGCACCAATGATGTCTTCAAGAATTCTTTCTTGGCTATCAGCTCCGGACCACCCCACCATCACCCCAAAAACCTCATCACTGGTGCCAGGAATTCAGTTGCTATTTTCAAGGCTACTTCAGAGCCTGCTCCCAGGGCAGGGTAAGGTAGGGGTAGCGTAAGGTGAAAGCCACAAAGCATACTGCTCTTACCAAGACCAGCCACTTTTTAAAGTAAGTACTTCTTGGGTTGCTACAAGCTTTTATTTCATTTCTAGAGTTCCAAAAAGGTTGATTCTTATAGTTCTTGCTAATGTTTTATTGCTTTTAGGAAGGGGCTGACTTTGGTATCCCTTACTCCATGATTTTCATTAACCTTAATTCCTTAGCATCCCATTTTGAATTTATCCTTTGATGTTTTAGCTGTATCTCAGAATTTGGGTTTTGTTTGTTTGTTTTTTTGGTGTGTGGGTTTTTTAAAATGGTTTTTTTAAGATTTGTAATTACAGGTGCCTAACTTATCACAGTCTACTTAGAATTAGTATTTTAACACTTCGAGCAAGGTGTACAAACCTTACAACCTTACCGCAACATTATACGTATTTTAAAGAACTTAAGAGGAGAGGATTCATCTATTACATTTATTCGTATATTTATCATTTCTGTTGCTCTTGCTTCATTCCTTAAGTTCTAAACTTCCCTCTGGTATCATTTCTCTTCTGCCTGAACACCTCCATTTAGCATTTCTTTTAGAGCAGGTCTGCTAGTGATTAATTCTCTTAATTCTCTTTGATCTGAGAATGTCTTTCTTTCACCTTCCTCCCTGAAAGGTATTTTTGCCCGACATTACCTCCTGGCTTGATATTTCTTCTACTTAAGCACTTTGAAAATGTTGTGCCCCTGATGAGGTGCCTGAAGGGCTCAGTCGGTGGAGCATGTGACTCTTGATCTCAGAATTGTGAGTTTAAGCCCCACATTGGGTGTAGAGACTACTTAAAAATAAAATCTTGGGGCATCCAGGTGGCTCAGTCAGTTAAGCATCCATCTTCACTTCAGGTCATGATCTTATGGTTCGTGAGTTCAAGCCCCACATCAGGCTTGCTGCTATCAGCACAGAGCCCACTTTGGATCCTCTGCTTCCCTCTCTCTGGTCCTCCCTTGCTCATTCTCTCTCTCTCTCAAAAATAAATAAACATGAAAAATAAATAAATAAAATATTTTTTTAAGTTCCACTGTTTTCTGGCCTCCATAATTTCTTTTTTTTTTTTTTTAACATTTTATTTTTTGAGAGACAAAGTGTAAGCGGGGAAGGGGCAGAGAGAAGGAGACACAGAATCCAAAGTAGGCTCAAGGCTCTGAGCTGTCAGCACAGAGCCCGATGCAGGGCTCAAACCCATGAACTGTGAGATCATGACCTGAGCCAAAGTCTGACACTCAACCAAATGAGCCACCCAGGCATCCCTGGTTTCCAGATGAGAAATTCAATTATTTGAATTGTTATCTCTCTATTTGTAATGTGAAGTTTTTCTCTGCCTGCTTTCAAGACTTTTTCCCCTTATCTTTGGTTTTCATCAGTTTGATTATGGAGTGTTTGGGTGTGTGTGTGTGTGTGTGTGTGTTTTAAGCTTCTCCTTGTTTGGGGTTTTCAGAGATTCTTGAATCCATAAATTTAAGTCTTTAACTGAATTTAGGATGTCTTCAGTCATTATTTCTTCAGGTATTTTCTCTGCATCATCTGTTTCTCCTCTCCATCAGGATCTCATAGCATGGATGTTCAGCCTTTTGATACTCCTCCAGACATCTCTGAGGCTATTTATTTTCTCAGTCCTCTTCACCCTATCTACCTGTTCTTTACCTGTAATTTCTATCTACCTGTTCTCAATCTTACTGACTCTTTCATTTGTCATCTCTATTCTGTTATTAAGCCCATTCAGTGATTTGGTTTTTAGATTTCAAATATTGGGTTGTTGTTGTTGTTGAAGTTCTAAAGTCTTTTTTATATTTATCTGCTGAAAACATGTTTCATTCATTTCAAGCATGCTTACCTTTCCCTCATGGGGAATAGTTACAGTAGCTGCCTTAGAGTCTTTGATAATTTCAACATCCGGGTCATCTCACGGCTGGTAAATGATGATTAGTCTCTTCCCTTGTGAATTGGTCACATTTTCCTGGTTCTTGGTGTGCTGAGTAATTTTGGATTGTAGGCTATACATTTGCAATACTGCTTTCTGTTTATTTTTGTCTTTGAGACTCTGGGCCTGTTACCTTCCCTGGAGAATGTAGGAATGGTGCTTTTTTGTTTGCTTAAAGCAGGTGGTCAACCCGGTTGAGATCACTCGCTCCTTCCTCCTGTGTTCAGCGGTTCCAATGCCAGTTCAGCTTTCAAAGGCTTTGCTACATACCTGAGTGCGCCCCACGCAGGCACTGTTGGGACATGTATTCATTGATTCGCAGAGTTAGGGGAACCCATTCCCCACTCCCTCTCTCCAGAATTTCCTCCACACTCCCTGACTCCCAGGAGCCCTTTTCCAGATTCCTCAGGAAGATGAGATTCTCCAGGAATATCCGTCCCATCCCCAAGCCCCACTGTAGGCACATTTCTGAGCCTCCTCTGGAGTGAAGAAAGAAAAGACAGGGAAACAAATTGTTCTTCACACAGTGGACCCTTTATCCACGTTCCTTCATCTCTCAGGAGGAAGGTGTCCACACCCCCTCCCCGTGACAATGAGGTTCCATGAATGGCTCTGGCCTCAGGGTAGGACTGGGGGGGAAAGAAGAAAAATGTGGAGACTGTCCTCCCACACTCCCACACTCCTGCTCCCAGGGGCCACTGTCCTGGTCTTCTGGCCACAAACACTAGTTTCTCTTGAAGGTTTTACTGTCTCCACCTGGTATGCGAGTTCGTGCTTCAGCTGGCCCTCAGCCCAAGGCCAGTAGATAAAGGAGATTTAAAAAAAACAAACAGGAACCACCTCTGCCATACTGGTTTCTCTTCATATTTTGACTTTCTTTCCCAGTCTGCCTGCTAGTATTTACTTTTCACAGCCTTCAGGCCATTGCTTTCTGGGTTTTTCCAGTTTTCAGTTGTAATCAGCAGACTCCGGAGAGGAGTCCCCTTTTATCTCCTTAGAAACCCTTCCCACAGATGCCCATTGCTCTTTCATTAGGCCTGGGGATTATTATTCAAGAGGCAGAGAACTAATTCCAGACACTTATATGCCAGGCTTGGGGGCTTTCTAGTGATACAAGCTTAGAAAACCTAGGTTGATTGCCAATTAATTTCATTTCTGGGGACATAATTATACATCGGCCGTGACCAGTGATTTCCAAAGGTTGAGCCACTCTTGTTTTTCTTTTAATGTTTATTTTTGAGAGACAGACAGAGCATGAGTCGGGGAGGGGCAGAAAGAGAGCAGTAGACACAGAATCTGAAGCAGGCTCCAGGCTCTGATCTGTCAGCACAAAGCCTGATTGTGGGGCTCGAACCCACAAACCACAATATCATGACCTGAGCCGAAGTTGGACGCTTAATGGACTGAGCCACCCAGGTGCCCCAGGCCGGGCCGCTCTTGAGCCCTCAACAGCACTTTGACTAGATGTTGCCCTGATGACCCAGCTTGGTGTGGATTAACTGCCAAGTCCTGAATCCTCCCTCTAGCAGCCTTGACCCAAGGGCAGGATGGGGAACCCCAGGCTGGGGTGGGACGGCAAGAGCCTGTAGTGGATGCCAAAATGTAGAATCCAGATCCTTCTCCCCCTTTAATATTGAAGGATGTACCCTCCTGGGCTGCCACAGCCAGTGCCTACCTGCTGGCCATCTTCCGACTTGCATCCGCTAAAGAGCAACACCTGCCCGGGGGTCAGGCCCCTCCCTCGTATCTAATGATTGAGACGAAGTCCGGCCCTCTTGCCCCCAGCTTGTGACAACTCTGAAGACCCTCTTGGCTTCAGAGGTCCCCATCGATTTGTCTGGGAGCTTCACCGACACCACACCACAGTCCAAAGCCTGCCTCTGCCTGGTCCTGCCCCCTAACCCCCCCCGCCCCCCCCTCCCCGCTCCTCACTCCCAGTTCCAAGCGCTCTGGAATGAGGCAGGTTAATCTCCATCCCAGAGTCAGCGTCCTACGAAACCAAACCTGCAACAGAGCCCTCCTCTGCCCCTAGGCCTAGGCTGTGTCCTCTGTGCTGAATGCGAGGTGCAGGGACAGGCACCGGGTGACAGGCCATAGCAGCAGCATGGAGGCCTGGCTCAAGCTGACCCTAGAAGAGCAGCTTACATGCATCACATGTCTTCTTTCTGGGTTGCCCACTGGTTTCCTGAGCCGTTGCCACTGATCTGAGTGTCCGACCCCTGCTTGAGAACTGATTTCCAAGCCACCCATACAATACCTAACGTGCAGAGCTTCCCCGCTTTGCCTCTTGGAGGATTACTGCTGCCTTCCGGCCTCGGCCAGTACAATGTCCTTCCATCCCTGCTCAAGACTAGGAAGTTCATTTCAGGGGCCTGGTGGCACCTCACCTGGCTGACAAAGAGCTTTCTAATGATTCTGGTGTTTCTATCACTCGCCCATTTCTCAAATCAAGGAGTGAAGCCCTCTGAGCCCCTTTGGGAGAGACAGTAGAAGGGAGAGCGGGACCTGGGGCAGGGACGGAAGGACCCTGTTCGGTGCAGCCCAGGGCTCCAACCCCAAAGTCTCTGCATTCCTTCCTCAATCCAGGCCAAGGGCAGAGCCCCCAGGCACAGAGCTGTGTTGGGTTCAGGTTGGCATTGGCTCCTCTGGAAAGTGCTGCGCCATGCCCTGTGGGCAAGCTGCCATGGAAACACAGGCTCCCATCTGTGTCTAATCCTCCCATTCAGCCCGACCCAAGAAGCCACATTGTGCTCCTTGTGCGCAACTTTCCTCAAGGTCCCTTCCACCCCTACTCCCCGCCCCCCTATTCATATTACTGAAGTTCCAGCCCCTCACGACCCTATTTGGAAATGGGGTATTGCAGAAGTCATTGGTTAAAATGAAGTCATCAGGGTGGGCAGATGTGACAAGTGTCCTTATAAAAGGGGGAAATTTGGACACACACACAGGGAGAACACCATGTGAAGATGAAGGTACAGACAGATGGGGATGATGCCTCTAAGGGGAAGGAAGGCGGCAGACAGACAGCCATGCCAGAAGCAGGGGGAGACGCACCGAACATACCCTCCCTCACAACCTCAGAAGGAATCAACCTCTCCAACACCTTGATCTCAGACTTCCGGCCTCCAGAGCTGCCTGACGTTCATCCCTGTGGTGTCTGCCCAGTGTGTGGTACTTGCCATGGCAACCCCAGGAAACTCAGAGTCCTAGTGGAGCTCCCTTCCGGTGACCCGGGGATCGATCTGAGACCCAAGTGTTGGCCTGTGGCTACCAGCGCTCTCATACGCTCTCAGAGCAGCCCCACAGAGGCCCTCTTTCCATCCGGGCCTCAGCAAAGGAATGCTGAGATCTTACTGGAAGGGAATGAATGCCATCAGACAGAACGATCCTATACTGTGGTCTGGCATCCCTGTCCCCTTCCAGGGACCCTCCAGTACCTCAACATCAGAGGACTCGTGGTCTCAGGTGGCCCTAGCTGGTACCTGGACTAGTTGTTTTAACAGAACGCACCCCGCCCCCCCTCCCCCCATCCTGCAACACGTCTGGGAATCTCCTTGCCTTGTCCACATCTTGGCCCAATAGCCAGTTTCAAATCCCACATTTTCCTGGGGTATCTGGGCCTCAGTGCCACTCCTAGTACAAGTTTCTGCACTTGTGAGGGTTCTCTGTTTGCAGAAACCAACACTGAGTGAGGCAAGGAAAAGGGGTTTCATGGGAGCATGCAAGAGCATGTCACAGCAAGGGTGGGACCCCGAGTGCTGGGATCTCAGCATCGGGAACCCAAGGGACTCTTCCTCTATGGCACCTCCTTGGTGCATCCAACCCAGCCACCTTTGGTTCCTGTGTGCCTCTGCTCCAGGTCCCTGGGAGAGGGAGGGGGCATCTGCCGGTGTTGGGTCAGAGCCCCCCCTCCGCTGAAGTTTGGATTATTATGCCAATTATTAAACCAATTATACTATTGGTTTTGCTATGCTAGTGAGTGTAAAAAGCACCCCCAATTTGGTTATTTTATTAATTCATTTGACAAATATTTATTGAGTGTCTACTGTAGGAAGTATTGGGGAGACAAGGGTACTCAACCCAAACTCTGCCCTTGCAGCTGGCAAGACCCCAATCAGATTGTAAAATCAGAATCAGGCAAGTGCCATGGGTTCCTGGTACTCTGAGAAGGAACACTACCGGGGCGGTGGGGCGGGGGTGGGGGGAGGTTGACCTGAGGGAGCCATGCCCAACATTTGCCCCCCGGGCCACCACCATGGATACTTTAGATGCATTCCAAGCCATCAGTGCTGCTCCCCAGCCTGTCATTCTTCCCAGGATCATATTCCAAACCTTCTCCACCAGGATGGGAGAGGAAACTTCCTGAAGAGCCAAGCCATCATCTGGGTACAAGTCTGTCACATTCTACCCCCTACTGAGGACCCTGCTCCTGGCCCATGGTCTTTTCTTTGTCTCTCCTTCTCTCTGTCTCTTTTGCTTACTTTCTCTTGTGTGTCTCTCTCAGTAAGGAAAAAAAATAAAACAGAAGCACAAGATTTTAGAAACTGGAGCACAGATGAACTAGTGGACCTGACTTCACACAAGGCTAAGCTATCAGAGGGAGAAGCAACAAGAACAATCTGTTCCCCCCCCTTCCCCCTCCCCAGAAAGCCTTCAGAATCCAAGGCTCCCAGTAGGGCTGGAAACGGAAAGATTGTCCCCAGACCTCCCCTCCCACTTTGCATCTGCTCTGGCAAAAGCTTGGTACTAAATAGGCTCTGGCTTTGGGGACACTGGGCAGAGCCAGAGGCAGGAAGTTCTTGAAACCATGGGGATTTAGTGAAATCTGCTTTCTGAAATGTGAGCCCTCTCTTCCCAGTCTCCCCCCCCCCTCCCCAATTTGGCTCCTACAATGCTCATGGCCAAGTTACTTGCCCAGGCAGGTGATCAAACAAGTCCTTTCTAGAGAACCTGAGCAGCCTGCGAGAAAATACTAAGAGGTGTTGGAGGACACCCCTCTCCACGTTGTCCACCTCCCCCTCCCCCCCCCCCACGCCAATTCACTCACTCCATACCCATCACTGAACAGCCCAGGGTCACCTGGCCACTTAGGAAATCCTCAAACAAGAGCAATGAAACAAACACGTTTTGGTTGCTGTTGTTTAAAGCAATTGGAGCAAACAAGGATGATGAAGGAAGGGGAAACAAAGGTAGCTGTCTTCAGGGAGGTGGGAGCCAACATTGCAAACGTGAAGCAAGAACACGCATAAGAAAAAGACCCAGTCTGAGAATAAGAAAACTCCGAAATTAAAGACAGGATTGCAGAAACAAAAGCAGAATGTTAGAGGATAGTGATGAGAAAATCTTCTAGAAAGATGACCTATGATCAGGGATCAGGATGACACTGGACATCCTCAATAGCAACACTGGAGGCTAAAAACAAGGAAGCTGTGTCTTCAGAGTCTGAGGAGAAGCAGGGGCACCTGGGTGGCTCAGTTGGTTAAGTGTCCAACTCTTGATCTCAGCTCAGGTCTTGATCTCTGGGTCATGAGTTCAAGTCCTGTGTTGGGCTCCATGCTGGATGTGGAGCCTACTTTTAAATAATAATAATAATAATAATAATAATAGTAATATAAAATCTGTGGAGAAGCCATTGCCCTTCTATAATCCATACCCAGTTACATGGAAACTTTTTAGACATGAGGGCTCCCCACATTTTACTTGCCATATGCTTTTTCTCAGGAAGACCACTCAAGAATGTGCTCCCCCAGAATGAAGGTCAGGATAATTAATGTGAGCTGCAACATTCAAATCACTGCCTTAGCTCATAAATGTCTGCCCTTCCAACATGGGTTGGCGGGGTGGGGGGTGGGGGGCTGCTTTACAGAGTCACCAAATATGCCAGCTCTTTGCCTGTTGCATCTGGACCCAGTCCCCAACCTGCCATGTGCTCCATTGCGGGAGGCCGCGAGATGGAAAACTACATTTCCCAGGCTCCCTTGCCGGCTGGCCTCTGACTAGATTCTGCTAATGGGAAGCACCAAGGAGAGATCCGAAGTCAGGATGGAAGAGAAGACATTTCCTGTTTCTGGCAGAGCCTTCGCTGGCTGGTGAGTCTGGGCTGGTTGTTTCTTGCTTATACACCCCAGTCTCCAAGAGGGGCTACAATAGCCTCCCTGACACAGCGGTTGTGCCTCTCCACCCTATCACCTTCCCTTCCTGCTCCTCTAGCCCTAGAGGTTCTAATCTCTGGACCGTCCCATCGTCCCCTGCATAATACTGTAGCCCTTTTTAACATGTTTGTGGCCATTGTCCCTTATTAAATGTCCTGCGTAATTACTTAAGAGTTCTGAGGTTTCCTGATGGACTGACAGCTCAGGCGACTAAGGCTCCACCATCTTGCGCTTGCACCACAGGAACACATGTCTTCCAAGGCGACACAGCAAGGGAGGTGTGAGATGGAGATGCCACGCCACCTCTTAAGTGCTTTAGCTTAGACATACAACAGGTCGCTTCCTTTCACAGTCCCCTGGCCAGAGGGATCATTTAACCCCACTTGAACTGCATGTAAGACTTGGGAATGTAGGGGAGCACTTGGCATATTTGGTGAGCACTAAGTGTCTCTATTATGACCTAATCAAGAAGGAGAAAGAAGTGGTGTGAGGTCACAGAGATTAATGCAGGAGAGAGAGAGAGAGAGAGAGAGAGAGAGAGAGAGACAAAGTCCCAGATGATGACATTAGGCCCCTGGGGCTGGCACCAGCACTCCACAAGGCCAACTGCCTAATTTGGATCCAACGGAAAGAGACTCCAGAAGGGATGTCTGGAAACAAAATGAAAACAAACAGATTTTCTGACTAGTTTGACCAGGCGGAAAGTTGGGTTCATAGGCATTTATAGAGCCGTAGGAGGATGTACAAAGACTTTTCAGGAGATTCTAAAAGTGAATCAAAGAAAATTTTAAAAAGGAAAAAAAAAAAGAGGAGAAATTAACTCCAGGAAGAACTAGGAGTTGTACAAGAAGGAAACAAATACAAATACTATTACCGGGCTCAGCAGTGAAAGATATTTACAGAGATGTAATTGGGGAAACAGTAAATGTGGATTTACTCCAAACTGTGATAAAACCTTATGGATAGGTGCAGTCCCGCCCTGCAGTTCCGCAGCTGACCACCAGGGTCCCTACGGACCCCACAAGTTAAGGGCACCGCGCCTAGCAGGACCGCCCCCTGTAGAGGTCAACTGCAATTTCAGGTGTCCCCAGGCTCCTGGCACTTCTGACCAACTGGCTACAAATTCAGGGATTCCTTTGACCTACTCAGGTTGGATAATAATGAACTAGATCAACTCACAGAATTCCAATAAGTGCTATACTTATAATTGCAGTTTTACCACAAAGGATAGAAAGCCAGACCAGCGCTGGTCCCTGAAGAGATCCAAGGTCTGGGAGAGTCCTGAACGTGCAACTTCCGTGTCCTCTTTCTGGAAACGGAGCACCTGTCACCAACCAGGAGGCTCGCCTGAACCTTGGGATCCACGGTTTTTATCGGTGTTTCATTACATTCATACGTTGATCGAATCATTGACCATGTGACTAACATCAATCTCTAGCCCCTGAGGTTGGGTTGACATCACCCAGCTCAGAGCCCCAACCCTGTAATCACATGGTTGGTCTTTTTGGTACAACCGGCCCCCAACCTGAAGCTAATCCAGCCCCCAGCCCCGAAGACATTCCTCTCACTGGAGAAATTCCAGGAGTGTGGAAGTTCTCTCACAGAAAGCTGGATAAAGACCAGACTGATTATTGTGGGCAGGACGTGGACATGTGTATGTGTGGCTTAAAGAGTTAAATCTGCATCCTCCAAAGTAGGCTGTCCATAGATCCACCCTAAAATGGAAAAACCAAGTAATAACACTATGAGCATGTTATTTAGAAATATGGCAAAGAGCACTAGGGTGGTTCAGTTGATTAAGTGTCCAATTTTGTCTCCCAGTGCATGGGTTCGAGCCCCGCAGTGTTCTCTGTGCTGACAGCTCAGAGCCTGGAGCCTGCTTCCAATTCTGTGTCTCCCTCTCTCTCTGCCCCTCTCTCGCTCTGTCTCTCTCCCTCTGAAAAATAAATAAACATTAAAAAAAATTTTTTTAAACATGGCAAAAAAATATCAGAAGAAAGTGGACTCAGAAGTGAGGAGACATTTTTGTTGTTGCTAAAGCCTTGTAGAACAATTTGACTTACTCAATTCGCTTTGTGTATTACCTGGATAAAAGTTAAAGGGAGAAAGAGGAAGAAAAAGGGTGGCTGCTGTTTGTGAGGTGCTCAACCATGGACGGGAGAAAGACTCTTCCGGATGGAGCTGTTGATGTGGGAAGACACCTGTGCAGGTTTTGATTATGTAAAGGCGAGCAAGGTGCCTGGTAAAGGAAACAGAGCCTGTGGAGGGATCAGAGAGGAAGCCGACCCAGAGGAAGGGGAACCAAGGGTGGTCGGTCTCCGCAGCCACAGATGTCCAAAGCCACCCAGAGGTGGGATAGCATGAGAGATTTGGTGACATGGAGGTCACTTCACTGGCGGCATGAGAGGCAGCTGTCCAGGTGGAGTGATGGGGCTGAAGCTAAGCTGGAGAGGGGGAAAGAGGGATAGGTAGAGGGAGATATGGACAGAACTGCAATGGGGCATCTTTCCAGGAAGTTTGGCTACCAAAGGCAGGAGAGAGAAGGGGCTGCCCATTTTTAAGACGGGAGAGCCCTGAGGATGAGCAAATGCTCTTGGAAAGAAGCCAGCGGAGAGAGAGGTTCAAGTTTAAAGGAGTGAGTGGATCATCTGGATGGTCTGGGTGTGAGGTCTCCTGGGAGGAAGGAGGAAGCGGCCTCCCAGGGGAGGGGAAGGTACACACTTGCCCGGCCAGAGGGGAGACACTCACTTAGCCTTCAACTCCTGACCAGCAGCGTGCTGTCCCTGTTCCCCAGATGCAAGGTCATAATTTGCCTCATTACCCAGCTGGGAGAGGTCATTGTGGGTCCAGAATTTTCTGCCTCCAAAGCTGGGCTCCTGCTGCACTTGTCCCCCCGAAGAGGCAGAGGTGGCCCTCTGTCCTCTGGAGCACCTAGTCTGGGGGTGAAGCTGCCAGAGAGAGGAGCTTTTCAGAGGAGGGCTGGAGGAGAAGCCCCAAACTCCATCGCCTGTGGAGCCAGAAAGTACCCAAAAATGGATGAATGGGGCCGCTAAGTGAGCACGGAGACAGTAAGGAGGGAAGACAAACTGTGTCCCTCTCAGGTGGGACTAACCCAGGCTCTACCCCAGGAACAGCTGTCCAAGGCCAGGTCTTTGGGGTTTTCAAGAGGATTGGAGTATTTTGATTCTAATGTGAACTCTCCAGGTTAGGACATCGCCGCAAAGCTGGTAGGATATGGATGGAGATGGTCAGGCTTCCCTGAGAAGGAGACCCCTGACCCAGGCAGGGGTCAGCTTGGTGTGCCCAGGGAGGCCTCTGCACTGGCCACGGGTTGGGGGCCTGGGGGGTACAGAGGTTGGGGGTGGCGAAGGGGGGCTTGATCACTGGCCTTGTGCACAGAGGGATGGAGTCAGGTTTACCCTTCAGTTAACAAAGTCTGGTCCTTTGGGGTCCCAGCCCACTGTCCCAACGGCCACAAATACCATGCCTCCGCTGCAGGCTTGCCTTTGCCTTCCTGGGCTCCAGGAGGTGGGGTTCAAGGTGCGGAGGGGGAGGCCTCTTTAGGGTCTGCTGGGGGTTGGAATGGGCCCTCCCCATCAGGTGAGCGTCATCTAATTGAGCGTTAATGAACCACAACTAGTACTCAGGCCAGGGGCGCCCTGAGGCCGCACGCGTCCCCCGGGCGGGGGTGGGGGTGACAGGACCTGGGCCTGGAGCCGCCCCGCCCCCCTCTTGCCAGCGACACTCTCGCAACCCCTGCGGGTGCGCGGCCGGGCTGGGAAGGGTTAAGCCCACCGAGCTCGCGGCGGCCTAGAGCGGCGGCGGCGGCGGCGGCGCGGGGGCCGGGGCGCGGGGCGCGCGCGGGTGGCGGGCGGGGGACAGGATGCGGATGCCGGGGGGACTTCCTGTGCCGGCCCCGCCGCCCCCGCCCCCGGCCCGGCCCGCCGCCCGCCGCCCGCAGCCCGCCGGACGCACGCTCGGGGGGGTCCGGGGGGGGGGCGGGCGAGCGAACCGGACCCCGAGCGGGCCGCCCCCCGCCCGCCGGCGCAGGGCACCTGTGGCCACAGGCCGACCCCGGCCGGACCCGGGCTGCCCCCGGCCGGGCGGAGACCGGTGTCGCCCGGCCCCCCGCCGACCTCGGACCGGCCCCCCCGCGCGGCCGGCCCCCAGCCTCCTCCCCACCCCCCTCTCCGGAGGGGGGGGGTGGCCCGACACCAACTTCTGCTCGCGAACTCCGTTCTGCCCCTTTCTTGACCCAGGGCGACCTCGGCAGCCCTGACAGCGACAGGCCCGCCGCCGCAGTGCCCAGAAAGGCCCCTGGGTGGCCCGGCGCCTCCCCGGCTCTTTCTGGATGGAGGCGCCTCAGGAAGGAGCCGGCTGACGCTTCGGCCTTCGCCTTCCAGCCGCGGCTGACCATGAGCGCACCTCCCCTAGTGCAGAGGCCGCTGTGAGGAGCAGGAAATGCTGCGCCAGGTGAGGCCCAGTGGGCGGGACAGACAGCCCGGCGAGCCTGAAGGGCGCTTCTCTTGGGGGCGCTTCCAGTCTTTGGGGCTGGAGCCCAAACGGAGACCTGGAGTTGACCTGTTAGGAGGGGTGGAGCGACTGATGTGGGGACACCTCTGCCGGAGCGGAGGGATGCAGGAGAGAGGTGGGGAACCCTCCAGAATTCAGGAGCCCCTGGGCCAGGGCTGGTTCCATGGGTTGCAGGTGCTCTGGCCTTGGAAGGCTGGCCAAGCCCCAAGAACAGTCTGGGAGGCGAGAGACCAGGAAGGGGAACAGGCTTGGCAGGGCTTTGAAGGGGGCCGTGGAATGTGAGTCATCTCTCTCTTCTCTGCAAACTTCCTCAAATGTCCCTTCTGGGACTCCAGCTTCCCTTCCTGGTGGAGCAGATGCACTGGTCTGCCCCTCAGCTGGGGCTGAGTGCGCCCCGCAGAATCCCAGAATTCGGGGATGGAGGGGCTGCCTCCCTGCGGGGCACCGAGCGGGCCCTGGGAGCGGAGCCTCCAGGCTGCCCTGTGCCTCCCTCCCCCAGCTATGGCTCCAACTAGCCTCCTTTCCAGCCTGGGGGTGGGGGAGTGGGGAGGCTGGCTCTGGGGGCCCAGGACGGAGGTGGAGGTCTTTATGGCAGTCAGTGCCCCCCGGGCCGGGGGCTCACAGCCCTCCTGCCCACCTGAACAGCTTCCTTCCTCCCTCTCAGCACAGCTGGCCCCCCAGAGTCTTGGTCTGAACGCTAGGATGGAGCTGGGCCCGGCGACGGAGACCTGTGTGCTGGAGCTTCTGTGTCTCCAAGATGGGGGCCCGGGGCCTGGCACCCTCTCAGGTGAGGGACTGGAGGGGGGTGGCTCCCACCTGGAGCCGGAGATAGTCCTCAGACCCTGCGGAGGATCTTTGGGCGGAGGGCCAGCCTGCTGTCTGCCAGGGCGCTCACCTGGCTGGGGGGAGGGGGGTGCAGGCTGCAGCTGTGCACAGCAGCCGACTTCAGCTGCCTGGAGTGACACCTGCAGGTTCCCCTCAGGGTTTTTGGCTGTATCAGGCTGGTGGTTTGCTGGTGACAGGCTCCCTGACGGTGCAGATATTCTCAGTCCATGCCCAGACCTCAGACACATGCTGGCTGTGAGCTACTGCTATTTCCCAGGCGGTCAGGCAGCCTCCACTGTCCCCGACCTGTCCGTGGCTCCAGACTCAAGTTCTCAGATTGAATTCAGGAGCTCTCTCCCTCTGCCCCTCGTACCTCAGGCATTGGCCCCCTCGCTTTTCTTTTTTCTGTGGCCTTCTCTGACCTTGTCTACTTTTCCTGACCCATGCTTCCATCCATCTTTCTCCCCTTTTGCCCAGAGGCAAACGTGGCCCTGCAGAACCTTCCAAGATGCCTTTTCCCTTTGGGACGCACTCTGGGGAAACTTTCTCTGGGGGTCGTGCTCCTAGGACCACTTTCCTCTGGGCTTTGAGGGCATGGACTGAGGGCTGGGCCAGGGTTGAGTAGCATGAAAAGGACCAAGGGAATTAGAGGGGCTGTGGAGGGAGCTGCGGCTCAACAAGGACTCTCCTGGCTCAAATGTTTAACGGGGGAAGTCTTGCGAGGGCACCACATGAGGTGACACTTAATAATATGTTCACTAAAAACATCGTTGTTTAAAATGCTGGCTTTGCTGTAAGAAGCCAGGACTGGCCACATGGCTGAGTGCTGTGCCAGAGATGTGAGGCCTCACACCGAGGCATGGTGTGTCCTTGCTGCTCCCAGAGGTGGCGGGAGGCCAGAGTGTCTCGGACCTTGAATTTGCTGGGGGGACAGGTTTTCATGGCCTTCTTTGCTCACCACCTGCATACTCCTAGATGGTGTGTGTATATGAGAAATGCATTCACTTGTCCATGAGCCTAAGCAAAGGTTATTAGGAATAGCTTTCTGAGGGGTGCCTGGGTGGCTCAGTTGCTTGAGTGTCCGACTAAGGCTCAGGTCATGATCTCACTGTTCGTGGGTTCGAGCCCCGCATCGGGCTCTGTGCTAACAGTCAGCTCAGAGCCTGGAGCCTGCTTCAGATTCTGTGTCTTCCTCTCTCTCTGACCCTCCCCTGCTCATGCTGTGTCTCTCTCTCAGAAATAAAACATTAAAAGACTTTTTAAAAAAGGAACAGCTTTCTGAAAGAAAGTTATTTGCACATGGATATTCCTTGGCCTTATGAAATCAATATAATCCTGGCCAAGTGGCCAGAAAGCAAAATTTTATAAAGTCGAACCTCTGCTTTCCGTTGCAAAACTGAAATACGAGGCTGTAGATAGAACAGATGTTGCAATCAGACTCGGAAACGGAGAGAGCCCTTTTGGATTTTCCGTGAACACAGTACGAATGCTCAAAATGAGAAAAGCGAGAGACAGACATGTGGATGTTGTGCAGAAAGTGAAATGTGACAACGGAGCGACTCTTATGTAGTGGGGCTTCCTCTACTCCTGTACAACACCGGGCCAGATGTTTCGCCCCTGGCATTCTCGCTGTGTCCCTGGGAAGGGGTTATCTCCTTTTGCAGACACGGAAACTCAGGTTTCCAGAGGTGATGTAAGTGGCCAGTCCCCGTGTTGACCCGGGGCTATGGAATTAGTCCTTTCCATTCCTGAGTAATAGTCTCAAAGGCTTCCAGTCTTCAGGCTGTTTCAAACGGAGCTAATTGTATCTTTGGTATTTCCAAACTGTTTGTTAGTTGGCAAACTCATTTCCTAACCCACAGGGAGATGGATTTTTGAAGCACCTACCAGGTTCTAGAGGAAGCGCCAGGGCCCTTCTGGCTTTGCCTGCGAAGCTGGAAGTGTGGGTACCCTGAAGCTGTCCTGGACAAGAGGGGCTCTGTGGCTGCAGGAGGTTGACAGCTGCTAAGGGGTAGAGTTAGGGCCTGAACGGAGGCCTTCCTGCTGGAAACTTTGTGCTCTCTCTGGCACCTCTGTGACTTTTAGAACCGCTAATGGTGATACTTCCAGGCGGCTTTACAGACATTCTTTATTATTTACAGAGAAGGCAAGTTTCACTTATGTAAGGCGTGACCCTAACTGGGGTCCGAGCTCAGCACGGGGTTGTGGCTTAGCTGTCCGAACGGCCTGTTGGTGGGTTCCCACTGGATGGTGATGAAGCATGAGAGACTTCCCAGGGAGAAGCCCCAGGCACCCAGGCTTGGTTACTGCCAAGATCCAAGTGAGGAGCCTGTGCGGAGGGAGGCCCAGAGGAGAGGTCGGACAGCCAGGGTCCAGAGTGCCGTGACCAGCAGTCCTTCAGGCGCATTTCTAGGCCAACGCCACACCCCTGGGCATTTCAGTTTCTGCCACGCTGCCATTGTCAACCGAGCCAGTGCTTTTGGGTCCCTGATGGGAACTCACAGTGTGTCCTAGCATGGCTGTCCATAGGGCAGGATGAGTGGGGAGGGCCAGGGGGTCTGCCCCTGAGATCTGCCCGCGGATCTTTCTCTCCTGGCTTCTTGCCATTCCCACTACAGGTGGCCGCGGTGGGAGTGAGAGTCAGGAGGAAGAAGAGGCTCAGGAGGACAGCAGCACACGGCAGCCAACAAGCTCAGCTCCGATGGGGGTCAGTGAAACAGCTGCAGAAGCACAGCAGGGGCTGCTGGAGTCGCAACTGCAGCAGGCAGAGCTGCAATCAGAGCTGCAACCACAGCTGCGGCAAGAGCAGCGACGACGAAACCAACCCCCTGGCCGGCAGCGGCAGCGGCAGCGGCAGAGGCAAGATGGCCAAAAGCAGCTGCCTCAACGACAGAAGCCCCTGCAGGAACATCCGCAGCCTGTGCCACCTCGGCGGCTGAAACCGCATCTGCAGCTGATGCCGCCACAGGAACAGTCACGGGAGCAGCACATGAAAGAGCAACACCTGTTGCAGCCACAGCAGAAACCATCAGGACAGCGCCGGCAGTTACAGGAGCAGCAGCAGCAGGAACCGCGGCAGCAGGAGCAGCAGGAGGAACAGTTCCAACAGCAGCACCTGCAGCAGCAGCAGGAACCGTTGCAGCAGCAGCAACAGTCACAGCAGCAGGAAGTGTTACAGCAGCAGCACCTGCAGCAGCAGGAACAGTTACAGCAGAAGCACCTGCAGCAGCAGCAACACCTGCAGCAGCAGCAGGAACAGGTGCAACAGCAGCACTTGCAGCAGCAGGAACAGGTGCAACAACAGCACCTGCAGCAGCAGCAGGAACAGGTACAACACCTGCAGCAGCAGCAGGAACAGGTGCAACAGCAGCACTTGCAGCAGCAGCAGGAACCGTTGCAACAACAGCACCTGCAACAGCAGCAGGAACAGGTACAACAACACCTGAAGCAGCAGCAGCAGGAACAGGTACAACAGCAGCACCTGCAGCAGCAGCAGGAACAGTTACAGCAGCAGCACCTGCAGCAGCAGCAGGAACAGTTACAGCAGCAGCAGCAGGAACAGGTACAACAGCAGCACCTGCAGCAGCAGCAGGAACAGTTACAGCAGCAGCACCTGCAGCAGCAGCAGGAACTGTTACAGCAGCAGCACCTGCAGCAGCAGCAGGAACAGTTACAGCAGCAGCAGCAGGAACAGGTACAACAGCAGCACCTGCAGCAGCAGCAGGAACAGTTACAGCAGCAGCACCTGCAGCAGCAGCAGGAACTGTTACAGCAGCAGCACCTGCAGCAGCAGCAGGAACTGTTACAGCAGCACCACCTGCAGCAGCAGCAGCAGCAGCAGGAACAGGTACAACAGCAGCACCTGCAGCAGCAGCAGGAACAGTTACAGCAGCAGCACCTGCAGCAGCAGCAGGAACTGTTACAGCAGCAGCACCTGCAGCAGCAGCAGGAACTGTTACAGCAGCACCACCTGCAGCAGCAGCAGCAGCAGCAGGAACAGGTACAACAGCAGCACCTGCAGCAGCAGCAGGAACAGTTACAGCAGCAGCACCTGCAGCAGCAGCAGGAACTGTTACAGCAGCAGCACCTGCAGCAGCAGCAGGAACTGTTACAGCAGCAGCACCTGCAGCAGCAGCAGCAGCAGCAGCAGGAACAGGTACAACAGCAGCACCTGCAGCAGCAGCAGGAACTGTTACAGCAGCAGCACCTGCAGCAGCAGCAGCAGCAGCAGCAGGAACAGGTACAACAGCAGCACCTGCAGCAGCAGCAGGAACTGTTACAGCAGCAGCACCTGCAGCAGCAGCAGGAACTGTTACAACAGCAGCTGTTGCAGCAGCAACAGTTAGAGCTGCAGCAGCAGCAGGAGCCGTTGCAGCAACAGCAGGAGCCCCGTCCGCTAGAACCAGATGAGGAGGAAGAGGTAGAGCTGGAGCTCATGCCAGTTGACCTGGGGTCGGAGCAGGAACTGGAGCAGCAGCAGCAGGAGCTGGAGCGGCAGCAGGAGCTGGAGAGGCAGCAGGAACAGCGGCAGCTGCAGCTCAAACTGCAGGAACAGCTGCAGCAGCTGGAGCAGCAGCTGGAGCAGCAGCAGCAGCAGCTGGAGCGGCAGCAGCTGGAGGAGCAGCAGGAGGTGCGCCTGGAGCTGACGCCGGTGGAACTGGGGGCCCAGCAGCAGGAGGTGCGGCTGGAGCTGACCCCTGTGCAGCCCGAGCTGCAGCTGGAGCTGGTGCCTGCCGCAGGGGGTGGCGGCGCTGCGGCCCCAGGGGCTCCAGCCGCTGTCGTGGTGGCGCCCCCGGGCTACGTGGTGTTGCAGGAGCTCATGGTGCTGCCGGCCGTGGCCGCGCCTGCCGTGGTGGCCATCCCGGGCCCCGCAGGCAGCGCGGCCCTGACTCCAGCCAGGCAGCGGCGGCGGCGGCGCGCCCGGGACCGGCCGACCATCTGCGGAGAGTGTGGCAAGGGCTTCAGCCGCAGCACGGACCTGGTGCGGCACCAGGCCACGCACACGGGCGAGCGGCCGCACCGCTGCGGCGAGTGCGGGAAGGGCTTCTCGCAGCACTCCAACCTGGTGACGCACCAGCGCATCCACACGGGCGAGAAGCCCTACGCCTGCTCCTACTGCGCCAAGCGCTTCAGCGAGAGCTCGGCGCTGGTGCAGCACCAGCGCACGCACACGGGCGAGCGGCCGTACGCCTGCGGCGACTGCGGCAAGCGCTTCAGCGTCTCATCCAACCTGTTGCGCCACCGGCGCACGCACTCGGGCGAGCGGCCCTACGTCTGCGAGGACTGTGGCGAGCGCTTCCGGCACAAGGTGCAGATCCGCCGCCACGAGCGCCAGCTGCACGGCGCCGGCCGATCGCGGGGCCTGGGCCTGCTCCGCAGCACGCGCGCGGCCACCGGCGGCCCCGCTCGCCCCGAGCAGGCGGCGGACAAGGCTCCGTGACGGCGGCCGGCGGGGAGGGGGTGGGTGGCGCGGGGTGGGGGTGCTGTCCCGCGGTGTGTGCGTGCCTCTTGGAAGCCGGCTGCGGAAGGGCCCCCGGCTCTGCCCCTGGTTAGCCCAGGGGAGGCCACGGTTACGCACGGACCCTTGGAGACGCTCCTCCAGAAAAGGCGCCGAGGCCAAAAGGCACAGGTGTTGCACATCAGGACAAACAGCACACTGCACAAATTCGTTATTGGGTACCGATCCGCGAGGAGTCTGCCAGGGCTCTTTCTAAAAGTGAGAGCCACAGGGGAGAAAAGAACTGCTAGTGACACGTGTGGCAGTTGGTGACATTTGACATGCATCGAACACTAACCAGGAAGGTAAATCTATGTGGTGAAATGCACACGAATAGGATTTGGTCCTGGTGAAAATTACTTCAAGGAAAAGAAATGGGGAGACAGTAAAGTTATCTGCACTTTGTAGAAACCCGATCAAGGCATTAAATTGTCCTCAATGGCATTTGCCTTGAAAGTAACTTCCTAGAATGAAATTTCATCAGGGTGGATATCATCCTGATTAAAACGTTTGTGTTCATAAGCACAGGGTCAGAGTGTCCCCTGGGTCAGTGCACAAATGCCGGGGAGCCCTTCTCTGGGTGGAAGGTAAAACTTCCCTCCAGGTCAACCCAGGGTTCCAGCAAGTGCGGTAGCCCTCCATGCTGCCAAGTTCCCATGCCCACGGTGACCTGGCAGTGACCTCTTGCAGAGGAGCCCGCGGCTGAAGCAGAGGGCATTTTGGGAATGCTCTCCAAGGTCTAGGGGAGTGTTCCCCTGGCGGGAAGAGCTCCTAGGTAGCCCCACCATGACCTCCCCAGGACCCACCTGTTCTAGGCTTCTCAGAGCTTGCCCAGGGACTGAGGCTATGGGATTGGGGCGCTGAGACCCCGGGGCAGGGTCCTCCTGGGCCAGGCTATGCAAGGGTGTGGTCGGAGAAGACCCGCCTCATCGCTGTGGTGGGGAGGGTGGCAGGGGGAGGCAGAGGGAGAAATTGGGGGACGATGTTTGGAAGCAACAGAAATGCTCTTTACAACGTTTACACAATCATCTGCGGGTGTGTAAGAGCATTGGCAATGCTCACGCCCGCGGGAAAGCAGGACGCTGGTGGAGGCTGCCTGCCCCTCCTGCCCCCAAGTGCTTCCTGCTCTTGACTTGCCCCGTGTGCGGCTGCTTCGATCCTGCGCCTCTCTTTGCTCCCTGCTTCTCCTTTACTAACACAGCCTGCTACATTTTACAAATGTGTTGGTAAGTGAGAAACAAAAATTGAAAAATAAATTAAAGTGAAGAAACCCATTGTCTCGTCTGTGTTTGCCCTGCTGGGTTTTGTGTCTGGCCACCATTTGATTTCTACGGAGCGTTGTCCTGGTTGCTGCAGAGCAAGGGACGGCTCATGAAGTCCCATGCTCAGCGCTCCTCATCCCACACGCTTCCTTCTAAGCTGAGTCCCTTGGCCTCAGAGCAGCGGATTCAGTATAACCTTGCTGGGAGGGATGGGGACCAGAGGGCAGACACTTGGGGTAGCCAGTTTTGGCATCTCCTAAGGACAAGCTTTAAATCAATTTAGAAGAGGCCCGTCTCCCTTCACTCTGCCTCTATTTACATTGTTTGTGTACGATAGTGATTTCCGCAGTCTTTCCAGTGACGGACCAGAGCCAATTCCCTGACTAACCATTCACTAAGGGGATGGGACGTCAGATCTTTCCACTAGGGCTCTTTCTCCTCCGAGGTGAAGGTCTGGGTCATCTCATCAGACGGTCCCCCTAGAGCAGCAGAGGTGTTGAAGGCAAGGGGGTCTGGAACATAAGCTAGGGCCTTAAACCCAACCGCAGCAGCAGGGGCGTTAGGTGATACCCTCAGGCCTCTGTCTTCCTCTGTGTTCTTCGCCAAGTAGAATCCGTGTGGGGTGTGAGTGGATCTGTGCAAGGCAAGGAGCGGCCTGGGCAGACATTGATCCTCTGCCCACCTGTCCTTGGGCGAATTCTTCTACAGCCGTGTGGGCTCCCGCCATCCTGGCTGGCTTCCTCCAGAGGCGCCCGTGGCTCTTCCATTGTCCACTGTCTCAGGGAAGGTGAAGTGGCCTTAAGCCAACTCTGAAGACTTGGGAAAGCCCAGCTCCCTGCCTCCCTTTGGGATGACTTTGGGGTACCACTTCCATTCCTGAGGAGCCCCAGGATGCGGTGGAAGCTTCCTTCCTTCTGTGGGGCTTTGCCTGAGACCTCTCCTTCCACCTGCCTCCTATGCCGCACGCCTGCCGCCACCAGCTTCCCCTGGCCCTTTCCTTGAGTGGCCGCTGGCACATACCTGCTCTTCTGCAGTCCGCCTCTGGGAACCGTAAGACAGGGGCTTGGTTGGGGAGGCTGTGTCTTGGGAAGAGCTTGCTCTGGGTGCAGGGCAGGCAGGCCCCAGGTGTTGACAGTTATCCCGGAAGAGCTCACAGCCCAGGAGGAGAGAGAGACACACCTAAATGGTCACACAATGGGATGAGCTGTGGGGGGACAGAGCAACAGGCTCCCTATGTGGGAGCCAAGTGACCTCACAGAAGTCTTGCTGGGTCATCAGGCATTTCCAAGGTGAGGCCTGGAGGCACTGAGGGGTGGGGGGGAGGTGGGCAGTGAGGGCGGAAGTCACACTGTGCAATGGATCTGACCCAGAGGTGGCCTGTTGTGATTAGGGACAGTGATTCTGGGGATGGCTGGGAGGTAGGTGCTACGGGAGACAGCTGGTGGAATGAAAGGGAGAGCTAGGGGACTCGATTTTGTGGAATCCATTGGCCCCAGACTCCCACATTCTTCCCATATAGCCCTGACTTCTCCCCAGAACTTTTCAGCATCTCTGTCACCTCTACTTGACTTCTCCATTCCAATAGGCATCTAAGTCCAGCCAAATATGGCCCCTGGAGGGCCCCATCAGTCAGGCGCTGTCCGCTGGGGGGCCTGCCCACCCCGATCCCTGCCCTCATCACCTGACTCTCCCCCACTTTGCTTTTGCCACCTAACCACAAGCCAGCCCTAGTCCCCAGTCCTTGCCACCACCCGCTCCTGCCCTTAGCAGCAGTCTGAGAAGCAGAGAAAAGAATAGGCATCCTCCTCGACGCCCCAGGGGGACAGGGGCCGTGGCACCTGAATCATCTCTCACCCCTGTACTTTTGCCAAGAACAAACATCAGGGGCAGATCCTTGCTGGGGGCCATGGGGCTCCCCACCCACCTGCCCTTCCCAGAATTCCTAGGGCCCCTGCCTGCTGCCCGCACCCCAGCATCCCCACAACCTGAGCCCCTGGGTGTGGAGCTAGGAGGCCACCCTCAGCTCATCCCCATTCCCAGCTCCCAGGGCTGTGTCCCAGACTTGGATTCCTGTGTCAGGAGTGGGGGGATCCCAGTTCCAGAGACACATGATATGTGCCAGGGCCCTGGGCTGTGTGTCGGGGAGGTAGGCTCCTCCTCTCCTCGGCTGTGGCAAGGGCTCCCCTCCACCTGCTACGTGTAATTTCAGCCATGTCTGGTGGTTCTTCGACTTGGATCAGTAGTTGCCACACTCACCTTACCTGTGCCCTCACTCCTTGTGGGAGACTCTGCTTTTCAGTGTTTCGATCCCTCTTCTGCCAATCTGTGCTGGCAGCCAGCTGGGCCTAAGTCGTATGTGTTGGGAGACATGAAAGGGAAATGCAGAGACATGACCGTTAAGAAAAGAAATTTCTTGGGGCACCTGGGTGGCTCCATCGGTGAAGCATCTGACTCTTGATTTAGGCTCAGGTCATGATCTCACGGTTTGTGAGATTGGGCCCCAACTCAGACTCTGCACTGACAGCATGGTGCCTGCTTGGGATTCTCTCTCCCTCCCTCCCTCTCTCTCTCTCTGTCCCTCCCCATTGTGCTGTCTCCCTCCTCCCTCTCTCTCAAAATAAATAAATGAACTTAAAACAAAAGAAATTTCTTAATGCCTGGGAATCTTTTAAAGGGGTCCAGACTCAAGGCTGGCATATCAGGTGAAAAAACACAATATGAATTAAAAAAAAAAAAAAAAAAAAAAACCTCACAAAATTACCAAGAATACAACTAGTCTTAATTTTTCATACAACGATCCTATCTGCAAGGGTTTGCAAAAGATAGGGAGCAGGTTGTTTTTGTGAGGGGGTCAGTAAAGAGCTCCACATCTCCTGCATTTTAGGAACTAGTGCGAGACGGAGGGACCTTGGTGTGAAATCCTTCCTGTCTCTTTGTGATGTGTCAGTCACAACAATAACAGTAGAACAGGGTGTCACTTTGCGTTCTTAGCAATTAGGTAAATCTCTCTTTGGGCTGACCCTTGGGCTGTATCTGTGCTACATCAGGAGCTGGAAGGAGAATTCTAAGCTCAGAAGTCTCTAAAATGGAAAACCTCCAGGGAATAAAATAAAATCCAATCTATAAAACAGAACGGAGCCTGATGCTTATTCTTGGTCTTCGCCTGGATTGAGTCAGGCATCTTTTACAAAATAGGGATGTTCCTCCAGGGAGGACTTGGGGATTGGAATTCCTGCCACCAGTTGTTATGTGACAACTTTCCTTGCCTGTAAGACGAGAGCCAGAGTGCCAGTGGTTCTGGGCTGTTGTGTGTCCAATGCAATAGGTGAGATAATATGTGTAAACGGGCTCAGCGCATGTTAGACCTCTGGAATATGTTGCACCTCAAGCAAGGAACATTTGGGGTGCCTGGGAGGCTCAGTCTGGCTGCAGCTCAGGTCATGATCTAATGGTTTGGGAGTTCAAGCCCCGCGTCAGACTCTGTACTGACAGCTAGGAGCCTGGAGCTTGTTTCAGATTCTGTGTCTCCCTCTCTCTCTGCCCCTCCCCCACTCATGCTCTGTCTCCCTCTCTCTCTCTCATGTGCATTCTCAAAAATAAATAAACATTAAAAATTTTTTAAAAATAAAGCAAGGAAGATTTGAATGCAAACTCTTTTCTCTGGTTGGACGTTCTCTGAGATAAGGCTTTCTAATATTCCAATGTTAAAACATTTAGACACTAGAAATGAAGATTGTGAGACCCCCAGATGGTAGAAGACCATACTTATGCCCTTAGGATCCTCCCCTGCAGGTGGGATGTGGTAGGGTCCTCAGCCAACTCCATCCCAGCCTATAACATCAGACCCCATGCAGGCATGTCTCTCGGACCTGAGGACCCATTGGTCTCCCAGACTTGGATGTTACAAGAATCTAAGGCTTAGTGAGACCACGCAGAGCCCTCAGTCCCTGGCCAAGCCTGCATCTTCTGATTCCTCCCTTCACTGGCTGGCCACACCATCTGCCTGGAGGCACTGAGACGCAAACCCAGGAGTCCTTCTAGATGTTCCCTGCTTTTTCCTAACACCCTCTGCCTCAGTGAACTATTGTGCCATATTCCACCCTGAAACAGTGGCTAAAAACAAAAGATACTTTGTTATTTCTCGTGGTTCTGCAGGTTGCTTGGGCTCAGCTGGGTGGCTCTTGTGTTCGTATGATGAGATCTGATGGCTGAGTGGGGCTGAGACACAGGTTTGTCATGAGGCTGGTGGTCGATACTGGCGATCAGCTGGGAGCTCAGTGGGGCTGTCCCCTGGAGCACCTACACATAACCTCTCCATGTGACCTCGATGTCTCTCAGCAGAGGGTCTGGGTCCCAAGAGACCGGAGCTTGGGACTGACAAGGCTTTTTAGGATGGAGGCTTAGAAGTTGTATAGTGTCACTTATGCCAGATACCATTGATCAGACCAAGTCTCAATCCCCGCCCAGATCAAGGGGAGGGAAATAGGTTCTGCCTCGCTGTGAGAGGGGCTGCAAGCAATTTCCAGCCATCTTTTATCTACCATATACTCGTTTAGTTATGGACCAAGTTTTGCTTTGAAATTAAGGCCCCAATTTTCATCCCAACTCCTTCCTGGCATGCCATTTCTTCAGTATTCAAGAATCACTGATAATTGTGCTAAAAGCAATAACCGCAGGTCTCTGCTTCTCTGTGGGCATCTGGGGTCCCCATCCCACAGCTGCTCGATTGGGTCAGGCCTCCCTTCTCACCTCTGTCCACCACCCATGTGCTGGAGCTGCTCGTCCACTGATCTGATGGTTCCTTATGGATGGATATCCTTTCCCCCTCTTCTGGGGCATTCTGGGATGGAAATGCTATAAATGCACCACATCAGTTCCCTGTGTTCAATGGGAAATACCTGCCTTCAGCTTCTGGCCCCTTCCAATCCATCTTCTCGATCACTGTCATGACGATGGTCCTAAAATGCTAATTCAATATTCCCCCCTCTGGTTAAGCTCGGTCTTTGGCCCCCGGACCAATGCTTTGTGACTTCAGTTATGTTTGCCATATGGACCTACCATGTGTACTACCAATTACTTAGCAGTTTTCTTTAAATCTGATCACTATTTATTTATTGAAAGATTTTATTTTCAAGTAATCTCTACACCAAATGTGGGGCTCGAACTCACAACCCGGAGATTAAGAGTTGCATACTCTACTGACTGAGCCAGCTAGGAATCCCAAATCTGGTCCCTTTTTAGCTGAAACAAATTTATTTTATTTTATTTTAAAGTTTATTTATTTATTTATTTAGAGAGGAGGGTCAGAGAGAGGGAGAGAGAGAGAATCCCAAGCAGGCTCCGCACTGTCAGCACAGAGTCCAATGTGGGGTTTGAACTCATGAACTGTGAGATCATGAACTGAGCAGAAACCAAGAATCGAATGCTTAACCAACCGAGCCACCCAGGTGCCCCCAAATAAATTTGTTTTAAAGTGATTATTGATATCATTGGATTAATAGCTACTATATTCACTACCATTTTCTGTGTTTTGCCCTTGTTCTTTGAATCTTTTTTGTCTTCTACTCTTTTTCTGCACTCATGTTACTTGAGTATTTCATGTTATTTCATTTTTTTCCTCCTCTTTTGATATATTGAACATACTTTAAAAATTTAGTGGGTGCTCTAACTTTAAAATATAAACTTACAGTCCATCCAGTTCTTTTTTTTTTATGTTTTTATTCATTTTTGAGGGACAGAGATAGACAGAATGCAGGCAGGGGAGGGGCAGAGAGAGAGGGAGACACAGAATCTGAAGCAGGCTCCAGGCTCTGAGCTGTCAGCACAGAGCCTGACATGGGGCTTGAACTCCCAAACTGTGAGATCATGATCTGAGCTGAAATTGAACACTTAACCTACTGAGCCACCCAGAAGCCCCCAGGTGTATTTTCAAATAACACTATACTATTTCATGGAGAGTGCAAGTACTTTATAACAAAGTGTTACCAATTCCTCCCTCTCATTAGTTGTAACATTGTGCCACTCATTTCATTCATCTGCTTGGTGCTTAGAGCACCATATACATTGTTGCTATTATTATTTTTAAAGATTTTCTTTTTTTAGGTAATCTCTATGACCCAACATCAGGCCTGAACTCTCCACCCTGAGATTGAGAGTCACACACTGAGCCAGCCAGGCACCCCTTGAACAAAGTGTTTTATGTTAGAACAGTTAAGAATAAGAGAAAGAAAAGATTTTGTGTATGTTTCACCTTCATGTATTTCTTCTCCAAAGCTTTTCCTTTCTTTTTGTAGATCTGAGTCTCTAACCTATATAATCTTCCTTCTGAAGAACTTCTCTGAACACATATTGCAAAGCAGGTCTGCTGGTGACAAATTCTCTCCATGTTTGTGTGTCTGAGAAAAGCAGTAATTTCCTTCACTTTTGAGGGGTGATTTCACTGGATACAAGATTCTAGTGTTGTGCCCGAATCACGAGTCCCCTGAGACCTCCATGGAGCCGACACCGATGCAAGTACATAAGGGTCTTTATTACAAGCTCAAGCAGGGGCTCACCTGGCGTAGCGGCAGCAGGGTGAAGCCCCGAACAATAGCGAGCAGGGTTTTTATGGGGTAAGGGATGGGGGTGTTACAGTGCACACGTTGTACATATAGCATCATCACATAAGCACCAATCATAATTGTACAACACCCATGGTAACAGTTTTGACCAATCAGTATCTGTGAGGTGTCCGTTACTTTTGGCAGGACCCAATCATGACCTTTGAGAATCCTTTGAAAATGACCAATTATGAGGTGAGCTCAAAGGGGTTTAGGCAAGCGGTGAGTGATTGGCTAGTTTGTACAAAGTAACTACCTTCAGTTCCCAGCCCTGACTCAGACCACAGGAATGTTACACATTTCTTTTGATTGGCCAACCTGAGGGTGGTCCGAGGGTGGCTTCAGCTGAAGCTTTTCCTAGAACTGGGGCTACTGCAGCCCGAGGTTGCTCTTAATGGAGGACTTAATTTCAGGCTCCTCACTAGGCTGGTGGGTGTTTTTCTTTCAACATTTTAAATAGTTCGCTCCACACCCTTCGTGTCTGCGTGATTTCCAAAGAGAAGTCCGATGGGCTACCGATCCTTGCTCTTCTGTGGGTAAGGTGTTTTCTTCCTCAGGCTTCTCTCAAGATTTTCTTCTTGTCCTCGGTTTTCTGCAATTTGAGTAGACTATGCCCAGGTGTTGATCCTCTGGTATTTATCCTGCTTGATATTTTCTGAGCTTCCTGGATCCATGTCTTGGCATCTGCCCTTAATTTTGGAAAATTCTCAGCTATTATTACTTGCAATATTTCTTGTGTTCTTTTCTCTTTCTTCTTCTTCTGGTATTCCCCTTATGCGTCTTTTGTCATTGTCCTTGGATATTCTATTCCATTTATTAAAATCCTTTTTTCTCCTTGCATTCCATTTTGGAAGTTTCTATTGTTTCTTCAAGCTCACTGAATCCCCCCCCCCCCAGTTGTGTTCAGTCCACTAAAAAGGCCATCAAGGCATTCTTCATTTCTGTTACAATATTTTTGGCTTCTAGCATTTCCTTTTGATGTTATGATTTTTTAAGTTTATTTATTTATTTTGAGAGAGAGAGCAGGGATGAGGCAGAGAGAGAATCTCAAGTGGGCTCTGCACTGTCAGCACAGAGCCTGATGTGGGGCTCGTCCCATGAACCATGAGATCATGACCTGAGCAGAAACCAAGAGCTGGCCACTTAACCAACTGAGCCACTCAGGTGCCCCTCCTTTTGATACTTTCTTAGACTTTCCATCTGTCTGCTGACATTACTCATCTGTTTTATAATGTCCACTACTTTTTCCATTATTGTCCTTAACATAGTCACCATATTTGTCTTATTTTTTTTTAATATTTTTATTTCTAGGAGAGAGAGAGAGCGAGAGACAGCGTGAGCAGGGGAGGGTCAGAGAGAGAGAGAGTCACAGACTGAAACAGGCTCCAGGCTCTGAGCTGGCTGTCAGCACAGAGCCCAACGCGGGGCTCGAACCCACGAACCGCGAGATCATGACCTGAGAGAAAGTCGGACGCTTAACCGACTAAGCCACCCAGGCACCCCGATAGTCACCATATTTGTCTTAAATTCCGAGCCTGATGATTCTCATCTGTCTACCCTGTTTGCATCTGCCTCTTCAAACTGTGCTTTTGTTTTGTTGTACACCTTGTAATTTTGTTGTTGTTGAAAAGTGAACATGATGTCCTAGGTTAAAGGAACTGAGTTAAGTAGGCCTTTGGTGTGAGGCTATATGCTTAGCTGGCTAGGAGCTAGGCTTTGCTTCTTTGCTTACTGTTGCCAGTGCTGTAGATGTTAGAGGGGAAAATTTCCTCTGGTCTTATTTTCTCTCTCCTATTGTCTTTGGATTTTCCTGAAGACTTCTTTTATTCATTCATTCATTCATTCATTCATTTATTCATTTTACGTTTATTCATTTTTGAAAGGCAGATCATGAGCAAGTGATGGGCACAGAGAGAGGAGGAGACACAGAATCCAAAGCAGGCTCCAGGCTCTGAGCGGTCAGGACGGAGCCTGACGCAGGGCTCAAACCCACAAATGGTGATATCATGACCCAAGCCAAAGTCCATCACTTAAACTATTGAGCCACCCAGGAGCCCCTATAGATTTCTTTTACAGTAAGGTCTGAGACGTGTGGTTCTCTTAGTTGTGTTCCCAAGTTGTTATAGAGAATCTGTACTGATGTGATGGTGTGGTGTCAGGGAGAGGAAGTATTCTAGACCTTGGTGATTAAGTCGCAGACTTTTAGGGAAAATGTGCCTGTGGGCTGTGAACTTGACAAATATTTGCCAGGTTTCCCCCTCCTGGGATGCAAAGGCTAGAGGAGGCTGGAGTTGGATATTTCCCTTCTACTTGTTTGCCTCTGCTCTTATAAAATTGTTTCCTTCAAGAGCAGACTCTGTTAAGAAGAACAGAGTGCAGGGTACCTGGATGGCTCTGTCAGTTAGGCAACTGACTTTGGCCCAGGTCATGATCTCAGTTTGTGAGCTCGACCCCTGCACTGGGCTCTGTGCTGATGCTGCAGAGCCTGCTTGGGATTCTCTGTCCCTCCCTCTCTGTCTGCCCCTCCTAAACACACACTCTCTTTTTCTCTCTCTCAAAATAAAATGAATAAATAAACAACAACAACAAAAAGAAAGGAGTGCTCTGGATGTACCTAAAGGTAGCTTCAGGGATCCTGGGTGGCTCAGTAGGTTGAGTGTCTGACTCAGGTCATGATCCCAGGGTCATGGGATCCAGCCCTGCCCTGGGCTCCTTGCTGAGCCTGGAGCCTGCTTGAGATTCTCTCTGTCCCTGCCCCTCTCCCCCACTCCCTTTCTCTCTCTCTGAAATAAAAAAAAGTAAAAGATAAATAAATACCTAAATAAATAAAATGGCCCCATTTCCCCTCCCCCTGCTGGAAGTCTGAGATTTTTCTTTGATCCTTTCACTGTGAGAACCTGTTCGTGCTCCTGGAGGTAAAACTTATGAAAGTGCAGGGCTCTCCTAGCAGGACCCCTCTCCCCTGAGGGAGGGGGAGTTTTTTGTTTTGTCCCCCCCCGGGGAGTTTTTAAGTGTGAGATGAGTCCTGATTGAGCTTCTAACCATTGATCACGTACAGTTTAAGTCTCCCTGTCCGGGCACTGGCTCCAGGGCCGTTTCTGCTCCGGGAAGCTGTGATTTTCTGCTTCTGCCGTCTGTCTCTGATTTTCAGGGCAGCAGTTTGAGCTTTGACCTCGATTCTCTGAAGGATCTGAGATGAATCGTTCATTTCCACTTTTTTTTTTTCTTGTTGCGAGGATGGAGCAGTAGCCTGCAAGCCCCTTTCAGGTTGGACCGGAAACTGGAGTGCAGGTCATGGATTTTAAAAAGATAAACAAGCAAGTGGAAACCCGGGTCAGTATGACATCGATAGAGAGCAGCTGTAAACATAAATGGTGTTGTCAGATTAGGGGGAGACCCCAGTGCCTGGCGGAAGCTCTGAACTCCAGGCCTGCTCTGTCTTTGTCTAAAGGGCCGCAAGCAAGTGCGGGAGAGGTGTTGGGGCCCGCAGCCCGCAGAGGGGACTCCTCCGTGATGCCATCAGAGGACATGGAGGGGAAGCCACAGGAAAAGCCACCAGGTAACGACCACCCAGCACGGAATGCGGAGTTACAGGAAGTCCTTCCCCAGCACCCCCCTTAAACCATCTTGGTCCCACATGCCCTACCGGAGACATCGAATTCCTTACTTCAGAACAAAAGGCTTTGCAGGTTCTCTTTGGCCTTGTTAAAAAAATCTTTGAGGGGCGCCTTAGTAGCTCAGTTGGTTAAGTGTCAGACTTTGCCTCAGGCTATGATCTCATGGGTTTGGAAGTTCCAGCCCCATGTTAGGCTCAGCTCAGAGCCCAGAGCCTGCTTTGGATTCTGTGTCTCCCTCTCTCTCTGCCCCTCCCCCTCTGATGCTCTGTCTCTCTCAAAAATACATAAACATTAAAAAATTTTAAAACTAAATAAAATAAAAATAAAAAAATCTTTGAGGCTCCTTCCTACCACATTCTGCCAGACCCTAAAACTTGACTTACCTTCCCAGTTTACTCCCAACTTACCTTTCTGTTTTAGGAATAAGTAAACAATGGTGCAATAAATAAACATATAAAGACAAATCAAATTTGAACAACACCATTTAATCTGTACTCTGATGGTTTGTGCCTCTTGCCTCAGCAGCGTGGCTTAGAAGACTGCTGAGTGACTCGGTATGGGCAGGGGAGGGAAGGAATGGGTGGAGGTGGGGGTGGTGAGGGGAGGTCATCCATGGCCTTGGAGGGCTGCCTTAGGATCCCTGGACCTAAGGACGGGTTTGCAAACACTGTTGCTTAGGCGGGCTTTCCTGTTACCCATTGCTGAACTCAATCTTGACAGATTCCCAAACCACCTGGGGAACTAGCTAATTTATTTTAAAAATATATATTTTTTTTTTGAGAGAGTCAGAGCATGAGCAGGGGAGGGGCACAGAGAGAGGGAGGCACAGAATCCTAAGCAGGCTCCAGGCTCCAAGCCAGCAGCACAGAGCCCAGTGCAGGGCTCAAACCTGCGAACCACGAGATCATGACCTGAACCAAAGTTGAGTGCTTAACCGACTGAGCCACCCAGGTACCCCAGAAGTAACTCATTTAAAAATACATTAAAAGGGGCGCCTGGGTGGCTCAGTCGGTTAAGTGTCCAGCTTCAGCTCAGGTCATGATCTCGTGGTTCGTGGGTTCGAACCCCGCGTCAGGCTCTGTGCTGACAGCTCAGAGCCTGGAGCCTGTTTCAGATTCTGTGTCTCCCTCTCTTTCTGACCCTCCGCTGCTCATGTTCTCTCTCTCAGAAATAAATAAAACATTAAATTTTTTTAAATTAAAAAAATAAAAACACATAAAAAAAAGATGCAAGAAATCAAATGGTGTCCCCCAAATCCTAGACTTTTGCTTCCATGTTACTGTTATGTACCTATAAGTTTGGGTGCCTATAAAGATGTAGTCCTGAAGGTGAGCTTACCAGCACCCCTCCAAGGGGATGACGATTGTGAGGAGGCTGTCAGTACCCCGTGATTGTCATTGAAACTCATTCTGTGTGTCAGCCTTCCTGTGGCTCACCAGCAGGGCCATGGGTGTGTGGGAGGAAGATACATGGCATGTGGGTGCATATGGAATTCTGTGAGGTCCCCAGCCGCTGGGGGCTGCACAGACCACCTGTCGGCATGCTGCTGCCTTCCAGGACTGGTCCCTTGTCTGGGCGGAGCTCACCCCCACTTGGCTCTCTCGGGACTTGCTCAAGTGTCTCCTCCTGCGGGAAGCCCTCCTGGGCTCCTCCTGGCAAGGAGACTGGCACTGAGGGGTGCTGACCAAAGTTCCTGCCCAGCCCCTACATGCCCAGCATGGGGAGAGAGCAGAAGTGCCACCGCTGAAAAGAACCAAAAGTTAAAGCAGTAAAACCAGATTTTATTCAGGACCTAATGCAATAGGGGAAAAGAGACCTCAGAATAGCACTGGACCAAAATCCGGTTTCAGCAAGGGACAAGTGAGGATTTACAGCCAAGGAGCAGGGTTGGGAGAAGTTGGTGGATGGAAATTGACTAAGATGGAAGAAACATCAGGGGTAGGGGGATTCTGGTTAAACAGACCCAACAGGATTCTTGCTGAAGGCAGGCTGGGGGTGATCAGATGTCACGGGGGTGTGTGGGGGCACAAGTGGGGGAAGGGAGAGAGAGAGGGAAACACAGAATCCAAAGCAGGCTCCAGGTTCCAAGCTGTCACCACAGAGCCCGAAGTGGGGCTCAAACTCACAAACCTCAAGGTCATGACCTGAGCCACAGTCGGATGCTTAACTGACTGCACCACCCAGGTGCCCCTGGATTAGTGTCCTTATAAAAGGGTCTTCAGAGAGCTCCCTCACCCCTTCCACTGAAGAAGGTCACAGCCAGAGTGCCAGCTATGAACTAGGAAGCAGGTTCTCATCAGACACTGAACCTGCTAACGCCTTGATCTTGGGCTCCCCCATCTCCAGAACTGTGAGAAATCAATGCTTGTTGTTTCAGTGCCCCCTCACCCCCAACCAGTCTGTGGTATCTTTGTTATAACAGCTTAAATAGACTAAGACACTTCGTGGACCCCTGCAGTGGCCCCCACCCATCCTGGTAAATCATGACCCACCTCTGCCTGCCGCCTTTGGTGGCTGCTTGCCTCCATGAGGACCTTACTGAGGTCTGAGTCTCCAGCCACAGGATGGCCCTGATTCCTCCACTGGCCCCAAACTCTCCACCTCCACTTGCTCAGATCAGGTCTCTCTGCCCCATGGGCTCCTGGCTTCTGGCCGTCTTTCAGGCGTGGCTGAAATGCCACCTGTCCCACCTTGGCTTCCCCCAGTACCTGGCCGTGGCTGCAGGCTGCATCTCTTGCTGATGACTTCCTCTCCTCTGCGCCTGGAGGCTCGGCGTCCCTGACTGCTGTCCCCTGAGACCAGTGCAGGCCCCCTGCTGCAGGAGAAGCTCAAGCTGAGGCTAGCCCGACGTGTCTGGGAGGGGCTGCGGCTCCCCCTGCGCCCAGCTCACCTCCGCCAGCCCCTTCCCCGTGCCCTCCGGGGAAAGAGCTGCTGACAGTAGGTCAGTCGCTGGTTGCGCTGAGCAGCAACGTCCAGTTTGGGTCTCTGCTGTTCTTGTTCCTGCTCTTTCAGGGTGCCCGTGCCCAGGCAGGCCTTTCCCCTGAGACGTACTGCCAACCACCTCTCCTCTCTTTGCTTCCAGCTTGTAAGCAGCTGGGAGGGCGGACCGGCCCCTGATCCAGGCCTGCTTGCTCTCCTGCTCCCCTCACCTCTCCCTGAAGGTGACTCATGTTGGCAGAGGCCTCTACTGGCACTGGGTCCCTTCATCTGAGGTTCCTCCTATTCCCCGTCCACCAGCTGCCTCTTGCAGACAACTGGCAGGCATATGCAGACCCCGGCCCATCTTACAAAAAATGGCACCAAATCCCTTTTGATCCCCAATTACCTCTAACATGGAATACTGCCACCTTGTTTGCATTTATACTTGTTATGACAGGGTTCTCTGTCACCACCATGGAGGATTGCAATTCTGAGTTCTGAGAACCCCTGTGGTAAATTCAAATATCCCTAAATGGCTTCTCTGGGTGGGTGGGGACAGTCCCTTAGTGGAGTCTGGGTACCATATAAGCTCTTGCTGGTCCCCATCACTGCTCGTCTCTCTCCCCACTCAGCCCTGGCACCTCCCATCAGCTTCCATGCCTCAATCCGTGGCCCTAACTCTTGGGGACTGTTGAGCCAGGGGCCCAGGTGAAGGCTCTGCCTCCTTGCCCTTCCCACCACCTAGCCGGCAGGGCCTGAGTGCTTCAGAGAACAGGTGTGAGCACAGGGCCCTGAACTCGGCGGCAGGTGTCAGGGTGTGTGAGGGAACATCCCATCAGGAATCCCCGCTGAGGATAAGAGAAAAGCAGGGATCAGACTGTTGGCCTCAGAGCAGGCGTGCCACTGAGGCCCTGAGAACCCACAGGAAGAGGTGACCAGAGAAGGCCAATGGCCAGGACTTGACCAGAACTGTGAGTTCGTAAAACCCAAGCAGCTTTCAAACATCACTGCGTGATGGAGTAAAGGAGAGAGGAGAGGGGAGTCAAGGCTGGCGCCTGGGTCTCTGGCTCTCCAGCACCCATGTGAAGAGAGGCCTGCCTCGCAGGGGTCCTGCCCTACTGTGTGCCTGAGTTCCATGCCTACGGGCCCTGGGGTAGCCACCTCCAAACTCCGGCAGCTCTGGGCTTAGATGGCAGGAAAGGTCAAGGCCAGGTGACTTCAGGACATGAGAGTCCCCAGTGTAACCTGTATGGGACAGCCGAACACTGCTCCTGAGTATGCACAAAGGTGACCCTGCAGAGGCGTGGCCGGTCTGAGGCAGCTGGCAAGGCCCACACCGGAGCACCCAGTCTGGATCCTCGGAGAGCTAAGCTGGAAGGAACCAGGTCAGGCGAGATCCTAAGAGTAGGGGATTCTATTTATTCAACAGCGGGCCGTCTACCTGAGCACACCTTGCTTCTGAAGCTGCAGGTGTGGGGCAGAGGGGGCGTACCCTGGGGAGTGTCCCAAGCCTAACTTTGGCCTCAGACACGCCGACTGGGTGGTGGACTTCAGGGCCTTTGTGTGGCTGTACCACTTGGTGTCCTGGGCCAGACAAGCTTTGGGGGACTGTACCCATTACAGGGCAAGAGGAAGGAGAGGCTCCCGAGGGTGGGGAGGAGAGAGAGCCTCAGAGAGGGGAGGAAATAGAGAGTCCCCCCCAGGGGTGGGGGACAGCAGGGACTCAGGCAGAGCCTGCTGAGTGGGGACAGTCTGGTGAACTCCAGGCCTTTGCAAATCTCTTCAGAGAAGGGAGGGGAAGAAATCAAGTCTTGGTTTAGTCATCAGGTGGGGACAGGCCAGGAAGAGTCTGAGCAGATGCTAAGATGCTACAGGGGCCCTGCCTGACAAGGGGGGGGGGTGTCTAAGGCAGGGATTGAGCTATTGCTCCTGTTTAACCCCCACCCCCATATGCTTTCCACCTAGCTTTAGGCATTGGGCTGTGGCTGCAGCCCCAGGGCCCCCCTTGAACCCCCACAGTACAAGTGGATTTGACCAATGGGCAGTGCTGGTGGGAAGGGTGGGGAGGGCAAGGCTGGGGTATGCTCACCCCTCCACACATCTGCTGCTCCCACTGGGAGATCCCATCTGCACTTTCTCCAGCTCCCCCCGGGGCTGCGGGGACGACATCCTTCCCTGCCCCACCCATTCAGGTCCAGGTGCCAGTCTCTGGGGCCTCCATTCCTGCTGATCCCCTTTACCTGAGGGGAAGGAGCGGGGCCACACCATTCCCCACTGGGGGTTTGGAGCCAGGCTGAAAAGGGCCTGGACTTCTGTGGGCCCAAGATCTCAGACCCCAGCCTTGCCCCTGGGGATGGATGCAGACAGGTTTTGGGGAGGACTGCAGGTGGACCCTGAGTCCAACGGCCTCAGCTCCTCACAGCTCCTACAGCCGCCTTTGGTTTGTACCTCCCTCTGCTTGGAGGACCCTTCCGTTCTCAGAGGCAGGCGCTCCTCGCGGTGCTGATTACAAGTCCTTCCATGTGAAGGCTCCAATCCGAGGACTGTGACGCATTCATACAGCTGCCGCTGCCCACCGCACCTTCAGTCCTCACCCTCACCCATTCTGGATAAAACCCCCACGTTTAGCGGCGCTGGTCCTACAGGCACCAGTGGTCCCGCAAGCAGTGCCCGTGGGCAGCGGCCACCCGAGCCTCCTGCTACAGTCACACTTGTCCACCACCTGCAAGGGAGCGCCTTGTCTGGCGTCCTGGCACGCCGCCAGATGGATGCTTCCACCAGGCTCCTTCGTAGGTCATCGCCTACCTCCAGGTCTCAGGACCTGGAGAGGGTCCCAAGGCTGGGGTGGGCTTACCTCCAGTCTGGCACTCAGGAGGCACTCCCCAAATCTTGGTTGAATTAGGAATCCTAACTGGGCTTGGGGAGGGGACGGGCTCGCAGGTGAGAGGAATGTCACGGGTGACTGCGGGGAGAGGGCGGGGTTGGGGCCAGGGTCTCGGAGTTGGGGGTCATGGGGTGTCTGGGGGTGGGGTCGGGGTCTCGCGTCCGGGCAGGGGGCGCTGAGGTTCCCAGGCAAAGGGCGCTGGGGTGTCTAGGGGGTGGGATCGGGGTTTCGGGGTAGGAGGCGCTGGAGTTCCCCAAGGGTGGGGCTGCGGTCCCCAGGGATTGGGTCGGAGTCGCGGGACAATGGCACCGGGGTCCCCAGCGGTAGCGTCGGGCTCCAGGGCTCAGAGCGCCCTCCCGCGCACGAGGAGCGCTTTCTTTCACTCCACGCACGCCCCCTCTGGGAGCCGCGCTCGACCCCGCGTGACCGGAAGTGGCCCCCCGTGGGCGCGGGCGGGGCGGGGCCCGGCGGCAGCACTTCCGGTGCCCACGCGCCGCCGCCGCGCAGCTCCGGGGCCGTCACTTTGTGTAGCGCGGGGCGCGCAGGCCCGGCCCGGCCCCGGCGTCCGGCGGCGGCTCTGCCCGCCCGGCGCGCGCGCGGTGAGTGGGCGGCGGTGGGGGCGGCGGCGCGGGCAGCAGGTGCGGGCGGCGGGCGCGGGGGCCGGGGCGGGGGGTCGGGCCGCCCCTCCACGCCGGCACGGGGAGGCCGCGGGGCTGGCGGGGCCTGGCCTGGGCCTGGTGGGGCCGAGCGGCGCGCCGGCAGGGCCCTTGGCGGCCGCGCCCACGCCCGGCGCGGCCCGCGAACCCCCGCCCCGGCCGCGCGCGATGGGGGCGGGCTCCGACCCCCGGGACGGGTAGAGGCCGGCAGCGCGGAGCAGGCGGGGCTAGGGAGGACACGCGCGGACTCCTCGGGAGGTGCCCGCCGCCGGCTAGGCCCCAGGGCCGGGGGTTGGGCCGTGGCCGCCCCCGGGGACACACCCATCCAAGAGGGGCTGTCACCGCCTGGGCGTCTGCGGGAGACCCAAGCCCGATAAGCTCCCCAGAGGCATGTAAGTGGCTTGGCCTGGCGCCCCAGGAGCTTGCTTCGTGACCTTGGGGGCCTCGTCTGGGTCCTCCCTCTCTGCAAATGGAGGCTCCGGTGGGCTGCTATGCCGTCTTCTACTGCTGGTGGTCTGGTAGGCGAACTAATCCCTGGGCTTGGACAGGGTCTGGGCTGCCCCATGTGGCCGCAGGGGTGGGAGAGAGGCTGGCCTTTGGGAGAGAACTAGTGGGTAGGGGGAAGGGGAGGTGTGCAGAAGGATCAGGCCTCTAGTTGCACCTGTGCGGGGACACCTTGGTACTTGGTTTGGTTCAACAAGTGTTGGCAGGTCTGGGGAGCCGGCCAGCATAGTGAAGAGCTGGCCTGGGGGAGCTAGGGGAGTAGCCCCATGGGTATGCCTGCACCAGGAGCAAATCCTGGAGAGTAGGTCATCTGGATCCATGGACACACAGTGAGGATCTTAGTAGTCAAGGAAAGAAGGCTTCTTGAAGGAGGCAAAAAAGTGGAAGGAATAACAAGAGTGTGAACAGTAAGGTCACCTAGCGGAAAGGAAGGGGTCTAGATATATACATACCCACACGTTTCTTCTTCTCTATGTAGGCTCCTTGGATTTGGGGCTTCTGTGGAGAGTTCCAACAGTTTCCAAACTTTGCTGCTGCTTTATGTTCTCATGGAGGATGTCTTATCCTCAGTTCAAAGTGTCTGCAGTGCTGCATCCTAGGGTGCAGGGCCCCAAGAGAAGTAAGGGTCTGGGATGCCCTGGGGATTTATGTTGATGAGGCTGCTTACCTGACCCTCTGTGGCTTCTGACCTGGGATCAGATGCCAGGAATTGGGCAGTGTGAGTTTCAGTGGGCTGAGGGTTGGGCAGAGAAGAGAGGAGAGCATGTGGGTCTGGGGGAGTGTGCCCAGCCCCCAGCTGCCTGGCGAAGCAGAAGGAACCTGGTGCCTGAGTGACAGAAGTCTGTTCCCTAGAATGATTCTGTTCTGGATTCTGAGTTGGGGTATGTGGGGTGTCCTGTGCTAGGCTGTGGTTCCATCTGCAGAATGACTGCTGACCTCTCCCTTCTCTGGTCACTAGCAGGTGCATTTTGGAGGAAAAGGGACGTCAGGTCACAGCCTCTTTGAAGGCAGAGATTCTGTTGTGCTTCTGGGATGAGTTCCATTTTGAAGGATCCAGAAGAGCGGTCAGTCTGTTCTGGAATGTGGCAGTGGGGCCAGAATACTGAGAGTTTTGTTTTTAGTGACTCTGTGCCCTATGTAGGGCTTGAGCTCACAACCCCGAGATTAAGAGTCGCATGCTCTACTGACTGAGCCAGCCAGGTGTCCCCGAGTTTTTAAAATCTCATGTTATCATGTTGATTACAGACTTTAGAGTCATTTCCTTAATAAATATTTGAGTGTTCACTCTGTGCCTGGCACGGGGCGGGGGGTGGGGGGAGGTTCAGAGATGAGCAGAGGGAACTTCGCCTTCCTGCAGCGGACTGTGTGCTTGGGGAGACGGGCACTAAGCAAACAGTTCCGTAAGTATATAAGAATGAGGTGCTGTGAGGGCAGAGTTCAGAGAACTGTGTGAAACAGGGGGCCCAGGAGGCTACCTCCAGAGGATCAGTGAAGAGGGGAAGCTAGTTCCGGGGAAAGGGAATCACATGTGCAGAGGTCCGGAGGTGGGACCAGCATGGGGCCACTTTATTCCAAAGCCCTGGGGTTTTCTTTTGTGAGTGGGTCCTTGGCTACGGCAGACTGGCCTGTGGGAGTCTGCTCTGGACGGTGGCCAGGCAGGAGACAGCTCTGCTGGGCTTGGTGTGGCGTCTGGGCTTAGCCTGGATTTGTAGCCCCAGGCCTGGGTGAGAAAAGCCCTCCTCTGGCCCTGAGGTGGGTGGTGGTTGGGAAACCTTTGCGGAGCACTCTCAGTGCCCTGAGTGCCGGTTAGGGCTGCACCTTCCTAGAAGTGGCTGGCGTTATCCACGGCACGCGTGTTTCTACACCTGGGCACCTTCACATGCCCAGAGAGCCAGGGAGACCCAGGAGGTGGGCTTTCAGGAGCAGCTGGGGGCTGGGGTGGCCTGTAGAGGCATGGCTCTTCACCTGTGAGCTTGGATTCAGTGTCTGGGAATCCGCAGTCTGGTTGGTTAGAGGGGAGCCTGAGGGGCAGGACCAAGGTAGCCTCTGGGTGCCTGTGCATCCCAGCCTTTGGACCCGGGCCTTGGTCTCTGGAAGGCTTTCACGGCTGCGCCAAGGCGCCTAGCTCTGGAAGTGTGGATGGAAGCAGCAGCGGCAGCTTGGAGCAGAGCAGAGAGCTGTGTACTGCCTTTTTAATAGAAAAGCGCTGAGTTGTGGAATAAGGGCTAATCACTGAGCAGTTTTCCCATGGGTACCCTGTGTTCCGAGCTGTTCTGGTGACCGTGCACGTCTCTATGTGGGGCGCCCCTGTCCCGTGGGAGGGGCTGACATGTGCAGAGGTCCGGCGGTGGGACCAGCAGATGCTGTCCACTGCTAGAGCCCAAGGAGCTGTGCAGGGCCCACCTGCCCCACATGGCTGCCATTGCGGGAGCCTTCTGGCAGTCCTGCTCTCATCTCAGGATGCTGTGTCGCTGCATTTGTAGTTGGTTTGGATCACTTCAGAAGCGGGCTGTTAGGTCTGAGACGCGGCTGGGGCTGGGTGGTAGGCTCCTTCTCAAGTTTTCACTCAAAAAGGAGCCCCAGAAACTGACTTGTCAAAACCGTGACTCTGTCCTGCCCTTGGGTCTCCAGGGAGGCTGGGGGAGGGCGCCCACCTGGTAGGGAGGCAGGGCCCCTGAGCCTGTCCCCTCCATCCTCCGAGTCCCCTGCCCCCGGGTCTGGGCTGAGCAGCCGGCTCTCTTTCTCCTGAGCACCTGGGCTGAGCCAGCTGTGACACTGGCGTGAGTAGCAGCCTGGAAGCCACCGAGCCTTTGACAGTTCTCTCCTGGGATTCTCTGATCCTTAAACTGGGAGAGATGTCACAGGGCATTTTGACTGTCTTTGCTGGTCCAGCAATGAAGCAAATCTTCATGATACGCTGCACTTTTTCCAAACGGCCTGCACGGAATGAGGGGCCAGGGAGCTGCAGAGGGTAGCATGTACCCAGGACCTCCTGTGTGGCGCCTCTGGCAAGCAGGAACCTGATCTGCTGGCCTTCCAGGCAGTGGCGAATGAGCCTGCCAGTCTTACCTTTCACCCCTGCCCGTGCCCAGGCCTCTCCTTCCACACCTGTGCCAGCAGAGTGGGGGGTGTGCAGAGGCGGGTCCCCTGGATGTAGGCAGGCTGTTCCTCACAGGCCGTACTCGCCCCTTGCAGCCAAAGGTGGGCCACCCTCAGCCATGTGGCCTGGACCCCCTGCTTCCCATGGGCCCTGAGGATAAAGACCTAGGCTAAATCCCTGATTTACTCCAAGAAAGCACAGCAGTTCATACCCTGTACGTAATTGCTGGCAAGAAAGAGCTAAGGCTGCATAATGGGGTCACAGAGAGGGGCTCTGTGGTTAGGTTTTCTGGGTACAGAACATCCCACTTGTGCCACGTGAGAGCATGGGAAGAGCCTCGGTCCTTCCTTGACGCAGGAGCCATTACCATCTAGTGGGGGAGATACCATGTGCCTCCCCAAGGGCGGGGGGAGGCCCGAGGAGCAGCTCGTGGGAGCAGCCGGGGGGTGGGGGGCTCATCCCCGCTGCCTGTCTGTGTTTCAGGCTGAGTGGAGGCTCTCCTCCAGAGAGGATGGCAGCCCTTCGTACGACCCCGGACTCACCTGCCACGCAGCTGGCGAAGGCCGAGGATGGGCTGGAATGTGGTCCTGCTCAGGAGGAAGAAGAGGAAGAAGAAAAGGGGGAAGAGGTGGAGATGGAGGAGGAGGAGGAGGAAGAGATCATAGTGGAGGACGAGGAGGATCAGGCGGTGGTGGAGGAGGAAGAGGAGGAGGGGGAGCAGGCAGGGCATGTGGAGCAGGTGGAGGTGGAGGAGGACGAGGACGTGGAGGAGGTGGTGGCAGAGGAGCAGAGTCTTACGTTGGGGACCCAGGAACGCCTTAGCCGCGGTGGTGATGCTAAGTCCTCAGTTCTTCAGGAAAAGGGTAAGAAAAAGGAGCTGGCATTGGGGGAGGGGGGGAGGGGGCTGGGGAGGGCAGGTTTGGAGAGCTCTTCTTCGGCCCCACAGGGTGGAGCTGGAGCATTAGGACCCAGGGTTTGAAACAGAGGAACAGGGGTGGGGGGAGGGAGTCTCCTGACCCTGCTTGCTGTCTGGGCAAGGTGGCCGTGAGGCCTGTGGGTGAGGGCGGGCCCTTAAGAGATCCTCCCCTCAGCCTTGCAGGCCACCAGGGTTCGAGCCACACCTAGGGGTGAGGGCCTGGAAGAGGAGGAAGAGGACGAGGAGGAGGACGAGGAGGACGAGGAGGAGGAAGATGATGACGATTCCCTGACAGCTGGGTCTCAGGTGAGCTGCTCTCACCATTGGGAGTTAACTGGGCAGGGTTTTAGGAGGGGGCAACTTGGCATTTGCTGTCCCTGTTGAGAGCCCTGTTGGCAAGGCAGGGGCACTGTGGTCGCCAGGGCGAGCTCAGCCTGTGAGCAGGAAGTGTCTGGGGGTCTCTAGCCCCAAGCCCATGGGGGTGTGGTTCCAATTTCCTGGGGCCCGAGACTTCCCCGGCCATTGGGGTGTCCTGAGTGTGCTGATTGCCACGTGCTCAGCTGCACTGTGCGTTGGTATTTCTGAGGACTGGCTCTGCCCCGGGTGTGGGCTGTGGCCCCTCACCTGGAGTGCCGCTCGCCTGGCCAGGTTCCGGTTTCCTGCCGAGCCCAGTCACCTTAGTCAATGCCACTTACCCACCCAGGCATGGGCCCTCACGTTGCTAATGCAACTACTGGCTTAGGCTGGACAGGGACATCGGAGGGGAGGCCACAGCCTCTTAGCATGGCCAGGGACTTGAGCTTTGTTGTCTCCTGGGCTCAGTGTGAATCTCGGCTCCCCTCTGTATGAGCTGAGTGTCCACCCTCTTTGAGCCTGGGTTCCTCACCTCTGAATGGAACTGGGGTCCTTGCCTTCTCGGGCTGCAGCCAGACTCCGAAGCCCTCAGTGCTGTTGGGCCTTTGCAGGCCTGTCGGTAATGGGCCACTGGGCTGTGTCCCCATGAGCTCCATATTGCAGGTCCACGGGCAGTTCTTCCTGAAGTAATTGTCTGTTGTTCTTTCCAGGGGCTCCCTTGCCTCTCTGCCAGGGCAGCTCAGGGCAGTGGCCAGGGCTCTTTGTCTTCCAGGGACTGGTGACCTTCGAGGATGTGGCTGTGTACTTCTCGCTGGAGGAGTGGGAGAGGCTGGATGCAGGCGAGCGGGACCTTTACAAGGATGTCATGCAGGAGAACTATGGGATCCTGGTGTCCTTGGGTAAGCAGGTCGCCTTCCATCCTCAAGAGGCCTTCTTATGTGATGGCTGCTAGCAGCTTAGTTGTTTGAGAGGGTGGCTTCTGAAACCCCAGGGTCTAGGAGAAGGGGGTCCTGAGCTAGCCCACCTCCTGAGGGGGGTCCTGTGGACCATTCTGACTTCTGGGTGGGGCCGTGCTCTGGAGTCCCTGCTGTGGCCCAGTGGTGCCTTGAGCCAAGTGAGGGTGTCTTGTGGCCACCGGTCTCTCCCAGAGCTGTGGTCTCGGCTTTATATACTCCCCAGAGGCCTCCAGGGGCGAGGAGTCAGGTGACAGGGGAGAGAGGTGGGCATGCCACTGAGGAAGGTGTTGTGGGGAGGGGAGTCTCCGCAGGAAAGCTGGGGAATATCATGGCAGAGCTCTACAGAAGTGAAGGTGGGCTTTCCCAGAGTGGAGGCCAGGAGGTTGGAGGGCTGGTCCTCGGAAGGCTGGAGAAGAGGGGAGAGAGTGAGTGGGGAGCGGCTGGGATGTTGGGGTGGCCCTGTGTGGCGCGAGGGCGGGCCTGCGCAGAGCGGCCCTGCAGCTGCTGGCTGTCCTTCTCCCGGCCAGGATACCCAATCCCCAAGCCGGATCTGATCTTCCGGCTGGAACAAGGGGAGGAACCCTGGGTTCCAGATAGCCCCCGTCCTGAGGAAGGAGACATTGTCACTGGCGTCTACACAGGTGAGTATGAGATGGATTCTCCTGTGGTTTCGGCCTCCATAGCCCCTCAGAGTTGCCGGACCTTGGCCTTCACCTTAGCTCTCTGCTGCAGTTTTGGTGCTGGTGGTCTGGGATGTGGAGTGGGTGCGCGGAGACAGGGAGGCTGCCGTGTGCCAGCCTCTGCCTTTGTGGGTTGCCTTCCATTCCAGCCCTTGGTCGTCCGAGGCTGGGGAGTCCTGACAGAACCTCGAGCTTCCTCTTAGGAGCCTTTCACAACGTCTCTGTCCCTGCCTGGGAACCTCTCTGGTTTTGGGTGTTCTTGGGTAAGTGAGGGCTACTTGTTAAGTCTTCGGCTCTGAGGGACAGGAGGTGGCCACATGTGGTCCTGACTGTGAGGGGTGAGTTAGGCTCCGTGTCTCAGGGTTCCCTGGGGGTCCTTGCACGGCAGGAGTATCCAGTTCTGGGCTGGAGCGATGTCACCTTAGGGAGGGGCACTGGATGGCTCCTGCCAGTCACGTGCCTGGATAGACTCAGAGTAGCTCATAGACGTGTTTCCAAATAAAAACACAGAAAACCGCCGACCATGCTAGGCCTGCGCGTGTACTCCTCGTGGTGTTTTCCCCTTCACTGTGTCCTTCCGCAACCCCGGGACCTGGCAGGGCAGAGACCAGCCTCCCTTTGCAGATGAGGAAATTGGCCTCGAACATGGTGATTAAGAGCCCAAGGTGGGCTCAGGCCCCAGGCCCCACTGTCCCCGGTGTTGTAGAATGGCCTTCCTGCCCCAGCTGTCCACGCTCCCTGGGACAGGTCTGGGACCTGTTCCTGGGTAGTGGACTGGGGAGGGCTCGAGCTGGTGACACTATGGCAGTTACACCCAGGCTGAGGCTTGGATGTGCGTGATGATTCCCAGGGGGTCTTAGTGGGGGGGGGGAGGGCGTTTAGTGGCATGTCTCAGAAAAGCCACCTGCAGGTAAAGGGGCCACACGCCTCATCACGTGGTCTAGATGTGGCCCCATTGTCCATGCTTCTTGGAGGGTCCCGGGGTGCAGCCTTGTGCCCCACAAGGTGACCTGTGACCCTGGGTGGGTGTGGCAGCTCCCTGAGGAGGCTGGCTAGCTGGGCCACTGCCCCTCTGTCCTCCCCAGCGGCAGTGGTCGTTGTGCCAGGGCCCGTGAGCCTGGAGTGCTCCCCTACCCTGCCCCACTTGTCTGGGGAGCCTGAGCTAGGGGCAGGACCAGGCACATAGTCTTGGACATGGCCCTGTGCTGGGGTGGGGTTGGGAATCTGGTAGCCAGGGCTGGGGTCAGCCTGGGTGGGCTAAATCCGCCTAAGGTCCTTCTCAGCTAGAACTGAAGTCTGTTTGCTAGATGGCCTCCTTCCCTTTCCTTTCTGTACTCACTTCTGAGCACCCGAGTCCGTTGAGAACTGAGGGTCACTGTGCCTGAGGGTACAGATGCTGACTCTTCTGAGCCCAGCAGTTTCTGGATTTCCACATTGTAGTCTGGCGAGACACAAGTGTATTCCTCTCTTGTGTTTCTTGAATGCTGGGGCCTAGAGGTCTGGCACATTCTCCACCTTCTCACACTCAGGCGCCCCGTGACCCGTCCAGTGCTGACTTGATGCCTGTGCTCTGGCGTTGCCCTGTGGTCACCACCTCCAGCTCATGGGTGCCCGCTCTCCTCACCTCTTTTGAGCCCACCCACTTTCCTGTGCCTTTCTTTTCACCCAGCTTAGATGGCGTCTCTCCCTCTGCGAGTGCCCCGTGTAGTCACCTGGCAGACCGCTGCCCCTGGCGGCACCCCCTTCCTGCGCATGCGTGCACTGGAGCGGGGATGGTGGCTGGAGAGCAGCATACCTGCGGGCTGAGCACAGCCCTCCTGCGGCCGCCGCCACCGCCTGGCCTGCCAGGCCGGCCTGGGGTCCTTGCGGGGCCGGCTTCTCTGTTCTGAGATACGGACCCTCTTGGCCTCAGGAGCCCACATGCCTCGGGGCTCTCAGCTGCCTTTCTGGCTGCTTCTCCATCTGCCCTCGCTTGTCTGCGAAACCAGGACGGTCCTGCGTCCTTTTCTGTCCTCTCTAGGTGGCGGGGCCAGAGCTTCCGGTACCATTCCTATCTCTGCGGCTCATCCTCAGCTTCTTTCTCCAGCCCTGACCTTGTCTGCCTGACATCTCCATTCAGTTATCTGATGAGCATCTCACAGTGAACCCCTCCCCCCGCAGCGTGAAGTGGCGCCGCTTGTCCCACCCCAGGCCCCTCATGCAGCGTCCTGGGCACCCGACTGGGCCTGGCTGCCTGTTCGAGTGGTCCCTGTCCCATGCTGCCGTGAGGCCGTCAGGTACAGGTGTTCCTGAGTTGCCATCTGCCTTACTCTTCAGAAACGTCCCCGTGCTCTTGGCACAGCATCTGGGCTCTCCGCTGGGGCCTTGGGGCCTGCTGCCCTGCCAGACCCATCTCACACACCCTTAGCTCCCCGGGCCCAGCTCCACAGACAGCCCTTCTCTTCAGGCTCTCGCGTGCCTCAGTGCCTCCTGTTTCCCCTGCCCAGAGTGCCCTTTGTGTGGCTGGCTCAGCTCTTAGGTGCCTACTGAATCGCGTGTTCTCTGACCACACAGCGTTCAGGAGCACCCCCTCCTGTATCCCTCCAGGACGTGTCCTGACTTACAGCAAACAGCGCCGTCTGAAATGGTCCTGGCTGCATGTTTGCTTCCTCATTTCCTGCCTGCTGCCTCTGGCAGGCTCCATGAGGGCTGGCACTGTGTATTGTCCACCCTGTGCTGTCTCCACGGTACCCGGCGGGCCTGGCACCCCACGGGGCCGGCTGCTGGTCCCCCTCCTTGGCTGCTGTTCCTGCCCCTCACGTGAAAGTGAAAGACGAGTACAGCGTGCAGGGCTGAACCTGCCTAAAGATGACACAGGAAAGGATAGAGATAACATTTAAAAGCAGTAAGAGGTACAACACTAAGGCGGGTGACTCCCACAATGGGTGAGCGCAGGCAGCGTCTTTGGAGAGGAGAGACGCAGAGCACCTGTGGAGCCGAGGCACAATCCTGGTGCCAGCCTGCAGGTGGTGTCCACCTCACACAGCCTATGAGCACCTGTCTGTCCTCTGGAGAACTGGGGTAGGGGGTGCCTGTCCTCAGTGTGGGCCTTCCCTTTGTCACACCTCCGAGGGGACCTGGGATGTCACCGAATCCCCCTTTTTGGTCTGAGCCATGGAGAAGGCACTTAGGTCCTATCTTGCCTCAGACCCCGGGGCTCAGTGTGGGCAGAAGGGGAAGGAGCCCGGCCGCAAACTCCTGCTAATAACTGGTCCTTGGTACTATAGCTCACAGTATAGAGGAGGAGATTGAGGCCAGCGATGGGGGGTGGGGGGTGGTGGGCTGTGTCCTCATGGGAGGACAGATCCCAGCTCAGAAACCTGGCCTTGTGGGAGCTGCCACCTCCCCCACACTTAAGCATAGGCCTGATTACTGAATTCCTGCTCAGGGGGCAGGCAGGACAGCTGACCAGCAGCCCTGGAGGAGGGAGCCACCCGCAGCTTTGGGCACACCAGCCCTTGTCCACGTTCTCCTCTGATAACTGTCCCCAGGTGGGGGGCCCTCCCCAAACCCACCTTGAGTCCCCGGGTCTAGAGGGAGAGTCAGGGGCAGGTGATGACTTTACTCAAGGGTCCCAGCAGAGAGGTGTTTAGTCAGAGCAGACCCAGGGCCGACTTACCGTGGGGCCGGGCCTGGGGGCAGGCCACTGGGTCCCTGGACAGGGCAGAGGCTGCTTGGGGGCAGGAGTCCTAGAAAATGGTGGCACCGTTCCCTGGGCGTCTTGTCGGTCACGCTGAGCAGCTCAGGGGTGCAGGGCACCAGGTGTGTGGCCCAGAGGCCCTCACCTTCCCCAAGGCCCTCCGATTAGGGCCTGGGTAGGGTACTTCCTGGAAGTTCCTTGGGGGCTCTGCTGAGGAGGCCACTGGTCAGCCCCTGGGATCATCACTGGGCTCCAAGGGCTGGTTCCAGCCTAGCTTATCACCCAGGGGCACACTCCTTAGGTGCAAATGTCTCCAGGAGATCAAACACCAGCTTCCACTCAGGGTCTTCCCCTCTACCCTCCCTCTGTGGGTTCTGGAAGAAGCAACCGTGCTTAACCCCGTAGGCCACTGTTGCACATGTCCTGTCACCCTCTCTGTCAGAGCATCCTCTCTGCCCTGGCTCTTGTCTCACAAGTAGACCTGGCAGGTGCTCAGTTGGATCCAGCAACCCCCCTGGGAACCCTGTCCCCATTGCAGCCCAGAATGACCCTTACATGGGACACCCCCATTCCAGGGCTCACTTTGGTGACAGGAGGACCAGGAAACAAAGCCCAGTCTCGGGGCAGGCTGCTCTTCCTCTGGGTCCCTCCAGTGGCCCACGCCTTCCAGAGGTCCTGTCTCGGGCTGCAGCCGGCTCTGACCGCCCAGGGACGTGGCTGCCCTTACCGTCCCTTACTTGGTGTCAGTGGTGCTCTCCACCACCTGGCTGCGTGTTGAGTGTCCTCTCGTTCTCGGATGAGTGGCGGTGCCAGCTCCAGGGCTAGTGACCAGGTCCCCCAGGTCCCTCCTATGATCACGGTCTCTGCAGTGCCTTGTTCAGAGAAGCTCGAGGTGCACCCCCTGGGGTGCATAGCAGAAACGTTCTGCTGCTCCTGGACCCCAAGGAAGAGGTGTGGTGGGGGAGTCACTGGGACCTGGCCCACCCCTTCCAGTTCTAAGTGGCTGAGGTCGCCTGTTGGTGAGCCCTCATTTGGCCTCAGTGGCTGCTTTGGATCCAGCAAGTGCTGCCCTGGGTCTAGGTCCCATGCACCCCGCTGAGACATCACACTTGTTCCTCAGCTTGAACTCCCCCCTGCCTTAGGGAGTCTATCATTCAAACTACTCAAGACCCTTGCCAGAGTCTTGAGGTAAAATTCCTTCTGAGACTCAGGGAAAGAATTTCCAAGTGATCTCAGCTCACCTGCCTGACCCTTCCACGGACAATCCGATCTCGTAAGGGCGCTGCAGCCGCGCAGTGAGGAGCGGGTACTGCTCTGTGCTGTTGAGGGCACCGGCCACTCCACAGCACCCCCTCATGGCTCTGGGTGGCATCTGGAGGCAAACTGAGCTTAGTTCAGGGAACTTTTGTCTCTTATTTTAAAGCTTATTTTTACTACAACAGTATATTACTAACTGTAGAAAACCTAAAGGATTGCCAATTATGAAAAAATAAAATAACCCATCTCTGTATCCCTTTACATGATGCGTGGTTTTTTTTCACAGCTGAAATCATGCCTGTGTCTGGCTTTATTTCACTCTGCGCTGTGCTGGGTTTGCCCGCGTGACCATCTCACCATACATGTAGAGTGGCATACAGAAATACAGAACAAGGACTGAGCCGGGGTGGGCAGCCGTCCGGGGCCCCGACCTTCCCTGGGGGGCAGGACTCGTGATCTGACTCATCCAGCCAGGTGATGGCTGGCACTGGCCACAGTTTTGGTGGTGGACCCAGGTGGAGTAGAAGAAGAGATTACCAGCCTCGGAGTCTGACCCTTCCAGATGCTAGGATTCTGACCTGGGCTACAGCATGGGGTGCAGCCACTGTGGACATTCATGAGGCAAAGTATACATGAGAAAGTAGGCACACAGGTACTTTGGAACACCGGGGGCCACCGTGGGTCAGGCTTTTCCCTTCTGCTCCTGGTGATGTCGTGCCTGCTCCATAAGTGTTAGTTCCCTCCCAGGTGTATCACAATGGCAGGTATATCAGGACTCCATTATGTAAACCAGAAAACTCTACAGGCCTGAGTCCATAATCATCCTCTGCACTGAAGGGAGAGGTCGAGGTGCAGTTTGGTGGAGGAGGTACAGAACTGCAGGACCTTGGGGGTGTCCTTGGCCTTCTGTGATAAAGTGTTTGCAGTTCATCCAGTCTTAGCCAACTGGGGACTGTTTCCCAGATGCACAGCCACTCAGAGAATGGTTCCCCAGCTTTGGGGAGGCTGAGCAGGGGAGCGTGGGCTATACCTGAACAGTTGCTGGTGGCTGTTAGTATGAGTTTAGAGAGCTGGGTCTCCTTCACTCAAGGTAGCTTTTCTGGTTCTGCCCTTGAGTGTGGGTGCGAGACCTGTGGCTGCTGGCCAGCCTGAGGCTGGTGAAGAACTCAGAGGGGGAAGGGACGCCAGGCAAAGCTTATTAGGTGCTTAGGAGGGCAGGTTCTCAGCGTCAGGGGCCTGGGGCTGTGCTGGCACCACAGTCTTGCTTGCCTTGGGCCAAGCAAGGGTGGGGGTGGAATTCTCTAGAACACAAGGGGCTTTGGGGAAAACAACTCGGGAATCTGTTTTTCTAAACACAGGCCCCCTGTCATGTTCTCACAGGAACCTGCAGGCAAGGTCACCAACTTTGTAGAGCATCCCTGTTCCTGAGCAAGGGCATTAGTTGATGCCATTTGAGAACAGTCCAAGAAGTGAAGGAATCACGGCTTCCCTAGGAGGGACACCCACGGGGGAAGTGGTGGCTTTACTGAAATGGAGGCACCCTGTCCCAGATCGGGGATGGAGGCTCAGTGCGAGGGGAGCTTGGGGTCCCGCCCAACGCGCGATTTCTCAGGGGGAGGAGCCTGCAAGGAGCTGCCTCTCACCTCTTCTGGCCTTTGTCCCCTTCAGGGGCCTGGTTCTGGACCGACGATATCGAGGACCACGAGGAGGAGGACGACGAGGACTTCCTGGCGGAGGTGGCCGAGGAGGAGAACGAGCCCCCGGGGCTCTGGTCAGCGGCCTACGGCGTGGGGGACGTGCCTGGGACTTGGGGCCCCGATGACTCGGATTCAGCACAGACTCCGGAGGGGTGGGGTCCCGACCCTGGGGGTCTCGGGGTCCTGGCTGAGGGGTCCGAGGCGAAGCCCTTCCTGCCGGGCCGGGAGCCTGGCGCGAACCTGCTGGCACCCTGGGCCTTCCCTGCTACTGTGGCCACTCCAGTAGGGCGGCCCGAGACCACGTGCGACGTTTGCGGCAAAGTGTTCCCGCACCGGTCCCGGCTGGCCAAGCACCAGCGCTACCACGCGGCCGTCAAGCCCTTCGGCTGCGACGAGTGCGGTAAGGGCTTCGTGTACCGCTCGCACCTGGCCATCCACCAGCGCACGCACACCGGCGAGAAGCCCTTCCCGTGCCCGGACTGCGGCAAGCGCTTCGTCTACAAGTCGCACCTGGTCACGCACAGGCGCATCCACACTGGCGAGCGGCCCTACCGCTGCGCCTTCTGCGGTGCGGGCTTCGGGCGCCGCTCCTACCTGGTCACGCACCAGCGCACGCACACCGGCGAGCGGCCCTACCCGTGCCCGCACTGCGGTCGCAGCTTCAGCCAGAGCTCGGCGCTCGCTAGGCACCAGGCGGTGCACACGGCCGACCGGCCGCACTGCTGCCCCGACTGCGGCCAGGCCTTCCGCCTGCGCGCCGACTTCCAGCGCCACCGGCGCGGCGGCGGTTGCACGGAGCCCGGCGGCGACGGCACTCGGCGGGAGGTCTGCGACACGGTCCCTGCGGCGGTGCCCGAGGAGGCCGAGGCCGGGCCGGAGGGGCCGGAGGAGGCCGAGGCGGACGGAGAGGCCGAGGTGGAGACCAGAGAGGAGGCGGCGGCGGTGGCGCCCACCCCCGGGAGCAAGGAGGACCCTGAGCCGGACAGGCGGTTCCTCGAGCTGGGCAACGGCCTTGGGGAGGGCGAAGGCCCTTCCTCGCACCCACTTGGCTTCCACTTTCCCGTGCACCCCAAGTCCTGGCTCCACCCGGACGGCTTCCCGATCCTGGGCCTCCCGGACTTCGGGGACCGGCTGTCGGGCGACGGGCGCCCCCTGCCGGGACCCCTGGGGGGCCGGCTCGCCTTGGTGGAGAGCGCCGGGCTGGCCTGCGACCCTTTCGGCGGCGGCGGGCCGGGGAGCGGCGGCGGCGGCGGGCTCCGCGCGTTCGCGCCGGCCGTCGGGGGACTGCTGGCCGAGCCGGCACCCGCCGCGCTGGCGGAGGAGGAGAGCCCGTGGATCTGCTCCGACTGCGGCAAGACTTTCGGGCGCCGCGCGGCGCTGGCCAAGCACCAGCGCTACCACGCGGGCGAGCGGCCGCACCGCTGCGCGGACTGCGGCAAGAGCTTCGTATACGGCTCGCACCTGGCGCGCCACCGCCGCACTCACACCGGCGAGCGGCCCTTCCCGTGCCCCGAGTGCGGCGCGCGCTTTGCCCGCGGCTCGCACCTGGCGGCGCACGTGCGCGGCCATACGGGCGAAAAGCCCTTCGTGTGCGGCGTGTGCGGCGCGGGCTTCAGCCGGCGCGCGCACCTGACGGCGCACGGGCGCGCGCACACGGGCGAGAGGCCCTACGCGTGCGGCGAGTGCGGCCGCCGCTTCGGGCAGAGCGCGGCGCTGACACGGCACCAGTGGGCGCACGCCGAGGAGAAGCCACACCGCTGCCCCGACTGCGGCAAGGGCTTCGGCCACAGCTCGGACTTCAAGCGGCACCGGCGCACGCACACGGGCGAGAAGCCCTTCCGCTGCACCGACTGCGGCCGCGGCTTCGCGCAGCGCTCCAACCTGGCCAAGCACCGGCGCGGCCACACGGGCGAGCGGCCCTTCCCGTGCCCCGAGTGCGGCAAGCGCTTCTCGCAGCGCTCGGTGCTCGTCACGCACCAGCGCACGCACACGGGCGAGCGGCCGTACGCCTGCGCCAACTGCGGCCGCCGCTTCTCGCAGAGCTCGCACCTGCTCACCCACATGAAGACGCACCGCAGCGCGGCGGGCGCGCCCGGCTCGGCGGGCGCGGCTCCCGCGTCTAAGGCCGAGGCGCCCGCCAAGGGGCCGCCAGGGGCGGGCAGCGGGCCCGGGGAGCGCGGCAGCACCCTGCTGGAGTTCGCGGGCGGGACGAGCTTCGGCTCCGAGCCCACGGCCGCCTTCGCGGGGCCCTCGGGCGCCTACGAGGAGAGCATCCTGTGATGGGCCGAGGCCGACGGAGGCGGAGCCCTCTGGGCCGCCGGCCCCTTGCTCCTCTGTCCCCGGGGTGCTGAGGGCCCCAGTCCTGGTGCGGTGCCTTCCCCTCAGCCCCCGGCGCACCGCCCCCACCCCGGCCTTGGGCGCCCCTCCTGCCCGGCCCCGAGGAAACCGGATCGCCAAGCCCGTCCGGCCGTGCAGGGGGCGCGCGGGGAGAGGAGAGCCGCGCGCGGAGGAGGCGAGGGCTGGGGGCGGCTACCCCGACCAAGACTGCGGCATCCCTGGGTCTGTGCTGTGAAGCCAAGCGGTAGGGATGGCGGGCGATGTTATTTATTTCACTCGGATTCCGATTTGGGTGGCCCCGGGGGACCGGCGCCCGATGAGTTTGTGAGCGGGTTGTACAGCGAGGGAGGGGATGCCCTTGCGTCAAGGGGAGGGCGGGGTGGTCGAGGCAGAGCATCCGGCTCCTCCTCCCGTGGGTTTGGCTGACGACTTCTTCCATTCCTCAGTGAGAGACTTCAGGGCCTTCTGGTCATTTGAGTGTGTCCGGGAAGGTTTAGGGACTGCGCGTGGCTAAGGGGAAGCCCTATGGGTTTCCAGAGGACGATGTTCCTCCCTACCCGGGAGGCAGACATGCAGCTGGGAAAGCTTTTATTCTGTCTACTGTGGATATTTATTTCCATCTCTTGTGTGGCCAGAAGAGTCTGGGAGGAGAAAACGTCTGAAACCAAATTTGTGGCCCCAGGCGGGGTTGCAGGTGTTCGCAGGGGCCTGAGGGAGTTTGAAGCCTTGTTCTGGGGGAGAGTCACCCACTCTCCCCACCCCACTTGAGCACCCAGATCAGGCAGGCACTCGTGTTGCCGGGTGGGTTTTGGTCTCAGCCTCCTCTTCGAGCCCTTTGGTCCCCCCTCCCCGACACCCGGAGGCGGCACACTCAGAGATCCTTGCAGGGCTCTTTGATGGTCGCTGCGGCCCCAGCCTTCAGCTGCCTGGGCTGTCACCTCCCCTGGGGCAAGTGGACACACGGGCCCCTGCCCTCTGAGCCCAATGCTTCTTTATAATTAATAACCAACTGTAAAGCGACAGGTCGGCAGCAAATCATTTCTCACATCCCTTTGGGCCTGGGGCCCTTTAACTCTGCTTCTGTCATTATTCTATACTAGAAGCAAGTAGTGTTTCAGTTTAGAATCCCATTTCACAAGATGGACAGTCTGCACAGTGGCAGTCCACCTCTGGGGGGTGTGGACGTGAGCCTGTGGCTCAGTGACAAGCCAGGCACCCAGCTATGCAAGGCCCGCACCTGGTGGGCCCCCCACCCTCCGGGTTGGGCCATTGGGAGCCACTGGGCAGGCAGCTGAAGTGTGGCTCGTGTGAGATCCCTCTCTCCCATCTTGCCTTTTGGGCCAATGTGAGTGGGGCCAGAAAACAGACTCTGAAGCAACTGCATTCCCTTTTAGACCTAGTTCCTTCTGTTTTAGTGTAGGCACGGCCTTGGGGTCTGAGAGCCAGCGGCCAGGCTGCCGGGGCTGGGGGCGGGGTAGGAGGCGCAGTAGTCGGTGGGTGGGGAGGGGGCGTGGACCGAGGTGGTAAGAGATCACCTGGCTGGCGGAGGTGACGGGGTGGGGCGGGGCGACGAGGAGGGCAGGGGTCCCAGGAGGCGTCCGCAATGCTGGGTGATGCCTTCCCTGCCCTCCGTTTCTTTCCTCTCCTTGTGGGACGGGAGCCTCTGGGGCCAAGGGCGAGGCGGACTAGCCCTGCATGGCCGGGGTTCAGCTCCGGGCTCAGCCCTCCCTGCACACCCCTCAGAGTACGTACGTGCGGAGCCCCTCCTGGGCCCCAGCTGCTTCTGCCTGGCCTCGGAGGAGCCATTGGCAGGAGGACCTAGCTTTAATAAAGAGTGGAGACATGAGCTTTCTGACTGGATTCCATGTTGTTGCCGCTCCTCGCTGCCCTCAGGGAGGCTCTCTGCAGCTCTTGGGCCTTTTTTCTCAGAAAAAGAAGAAAAAAGTTTTTTTTAAAGGAGTTTCTCCTTTCAGAAGCTAAAATTGGTCCGTGAGGAATCAGCTCAAGATGCGCTTTGGCCCCTGATGCCTGTGTCTGCCACGTCTTTCTGGGAGTCCCCCAGCCACACTGCCACATACTCTGTAATACACCTATCTTGGAACCTTCTTGTGTTTACGATTGTTTGCTCCAGCCTTCCCGTGGTAAAAGGAGAGGGGCCATGTCCCCTTCCTGGGGGTCCAGGAGTGAGTCGAGTGAATCACAGACATTTCCTCAGAGGCCCCAATGCTTCGTGGGCTTATCCGGGCTCACCTGGTCTGTGTCAGGATGAAGTATGCATCCCCAGGACCCCAAACACCTTCCTCTGAGCTGATTTGTTGACCACCTTCTCACCACACGATGTCCCCACAACCAGCTCTGACCTCCCACCCTCGCCCCCACACATTTGGAAAATATAAACTATTAAGTAGATTCTCTTTCATATGTGATTTGGAAGCATCAGAACCGAACCCAACATTTCAGTTAAAAAAAAAAAAAAGCATTGAGTGGCAAATGGATGTTAAGACCTAAGTTAAAAATTGATAGCCTTGAGGATCTTGGAGTCTATTCAGAAAAGGTAAATTATTCCCTGATTAGGGGCTTACAGACATCCAGCCAAATTCTTTTTTATTTGGGGGATGGGTGGGTGGGGGCCCAATCCTGACGGTGGTAGAAAAAAAGAAAAGAAAGCCCTTCTGGTTTTGAGAGGATTTCTGGATTTCTGGAGTCCCTGATCGATTCCCCTAAGTATCAATTTATCAGCTTTAATCATTGCCAGGGAGTGGAAGCCCCCATGAGATGTGACCCATGAAAGGGGGTACTCTGAGCATTTTGAGCCTCTGAGCAACTCTCTGGCCTCCACCTTCCTTTATTTTCCTGTTTGTCTACTGCTTGCATTTCCCCAATGTCCTTCCTTTCTCCTGACCCTTCCACTTGGTCTCTTCAGACACTTCCCTCTAACTTTTTTTCTTTCTCTAATTGGCCACATATGGAATAAAGTATTTTGAAATTTTTGGTTATATTTATTAAATAAAGCTTTATGATCCTTGTTCATTATTTTTTTTCCCTGATGATAAAACACATGCTAGTTGTCACAATTCCAACAGTACAAAGTGTGTTATGTGCACACATTTCATCTCCTAAAGCATCACAACTACATCCCGCCATCAGGCACCAGCTGACGCAGGAGGGTGTGGGGACACATTTCTTCTGCGTACACAAAAATGTTTCACAACTGAGGACTGCTTTGTGTCCCCTTGCAACTTGCCTTTTTCATTTAACAACATATCAGGACATTTCTTTCCTACTGGACAGAACTACCTCATTTTAACTGGTCCATCATAACATTTCACTTTGTGGGCGCACCACCATTTATGTACCTACATCTCCAACATGGGTATTTGGTTGTTTCCACCTTCTCACGATTACAAATGATGCTGCAATGTAGATTCTTGTACATATTTCTGTGCAGTTTTGTAGATTTTTATCTGTTCAAATGAGAAAAAGTACTAGAGGTGATGTTGCTGGGCCAAAAGGTATGTATGTTTAAAATTTTGGATATAGCTACATTGCCACTGAGAAAGGCTAAGCAGTCCAACAGCATATTCTCCCAGTGCAGGAAGAAAGTGCTGTTGGCCCATGGCCTCACCAACACGGGGCATCCATGATTGTTTTAATCTTTGCTCTTAATTTTATAGAGGTGAATGGCTTGCATTTTTTATTTCTTTTAAACATGTAAATGGGTTATTAAAAGAAACAACAACTCATGGCCTTTGCTAAGGTATTTCTTGGGCTGTCACTATAAAATATCCCCACCCAGCCCAAGTTGATAGCCTTCCTATTTTCTGGTGTGACAAGATCTCTCAGGTTTACCTTGAAAACTTCCTACCCCAAACCTGTAATCAACCAATTCTCCAAGGAGCCAGGAATCCTTTAGTGGGAAATGATATTTAGGGACCACAATTTGGTGCTGGGGTGCTCAATGCTATGAGGCTGATTTTTTTTCCCTAAGGAAAACAATAATTTTCCAGCTTAGAATTCTATATCCAGCCATACTATTCCATCTATGAGAACAAATGATATTTTTAGTATGCAAGAATTCAGAAAATCGATCATCCTGTAACCATTCTTAGGAGGTGTGTCACAGAATGAAAGAATCAACCTAGAAAGAGGAAGATCTGGGATGCAGGAAATAGTGGAGCCAGTCTGGGAGAAGGAGCTGTCCAGGACAACAGTTATGCATCGGTCCAATCTGAGCATGAGGATGGACAGCTTCAGGAAGTAGGTTTCTGTGGAATGGGTGAGACCAGTAGAGTCAGAAATATGCCTGAGACGTTGGACATGGAAGACCGCGGCTGTGGATGAAAGTCAGGCCAGAGGAGAAGAAGGGTCCTTGGTTGGGAAAGCCAGCATGGCGCATCACAGGCCATGAAGTAAACTCTCCAGGCAAGATTTGGGTCGGGGAAGAACCAGGGTCTTGCTTCCACCTGGAGACACACACTGAATGCCGATGCTACTTCCCATAACTGGTGGCTGCAGTTGCCACTGTAAGTCTCCGTGCAATTTTTGCTTTGTAATTTGCTTTTCAATTTTGCAGTTATGTCTTTATTTATATCTGACCACCCTGGACCTACTTATTTAGGTTTTTGTCCTATTGTTCCATAAGCTTAATTCACATCATGCTTTGATTAGTAAATCTGTCGACTTTTCCTTGGCATTAGATTTCTTCCAATTTTGGTTGGGAGCTGTCAGCACAGAGCTTGATGCTGGGCTTGATTTCACAGACCGCAAGATCATGACTTGAGCCAAAGCAGGATGCTCAACCCACTGAGCCACCCAGGAGCAGATTTCTTCCAATTTTGGAAGCGTACTTTGCAGGCAGTTTCATTTTGAGTAGGAGGGTTTTTGTTTGTTTCTTTGACCAGTATTTGGGTTCCAGACTTCCTCCCTCCCTCTCTCACTCTCTCTCACTCTCTCTCTCTCCCCCTCTCCCCTTCCTGTCCAGGAGTCCACCACTTGTTGGTTACCATGGAGGTAAGAAATGTGCCCTCAGCTCCCTGTAATCCACAGGTGGGCAGCCCTTGTTCGAGGCTCTGTTTCACCTAGTGAACCTGCCTTGGGTCCTTTTCTCACCAAAAGCCCTTAAAGTGTCCTTTCCCCCCAGAGCTGAGTCTCCAAACCTAGAGCCCATGAGGCCTTTTCTCTCACCACTCACATTGTTTCTGCTCATTTTTTGGTTCAAAGAGATGTTTGCCCTGCTTTTGGATCCTGGCTCTGTCTTTTTCATTATCTGTTGACAAATGTTGTCCTTCATTGCTATGTGATCAAAACAAGGAGTGTGTTGACTGAGGATTGGCTATGCTACCTCACCCAGATCAATGTCACTTTTATTACTTCCCCTTAATTTTATTCCCTTTATCTCCCCTAGTTGTCCCCTCTGTATCCATCCTCTTCTTCCTTTGCTCTAAGAGGGTTGATGTGCCCCAACGACATTTCCCAGCCTCCTTTGTAGATAGAAGTGCCCAATTAAAATGTAAGGAAAAGATAATTATGGGGGGCTTCCAGGAAAGTTCTTTAAAAGAGCATGATTCAGCTGGGAGGTATATACCTTTTTGCCTTTTGGTTCCCCTTTTCTTGTATCTGAAATGCAGATGTGATGAGTACGGCTCAGCTGTCATCTTGAGAAAATGAAGTCACTTCAAGGGTGGCAGCCACACGCTGAGAATGGCTGAGCAGAAAAGCAGCCAGAGCCTGGGGTCTCCAAGAGCCAGATCAAGGTCGGCTGGGCAGTGGAGATGTAGCCAAGGTCCTGCCCCAGGAACTTTCCAGTTGGGATGACCAGCAGCTGCTGCTGCTGCTGCCAGAAGTAATTTCTCAATAGACCCTCTGTACTTGCATTATTTCCTGAAGATTCAAAATCCCAGAAGGAAGAAAGCATGTGATTGGCTGAGCTTGGGTCAGGGACGTTTCCCAGGTACCAGGAGGTTGAGAATCCCTGGCCCCCTTGGCATCTACAATGGGACACAGGCACTGCCTCCCACTGAGCCCCACACAAAGGATTCCTCCCTGGAGACTCAAAAAACCATGGATAACATCCACTGTGCTCCTGTAGTAACTGATAGATTGGGAGGTCTTTGGCCAGTATCCCTCCCCTTGACCAGGTGAGCTGTGGCTCTTTTTTTTTTATCTACTACCAGAGTGGATGCAAAAGAGAACACAGGGATGGGTTCTGGTCTGGGCAGGCATCCTGCCTTTCCAGGCTTTTTAAAATTCTCCATTATCCAGTCGCTATTGTGCAAATCCTGGGGAACTTCCTTTCTTTGATCCTGGCTGGAGGCACCCTGGGCTCTATCTCCATCTCATCTCGCCATCTGTCCCCAGCTCCCATCCCAAACCTAGCCCTTTACAACACTCAATGCACACAGGCCTGGCTGTAGTGTTCCTTCAATGATTTCCTTTCCAAATGATCAGCCCATTCTTAGAGGGTATGGGCCAGGTGTCACCCCCCTAGTCAGCTGAGAACAGTCCTAGGAGTGGCTGGGCCTCCCTGAATCACTGTGCCAAGATGCTGATCCTCGTGTCCTGTCTCCTTTAGGGCTTCTTTCCAGGCAGAGATGACAGCATGCAGGACAGGTGACAAAAATGTGAATTTGCTTTATTTCCACTTGTGTTTTTTTTTTTTTAATATTTTTTATTTATTTCTAGGAGAGAGAGAGACAGCGTGAGCAGGGGAGGGTCAGAGAGAGAGGGAGTCACAGACTCTGAAACAGGCTCCAGGCTCTGAGCTGGCAGTCAGCACAGAGCCCAACGCGTGGCTCGAACCCACGAACCGTGAGATCATGACCTAAGCGAAAGTCGGACGCTTAACCGACTAAGCCACCCAGGCGCCCCACCACTTGTGTTTTTTAATGCTTATTTATTTTGAGAGAGAGAGAGAGAGATCACAAGCTGGGGAGGGGGAGAGACAGAGAGGGAGAGAGAGGGAATTCCAAGCAGGCTTCGAGCTGTCAGTACAGAGCCCAACACAGGGCTTGATCCTCCAAACTGTGAGATGGTGACCTGAACCGAAATCAGAAGTTGGAAGCTTAACCAACTAAGCCACCCAGGTGTCCCTATTTCCACGTGTTACACTCCTTTATGGATCTGGGCATTGGACGGCCTATAAAAAACAAAAAGCAAACAAAAAGAAACAAACAAAAAACCCAGTGCTTTTGCTGACAATATGCAAAGCATCAGGAAGAAGAGCCCTCCTTTCCTCCATCTGCCAAATTTTAGACAAGTGCCTCTAACTGGAAGGGCCTAATTTGAGTCCAGAACCCTAGAAGCAAGGAAGCCTGGGAAATGCAGCAGTCAGCCATTCCAGCCCCAGCAAGCACACTTCAAAGGAAATGAGAATGGGTACCCATGCCCACTCACCGTATCGTTAAGCCCTGCCATCAACAGGGAACCCCACAGGAAGCTACCTGCCCACACCAGGATTTGTGGGTTGTCACTGCCTGGTCCCGATGTTGTAATGTGTCAGCCAGGCACAGATCACAGATGAAGCTATCTGCCAAAGACCGTGACTTCCATACACAGAAGGTGGTAACTAGATGGCTCTGCTCTGTTTTCGTGAGTCATCTCAGGAGACTAGGGGTGCATCATTCCTGTATCTGACTTAGAGTGTCATCCGAGCATTAAGGAACCTTAGTGAACGGGGTCAGAAGACATCTGTCCTTCTCCCACTGGATGCTACTAACTACTTCACCCACAGAGGCTGTTCCTAATGCTCCAGGATCCTTGCCGTAGAAGAATCACATGCAGACTCTTTCCTTTTTTTTTTTTTTATTGAGGTGAAACATAAGTGATACGAAATTAACTATTTTGAAGTGTCCGGTTCAGTGGCACTTGGTACATTTCCGGTGTTGTATACCCAGCACCTCTGCTGAGTTCCCAAACATTTTTGTGGCTCCATGAATAGTCACTCGTGACGCTCCCTCCCCTGAGTCTATCCTAGACACTTCGGTTACTTGTAGACAATAGTTTTCTGTTTTGGGCTTAAAGCTCACTTGAACTGGATTTCTGCACTTGCACCGGAAAGAGTCCTAAGTGGCAAAGCTCCAGCATAACCGTCCACTTGTTAGACAGGTCTTCTGCTCCCCTAATTTAATGTAGATTTCCCTGTTCCACCCTCTTATAGCAATGCCCATTTCTGTCTTTCATGGTTCTCAGCACAAATTACAGGATTACATGTGTTCCTGGTTTAATGACGGACTCCTCCATGGGCCAGTACAATCCAACAAGGCGGGGACAGCTTATTTCGTTCCCTTCCTCTGACTAGCACAGAGCCTATAAAAAGAATCTGTGCAATAAATGTGCTTGGGGGAAAGCAAAGGGGTGAAAGGTGACATCTAGACATAAAGACACCAGGTCTGGCGTGGTCCCTAGCTAGTGACAATTTGCTATTGAGTTGGGGAGCCCCTCTACCCCTCTTAATCTTTCAAAGCCTCATACCTCCTCAGCTTCAAAGAAGCAACTACAGACTGCCTTTTTGGAAACAGCTGCTGAGATAAAGCAAGACAAAAGAATTACAAGGACATTAAAATACCATTGTTTTTAAAAACAAATGTTTTTATCTGTTCAAAGAAATTAATACATATTCTACAAATTCAAATGTATTAGAATGGTTCAGTTTAGAGTGAAAAAAAAAAAAGGTTGATTCTTTTTCTCATACCTACTCAGAGTCACACCCACTTGCTATTCCCTTCCTGAAAGGCACCTGCTGTTATTAATCTCTTGTGTCCCAGAGAAACTATATACATATTCAAATGTATATGTATCCCTACCTTCTTTTTAAACAAATGCTGGAATACCAAACAGGATGCTTTTCATCTTCTTAACCTTGTATCCTGAAGTTACTTTCATATCAGTATAAGGGGATCTACCTCTTCATTTTAATGCTACAGAGTTGCATTGTATGAATGTTATATTTATTCACTCAGCTCCCCTCCAATGGAAATTTTAGATGCTTCCTGTTTCTCCAATTTAGATGCTCTCTGTTTTTTGCTACTACAACCAGTGTGGGAAGGCATATATGCCCTTTGCACACACCTGCTAATATGATTAGTATGACCAATTCCTAGAGTGGAATTTCTCTGTCAAAGGGTATACTGATTTTTAGTTTTGCAGAAGTCCTTCTAACACTGGACACTCATCAACAACACGGGCCCCTATTTCCCAACAGAACCGCCAACAGTGTGTATTATCAAACCTCTTGATCTTTGGCAACCAGATGAGTAAAACCGAATGCCCTTGTTTTAACTAAAAATTTTCAAAGAACCTGCATAGGGTTTTTTGAGATACAACTAGATCCATAAAAGAAAAAATTACAAATTAGGCTTTATTAAAATTAAGAAATTCAAAAGACACTGTAAAGAAAATGAAAAGACTGAAAGAAAATAATACAAATCACATACCTGATAAAGGGGTTGTATCCAGAAAACATGAAAAACTCTGAAAGTTCAATAGTAAGATAACAAAGAACCCCAGTTTTTTTAAAAAAATGGGCGAAATATTTGGACACATGACTAAAGTAGATATATTGATGGGAACTGAGTACAAGAGAGGAACTCAGCACCATCATTCTAAGGGAAAAACAAATTAAAGCCATGATAGGGTTCTACTACATACTACACACCTATTTTAAATGACTGTAAATATTTAAACAAACTGACCATCCCAAATGTTGGCAAACACAGGAAACTACTTAAACTCCCATTCATTGATGGTGGGAACGAAAAACAGTCAACCAGTTTGGAAATTTCTTAAAATGTTAAATATACATCTACCCTTCACTCAGCTATTCAACTCCTAGGTATTTACCTAAAAGGAATGAACTGGAAGCTACCCAAATGTCCAGTAACATGGGTAAACAAAAAATGATTTGTTCATGCAATGCACTACTTGGCAATAAAAAGGAAAACAGTATTGATACGCTCAACATCATGGATGATTCTCAGAATAGTTACCTTGGCCTAAAGAAGCCATTCAAAAGGAATGTAATTTGCTTTATGTAAAAGTCTAAAATTCTAGAAAATGCAAACTCATCTACAGTGACAGAAAGCACTGCCTGGAAGTTAGGGGGGGGGCAAGAAGTGGGAGACAGGGATTTTAAAGGAGCATGGGAAAACTTTGGGGGGTATAATAGGTTCATTATCTTGCTTGTGGTGATGGAGTTATGGTATATTCATACACCAAAACTTGTCCAATCGTAAACTTCACACATGTTCAGTTCACTCTATGTCACTTATTACCCCCAATAAAACTGTACTTCTGTTATCTCAACACAAGGGCTACCTGAGAATTAGATGAGTGGAAACCTTAAAACAGCTTCTGACCCTAGCATAATTTCTCACAAAGCATTGTTTCTTGGTGTTGTAACAAACACAATGGCTCAGAAGAGAGTTACAAGAAAGCTATTTATTTCCTACTAAGCAGGAAATGTTACCTCCTACATGGGAAGGAAAATAGTACAGGAATCAAATGCCTTGCAACTAAAGGTAAAATTTGTTACTTAGTTTTCCTGGATTTTTTTTAATTTCTAAAAAAAGTTTATCTTTAAAAATGCAAATAGTCAAAAAATCCAATCGATAGCCAAACCAATTCTAACTTCAGGTGTTGACTACTTATGCTTGCATGATAATTTTTTAAATTCCTTAAAATTTTTATTTTGTGATAGTTTAAATCTTCTGGAGAATCCTGAGAGAGTCCCCAGGTGTGTGGATGAGAAAGAAGCGTCCTTCTGGTGCAGACGATATTACTGTTTCACATTAATAGTTGAGAACTTACATTTCCTAAACCAAGCTCCGTAAACCAACTTCCGCAACCCCAAAGAAAACTTCCCACGGTCTAATACGGTTCCCGCAAAGAGACGTTGGTGGGATGAATGACGCTCCCTAATTGGCTGAAGGGTTCACCCAATACGCCCTCTTTTCCTTAGGGGATTGGCTGGCACAAGGGGCTGCTCCCTTAGGATTGGCTAAGACTGGCTTTCCACGCTCCCTACTCTCTCGGGATTGGCTAAAACAGGATTTCCACTTCTCAAACTGCTCCCTTGGGATTGGCTAAGTCAGTGAAACTCTTCCCCCCTTCTTTCGGCTGCCTTCTTGTTTCCTTCCTCCTGGCACCCACGACTCAGCTCCTGTCGGGGAGGATGGGTGCTTTTCTTCTGGTTCTGAATTTCTGCCCTTTCCAGTATCCTCAGGACTCCCCTGGGAAGGGTCGCTCACAATTACCGAACCTTTGGGCCGAGACCCAGCTTATTCCATGAATGTGGAGGAGCTTTATCAGGATGGAGGGAGAGAGGGGTCCCTGGGAGTGATCTCAGTGGATTTCCTCCTGGAATGACCGCATTTTCCTCTCCTCCTTAAAGATGAGAGAAGGCGAGGGGTGCAAATGCAACGGTCTGTAACAGTTTCTGTTCTCGTGTCTTAGGTGGAAGAAGAGGGAAGAAAGAAGACATCACGACTGCTGGGCTGTTTCGTTGCCTGAGTCAGCTGGCCTCTCCCTTCTGGATGGCTGCCTTTCCTCATGGCCTCTTGGATGGCCCTCCTGTAAGGTTTGCTGGCAGCATGGGAGAACAAATACTTTGTGAGTGGTGCTAATCTGGCCTTATGCTCAAGAGCTAAGTCTGAGAAAATAGTCATGGTTCAGATAGATCTCAACTTCAACATGTACTGGTTTTATGACCTCTGCAGGTGACTTAACCTCGAAAAGTCTCAGTTTTTCCACATGTATAGGGCTGCATAGCTACGTGGTAGGATTGCTGTTGAGTTACAGGTGGGGAGAGCTTGGTACAATGTCTTAGACTCTGATGTGGTGAAAATTGACAGGCCCTAGATTCTGCATAGCGGCACATGACAGGTATCAATTTCTGTTCTTGATAATACCTGTGATGTGTGTGGGGAGGGTGGAGGGGGGAGCAGCAGACACCAGGCAGACTGGTCAGGCGGCTCTGTTTTCCTGAAGCTGTGCTGTCTGGAACACATAGCCGGACAGGTTGCTGCAGAACCTGGATGGAGACAGTGCCAAGTACCGTGGGTTCTGTGTTAGTTCAGGCTGTTGTAACAAATTACCGTAGACTGGACGGCTCAAACATCAAACATTTATTTTTCACAGTTCTGGAGGCTGGAAGCCTGACATGTGCCAGCACGGTTGGATTCTGGTGAGAGCCCTCTTTTGGGTTGTGTACTGCTGTCTTCTGTTGTCACAACTAGCTCTCTGACCTCTTTGTATAAGGGCACCAATCCCATTCATGAGGGCTCCACCCTCACAACCTAATTACCCCTCAAAGGGCCCACCTCCACATACCATCATTGGGATTGGGGTTTCAACATGTAAATTTGGGGGGCACCCACACATAACATAATAAAGTTATTACTTTCTTACTCTTTGGCTTGTCTATAACCTTCCTTATTTCAAAGAAACTGGGGTGCTCCTGCCACCACAGTGCATGTAACTGCACTCACACAAGATGACAACACCATTCAGATGGATTCCTTAAAAACACCTAAAAGCTACCAATGCCTAGAACAGCACCCCATGCATGTACCCTGATCCCTGGCTTCTTGGGTGGGTGCTCTTCCAGGCACTGCGGCATGCACTTATATATACCTCCCTTGGCCCTTACAAGCCTCTGGTAAGGGTGATCATCCCCATTTTACAGGAGAGGAAAGTGAGGCACAGAGAGCCAACCTAAGGTCTCAAGCTCTGGTAGGCTGGAGAATTGGGGTTTGAGCCCAGGAACTCAGACTTTGTAGACCTAGACCTAGCTCCACCCCTCTGCATAATTGCTTCTCAGACACACTTTTAGAACACACTTGTGCAAATACACACAACTATGTTTTTATCTGCATTCATATTCCCACCAACATGATGTCATATAGCCAGCTCTATTCCTTTTTTTTTGTTTTGTTTTTTTTGTTTTATTTATTTCTGAGAGAGAGAGAGAGACAGCATGAGCAGGGGAGGGTCAGAGAGAGAGGGAGACACAGAATCTTAAACAGGCTCCAGGCTCTGAGCTGGCTGTCAGCACAGAGCCCGATGAGGGGCTCGAACCTGAGATCATGACCTGAGCCGAAGTTGGATGCTTAACCCACTGAGCCATCCAGATGCCCCTAGCCAACTCTATTCCTAAAGAGCAAGGCGGTGTCTTTCTTTTATCTCATGGTGTTAGGAAGTTGCAAATCCCAGATTTCCAAGAGTTTGGGGACTTATGCAAAGCTGGAATGGTCAAATCATTGGCTTGTGAAATCTCAAAGCTGGAAATTCACTGCATGACCCATCCCATTGCTTTTTATGGATGGAAGTGCTGAAGTCTGGGCAGTTGAAGGATCTTGACCAAAGTTACCCACAGCTAGGACCAGGCTATCCCTGCTTGGGATCATCTTTGTAAATGTGAGCTGACCCCCCCTTTTGGGGCAGGACTACCATAGTGCTGCCTTGCGCCTTACAACCCCACAAATAAGAAGTGATTATCTTTTCCCTATGTGGGGAGAAAGAGGTTTGTAGAGAAGCCTAAAGTCTTATATATACTAAGTGGATCTTAAGTCCACTCCTCCAAAGAAATCACTGTTATCCATTAATTGTGCAGCCATCCTGACCTTTCCTATAGACTTTATTTACAAATACAGAGGACTCTAGAGGACACATAGGAGAGTACTGTCATAGTCCTGTAGGTCTTTTAATCATGCAGGTTTGATGTAATGGTAATAAAGTATTAATTCATAGTAAGCCCAAAATTTAAAATTATACTGATTTGTTAAACTATAAATTTAAACTTTACAGGAACTGTAGAATAGTAAAGCTGACGTGCTTTGCCAGCATTTCAGGGTAGTGTCCCTTAAATTGATATTCAGAAGTTAATTCCAGTCTTAGACTCCTGTCCATGTCCAGAATGTCCACGCTGTTTTATACTGTTTGTGGGTTTCTCTTTGCTCATTTAAAAAAACACATATTTGTTTATATTTTTTAGAGCACATAGGCAAATAAAAAAAGGACCCTATCTTATATCTTGGAATCTATCTGAGAGAGAGGACACGTGCACAGGGGGAGGGGCAGAGGGAGAGAGAATCTCAAGCAGCCTCCACACTCAGTGAGGAGCCCACTACCCTGGGATCATGACCTGACCCTAAATCAAAAGTCGAATACTCAACCAACTTTATTACCCATGCGCCCCACATCTTGGAGTATATTTTGACTCCAAAATGGATCATGAACATTATTACACGTGAGTTATTTACCTTACATTATAGTTTTGAATGGCTACTACCTTCCCCAATGTATTTTACATATTCATTGATTAGATACTTAAATTATCTAAATTTATGTTGCTTCCATTTTTTTCCAGTGCAACTAAGTTGAACAAGATTCATATACATACTTAATTGGAGATTATTTCATTATTATCCAATTGCTTGGCTGGGCAATTGATTGCAAGGGCTAATTTGGTTAAAATTTTCATCTGTATTCCCGATTGGCGGCTTTGAGGCCCCTCACCTCCTGGCAGGAGAGGCCGTGGAGTTGTGTGGGGGAAACGTGGGGAACTGGGGGTGATGTGGGGGCGGAGTGGGAGTGGGGTAATGTGAGGGAGGGGAAAGGTGGGAGTGGGATGACATGGGGGAGGGGCAGAGTGGGAGTCGGGGTGACGTGGGGGCGGGCTGAGGCGGGAGTCCAGGTGTTGGGGGCGGTGGGGGCGGGACAGGCGGATCCGTGCAGGCCCCGCCCCCAAGAGGTGGGCGGTGCGCGCGGCCGGGCCAGCGTCCCGCTTAGTGCGCAGGCGCGCGTTTCACCTCAGTGGAGTGTGCTGGCTGACTCCTGCCTACCAGGCGCGGCGGCGCGAAGGCGGGCGGTGGGTCCGAGGGCGGTCCGGGCCGTGGTCCGTGCGGGCGGCTCGAGGCTGCGGCGCGGAGCGTGAGGAGGGAGGTCTCGGGTTCGCTCGGGGCCTGCTGAGGCCGTCCCCTCTTCCCCGCGGCGGGGCCGTCTCTACACCGAATGGGGGCGCCTCTGGGGTCCCCGAGCAAACGCGCAGGAAGTGCGGCGTTTCGTGAGGTCTCCCTCCTCGTAGGCGCCGAGGCGGCTCGACCGCGGCGCGGAGGACGGAGCGCCGGCCGCCGCCGGCCGGCGCGCGGGTCGCGGAGGTAGGCCGGGAGCCGGGTGTCGCGCGCTGCCCGCGGTGCACCCGTCGGAGCCCGGTGCCGAGGCCCCTCACGCGTGACCCAAATGTATTGTGGTCACACACACACACACACGCATCCCGCGGCGGTGTGCATCCCGGGCTTCTTCGCGTCTCCCCGGGTCCGTGGACTATCGGGCACAGAGGAGCCGCGGAGGGTGTGGGCGCCCCAAATCTGCACTGTCCAGGGCCTGAGGGCGCTTCACGGCTGCCCGCCTGCCTTTGTCCTCAGTCCCCTGCTTTGCGCTCCGTGACAGCCCTGTGTATTCTCTAGGGGGGGGGGGGCGGCGGGGACAGGGCCCCTGTGAAGGTGCCAGCCAGCGGGTGTCTGCCCCCCAGGCTTTCCTGGAACAAAGCAGCTCCACGGAGGTAGGAAGGACGGGGCTGCGGGCACAGGAATCCCGCGGGGACGAAAGCATCAGAGCCCATCAGAGCTTCAGAAGAGAGACGGAAGACGGGCAGAAAAGGAGCGTAGGGGGCCAGGGCTCCAGTGATTTCACCGCATTGAGATGCTGTGAGTCACTTTGCAGATGGGACAAGGGAGCCAGAGCCAGGTGGTGTCAAGGGACAGACTGCGTGAAAAATGTCACCGGGTTGGCGGGACGCGCTGGGCTTTCCACAGCCGGGCAGCCTTTCTTTTCAACCCCACCCCAAACGGCGCTCTTGCCTCCCTTCATTCGCCGCCGATTCTTTCCAGAAGCTGGGCCGCTCTCACCGCGTCAGGCATGTGGAGATGTGTTCTCGTGTCCTGATCTTACAGGCTCAAGAGTAGTAGTAGTTCAAGTAGGCTTTGCCGGGTGGTTCCCCCCCACTCTTTTTTTTTTTTTTGTCTATTTTTATCTCCTCTGTTAGAAGTGGGGTAAAGATCCCGAAAGGAGAAACGGCTTGTTTACGATTAACAAGAGGCGAATAGAAGGCAGAGTCCCTGAGTCCTAGTTTGGTGCTGTCTCCACAGTTCCGTCAAAGGAAGTTTACTCCTAAAAGATCCTTTTGAGAAGCATCAATCCAATTGGAAGAAACACGTTTTTCCAAGACCTGCGTTCAAGGCACCTGTGCCTTTTTCCAAAGCTCTGGAGGATTCTCCGACTCAAGGGGTGAACATTATCTAGTTAATCAGATACACAAAACATCCTTTAGGATTTGTTCTCCCCTACAACATCAGGTTTGATGAAGACACTGTATTTCATTTTATTTGAAAGGCCAGAATTTGCTTAATCGTTCTGTTTTCAACATTTCTGTGTTAGTGGGAGGGGGGCATAGTTAAAGCAGTGGGAAACATTGCAGGTTTAAGGAGTCACAAAGGGACGGGTGTCACTTTCCTTCTCTTCTGCACGATCAGAGGTTACCCAGCCTGTGTGCAGAAGTTTGTACAAGAGCCGAGATGCTGCAGGGCCAGTGGGCTCTCATTATCCTGTGTCTCTGTCCTCTTACAGGTCTGCCTTCCCAGGTTGTTTTGTTTTTTTGTTTTTTTATTTTTTTTTTTAATGTTTTTATTTATTTCTAGGAGAGAGAGAGAGAGAGACAGCATGAGCAGGGGAGGGTCAGAGAGAGAGGGAGTCACAGACTGAAACAGGCTCCAGGCTCTGAGCTGGCAGTCAGCACAGAGCCCGACGCGGGGCCCGAACCCACGAACCGCGAGATCATGACCTAAGCGAAAGTCGGACGCTTAACGACTAAGCCACCCAGGCGCCCCATGCCTTCCCAGGTTTTGATGCTCTTCCAGGTACAACGGAAGATGATCAAATCCCAGGTGAGTTCTTTCTTTTCTTTATTCTTGATTTCTTTTTCCCAGCAGATTTTGTGGTGGTTGTAAATGTGTTCATACATGAAGGTAGGAGAGTGGAAATAGAGGACAAGTACTTCTGTGTGGGTGGTACCTGCCTAGGCGGCCGTGAACAGTTAAATCCTACAGTCATCAAGGCGAGCCACACGTTTATCTTCGAGCTTCCTGATCTACACAGGATTTTCAATGGCCACAAAGAGAAACCAGCCAGTTTTTTTCTGAAACCAAGAGACTTAGTGACTCTGGAGTCTGGAAAAAATGTCTTTGAAGTCCTTTGGGTAGTGAAGAACCTTGCACTTAGCGCCTGTTTGCCTTTAATCATTCTTCATTGGAAGCGGAGGTCAAAACCCAGGTTTTATTAGGGACCATAGTGCTGTTGGACTCTGAGAGCTTTCTGAATGTCGGCTCTGATCTAGAGACAGAACCCTAAGGCTGTCTGGAGGAATGAAAGAAACGGATGATTTGTTCTTTCTTAACTTGTTAAACTATACGGTTGGACAGCAGATTGTTCAAACTCACAGTCTTTGGCAAATGCTTATGCACGCTCTGTTCACATTTTTTTATTATGATAAAGTATATGTAACAGAATTCACCATTTCAACCATTTAACCGTAAGCGTATAGTTCAGTGGCATTAATTACATTCACAGTGTTGTGCAGCCATCACCACAATTTTCAGTTTCCTCCCCCCAGAACAATCTCTGTAATCCTTAACCAGTAACTCCTGATTCCCCCGCCCCCAAAGCCACTAGTACTCACATCTACTTTCTGTTTTTGTAAATTTCCCTGTTCTAGATATTTTATTTAAGTGTAATCACACAGTCTTTACTTTTTTGTGTCTGGCTTCTTTCACTTAATATGTTTTCAGGGTTCATGGATGCTGTAGCATATATCAGAACTTCCTTTAAAACATTTTTTAATGTTTATTTTTGAGAGAGAGACAGACAGACAGAACATGAGTGGGGAGTGGGGGGCAAAGAGAGGGGGAGACACAGAATCTGAAACAGGCTCCAGGCTTCCAGCTGTCAGAGCAGAGCCCGACACAGGGCTCCCAACCATGAATCATGAGATCATGACTTGAGCTGAAGTTGAACACTTAACTGACTGAGCCACCCAGGTGCCCCATACTCTGCTCTTACTTTCTAACCATCCTACCTGTGAACCCATCAGGGCCACCTGGGAGAACTGGGGTCTCCTTTCCCTTCCCTGAATGCTGTCTCGGATCATACAAGGTGGAGTTTTGTTGTTGTCGCTTTAAGGGTTTGTTTTTTGTTAGAGCAGTATTAGGTTTACATCAAAATTGAGTGGAAGGTACAGAGATTTCTCATGTACCCCTGCCCTCCCACCCCCTCCCACAGCCTTCCCCATTATCAACATTCCGCCCCCTCTCCCCCCAGTGTGGTGCATCTGTTGTAATTGATGAATCTGCTTTGATACTTCATAATCATCCAAAGTCCGTAGATTACCTTAGGTTCACTCTTGATGTTCACACTGTGGGTTTTGACAAATGTGTAACACGTATGCCCCATTATGATATTGTACAGCGCACAGTTGACCCTTGAGCAATATGGGGATTAGGTGTGCCAGTTCCTCATTCAGTCAAAGATTTACATATGGCATTTAACTCCCGCCCCCCCCCCACTTAACTATGAATAAACTGGAAGCCTTACTAGTAATATAAACAGTTGATTAACACATATTTTTATGTTACATGTATTATATGCTGTATTCTTACAATATAAATAAGTTAGAGAAAAAGAAGCTCATTAAAAAACTCACAAGGAATAGAAAACATATTTACAGTACTGAATTTATTTATTTATTTTTTAAATTTTTAATGTTTTATTTATTTCTGAGAGAGAGAGAGAGGGAGAGAGAGAGACAGCATGAGTAGGGGAGGGTCAGAGAGAGAGGGAGACACAGAATCTGAAATAGGCTCCAGGCTCTGAGCTGGCTGTCAGCACAGAACCTGACGTGGGGCTCAAACCCATGAAACGCGAGATCATGACCTGAGCCGAAGTTTGACGCTTAACCGACTGAACCACTCAGGCGCCCCTATAATACTGAATTTATTGAAAAAAATCAGGGGCACTTGGGTGGCTCAGTCAGTTAAGCGTCCAGCTCTTGATTTTGGCTCAGGTCATGATCTTCCCGTTGAGCAGGTCGAGCCCTGCATTGGGTTTTGTGCTGACAGCATGAAGCCTGCTTGGGATTCTCTCTCTCTCTACCTCTTTTTGTTCCTCCCAGCCATGTTCTCTCTCTCAAAATAAATAAATACAAACTTAAAAAAAGCAGAGAAAAAAATCTGAGTATAGGTGGACCCATGCAGTTTAAACCCATGTTCAAATGTCAGTTGCATTTCCACTGTGCTTAGAAATCCTCTGTGCTGTTCATCCCTTCCTTCTCCCTCCCCCTGGCAACCACTGATATTTTCATTGTCTCCATGGTTTTGCCTTTTCCAGAATGTCATATAGTTGGGATCATACAGTATGTAGCCTTTGGTGGTATGCATTTAGATTCCTGCATGTCTTTTCATAGCTTGATAGCTCATTTCATTTCAGCTCTGAATAATATTCCACTGTCCGGATGGACCACAGTTTAGTTATCCATTCACCTACTGAAAGACATCTTGGTTGCTTCCAAGTATTGGCAGTTGTAAATGAACAAAGCTGGAATAAATGTCCACATGCACGTTTTTGTGTGGACACAAGTTTTAACTTCATTGAGTAAATACAAAGGAGTATGATTGCTGGATCATATACTAAGTGTATGTTAATTTCATAAAAAACCATCAAACTGTTGTCCACACTAGCTGTACCATTTTACATACCCACCAGCACTGAATGAGAATTCCTGGTGTTTTGCATTCTGACCAGCATGTGGAGTTATAAATGTTCTGGATTTTGGGCATATAAATAGGTGTTTGCTGGTATTTGGTTTTAATTTGCATTTCTCTAATGAGATAGGATATGGAGCACCTTTTTATATGCTTATTTGCTATCTGTATGTCTTTGGTGAGAAGTCCCTTAAGGTCTCGGGTAGTTTTCTTAGTATGGAGTTTTTATTATTTAGGTTTATTTATTTTGTTTTAGTGGTCTCTGCACCCGATGTGGGGCTTGAACTCATGACCCCAAGATCAAGAGTCACATGCTCTTCTGAGTGAGCCAGCCAGATGCCTCTCTTATTGTGGAGTTTTAAGAGTTCTCCGTATATTTTGGGTAACAGTCTCTTATCAGATATGTTTATCGCAAATATTTTCTCTCAGTCTGTGGCTTGTCTTCTTACTCTTGTGAGTGTCCTTCACAGAGCAGAAGTTTTAATTTTAATGATGTCCAGCTCGTAGGTTCTTTCTTTTGTGGATTATGCCTTTGGAGAGTTGTATATAAAAAGTCATCTCCAAAGTCATCTAGATTTTCTTCTGTTTTGGCTTCTAGTAGTTTTATGGCTTTACATTTTACACTTAGGTCTGTGACCCATCCTGAGTTAATTTTGGGGAAGGATGTAAGCTCTGAATGTAGATTAATTTTTTGGCCTGTGGATTTCCAATTATTCCAGCACCATTTGTTGAAAAGACTGTCTTTGTTCCATCCTGTTGTCTTTGCTCCTTTGTGAAAGATCAGCTGACTGTATTTATGGAAGTCTATTTTTGGGATCTCTGTTTTGTTCCACTGATATGTTTGTCTATTCTTTTCACTAATAGCAGGTGCCCTGATTACTGTAGCTTTATATAAGACTTGGGGTGAGCTAGTGTTGGTCTTCCAACCTTGTTCCTTGCTTTCAGTATTGGCCACTGTAGGTCTTTTGCCTTTGTATATACACTTTATTTTATTTTATTTTAAAAAAATT